>NC_137871.1:37928908-38463489 GCF_963924005.1 Protomyctophum bolini
ACAACGAACTTTTAAATAATGAAGGTATTGTGGGCTGGGCTTTTTACAAAAAAGCCCCCCTTTTAAATACTACACACATACATACATACATACCTACACATACATACATTTTAGAAGTTTTTAAGGACCCACTTTTAGGCCAGTGCACCAGAGCAAACTCTTGCCTTTTTTTAAACCCTACCCATTTTAACCAAATACATACATGCAGTGAATGTGTTTAAGTTATATGGAATCATAGTTTTTAAACATTTTACTTGAATTTTTATACTTGGTTTGAGTTTGAGTTGATGGTAATAAAATGAGTTATGGTACAAATTACAATACATAATAAGAAAAGGCCTACTGCTGAAGGCGAACCATGATGAGACCAACGAGAGAATGTGTATTTCCATATTCCACAATGTTTAAGATTTAAGAGAAATCTACAAGACCAGTTCACTACTACACCGTGTAGATGCAGGTCACTTGCACTTTTTAAACCACTAATAGTGAGTTTTCTGCTCAATGCCAAGTTATAGCAAATCTGTTTTGTTTAAAAATGATAATTTTGGTCATGGGTGGTATGGCTGACTTGGTACTGTATAAGCCCCAGATAAACAACAGCACAACAAACGATAGACAAAGCTCCTGTTTAATTTGTTGTACCAATGTTGTTACTGAAAGGCAAAAGAAGACTGTGCTGTTGCAGGTACTGGTAGTACATAGCTCAGTGAGTTAGGTCATTGGCTACATGATCTGGAGGTTGTGGGTTCAAACCCCATGCAACTATTTACTTTCAAGACTTCTAGAACAACTCAAAAACAAAGAAAAAAGTAGCATGAATTGACTGGTACCACCCCCGGAAACCCTGACGGTTCAAACAACGTGTTGCGTTTGTAAATAAACCATCGATGTGTGAGTATTAGTAGTGTGATTATTTGACTTGCCATCGACCCCCATTATGAATTTGAAAGTACTATATTACTAAAACTATGACATTTCAAAGATTCCTTTTCAGGCCACCATAAGATGAACATTTTAAAGTTTGAATGGGGTTTCTAGGTGTAAGCATGTAGGACTAGTAGCATGTCAATGTTTTTGCTATTGCCATTGAGAATGCATTGGACGTTTAAGATAAATAACTCAGACGCATGTGTCTCCACAGTAAGCTGAATTATAAAAAGTGTGAATGGAGTTTCTAGGTGAAAGTGATTTTTGATGTGCCATAATCTGCCATTGAGTCCCATTATACATTTCTCAAATTTGAAAGTACTATATTTCTAAAACTATGAAACATTTCAAAGATTCCTTTTCAGGCAATCATGTCCACCGTAAGATGAACCTAAATGGGGTTTCTAGGTGTAAGTATGTAGGACTAGTAACATGTCAATGTTTTTGCTATTGCCATTGAGAATGCCTTGGGCGTTTAAGTTAAAAAACTCAAACTACAAAACATTTCAAAGTAAAAAGTTCCAGCATGTGTCTCCACAGTAAGCTGAATAATACAAAGTGTGAATGGAGCCGACTACAGTCAAGTCACACCACAAAACTTCCTGGTATGTTCTAGTGGCTCCACAGCTGCATCAGAGGGGCACCAATTGGCAATATGTGTGTGCTTCAGGTGAGCAAATATTGCCACTTGCCTGAGAGTTCAATGGCCAACCCTTTCAGAGTGGAGAAATGAGAAATAATAAGAAATGAGAAATGAGAAATAATAAGAAATGAGAAATGAGAAATAATAAAAAAATAGAAATGAGAAATAATAATAAGAAAAAAAATAAGAAAAAAAATAAGAAATAAGAAAAAGAATAAGAAAAAAATAAGAAATGAGAAATAATAAGAAATGAGAAATGAGAAATAATAAGAAATGAGAAATAATAAATTAGAAATAATAAACTGATTGTGAGGCTATATTAACTAATCCTGCTGGGGACCCCCTGTAACCTCCCAAAGGAATCCTGGCCCGGAGACCCCCTGTAACCTCCAAAGGGTCCCCGGACAACACTTTAATTTAAGATTAGAACCACTGAAGTAGGCTATCAATAAAAACCTGTGTGGGGTGCTGAGGGCGCTGCAGCCCCACCTGGTGGTGGTGTTGGGGAGTGTCACGGGGCAACCCGTGCCCTATATACAAAGACACATGAAACTGTTTCCTATAACATGCAAGGACTGTTGTTTTAAACTTTATTTGAATGGTAATCACTGATTGGTTAGTTGTCTCTCCTGCACTGCTGGTGGCATCTCCCTTGATGAGGAAAGGGCCAAGTGCTATGCAGGAGAGGGGTGTTTCTCCTTATTCTTTGAGTAATTGTCATTGAGTGTTCATTCTGTTTTATACTTGTTTAATTGTAACACATTATTTAGAATGTTTAGGTTACTGTTTATTCAAGGTGGTTGGAAGTATTTATTTATTAGTGTAGTATTTGAGAAGAAATGTGCTAATTGAGTCTGTGCCCAGTGGTAGGACCCACTCCTATTTAAAGGAGGCTGCAGGGACAGGCTAGTTAGTTGGATGTGGGCATTGACACAAATAACATCCCTGAGGGAGAGCTACAGGGCCTTGTGTGATCAAGGTGCAGCCTGAAGAGAGCTCTCATCCTGTTTGGGTTTTGTTAAGGAGTGTTGCCCAAGTATTTATTTATCTTTTTGTCCTTTCTTTATTTTGTTGCCTGTAGTATAGTTTGCTATTGAGAATTATTGCACTGAACAATTGTATGGACTTTTGGTGGAGGAGTTTGGGGAAAATAAAAGCCCTTAAAAAACATGGGCTATAACCCATCGTTTTTGTCATTTCGTCATTTTTTTCAAATCCTCAAAAATGATGAAAAACGGCGCGCTATAGTATCCGCTCCAACAGGAGGCTGGAGAGCACACAATCCCCTTTCACTGCATGCCTCATAGGTGAGCTGATAATGGTCCACGTCATTCCAGGACGGGTGCATGAAAAGGTTATGGTTCTCCATCTTGATACCTAATTGGTTTTGTATATGGTTACAGATTGGAGCTTGCCCTACTGTCTGCCCAGAAGGATTCACCTTGGATAGGCAAGGTGTATGACCTGCTCCACTTGGTTTGGAAGACCTACCACTACAGTTGTAAATCCAGAAGGGAGCTTAAGAACCTTGGAGCCGAACTGGGTGTGTCGGTGAATAATCCAGGTCAGTGGTGGATTTTTGGAGTATTTTGTTTCTTATGTGCAAGCTCATGATTAATTCTGTTATATATTTTTAATGCCTGAATATGTACTATTTTTTTATTTTTACTTTTGAGTGTTAAGTGTATACTTTGTCCACTACTGATCCAGGTGCAGTCAAGGGGACAAGATGGCTGCCACATGTGTCCAGGGCATTGGACGTGCTCCTGAAACCAGGGAAGAAGGAGGTGCTCCTGAACCCAGGGGAGAAGGAGGGGCCTGGGCAGTACACAGCTGTGCATGCTCATATGGACCACCTGGCTGCCTCATCAACTATTGCAGATATAGCTGGCAGAGCAAAGAAGGTCAGTATAAAGTATAAACTATAGGTGGAAATCAAAGGTTTAAGTGATGCATGTATGTGTTCAACATTCTGATAGTAGTATTTAGTACTAGGTCTCCCCATCTTCTCAGCTCTTGAATAAAGGACAAATACATGTTAAAGGTGGGACATCGATTTCAGTTTCCATTTTTGTTTCATCACTTCTAATGTCACAATCATGTATGCATCCTCTCTCCTGATCATGACATTGTCACCCCAACCTGAAAATGTATTTTCTGTTTACTCAAAGAGCTGACAAGGCATGGAGACCCCTGTTATTGATCAAACATCTAAAGCAGTGACTGCTATCAGAATATAGAGCTATTAAACACTTACACCTTTAACAATGAGACATTACTTTCATCATACAATAAGCTTTTCAATACTTTGTTCTGTAAAGGTGAAGGAGACCATGGAGGATGGCTCTTTCTTGGCATTCTGCCATTTTGTGGCAGATTTATTTGCTGCCATCAGTAAATACAGCCTATTGCTGCAGAGGAATGATGTCATCCTCCCTCAGGTGAACTTTAGGTGGACCTGATCAAAGAATAAATCATGTAATTTGATATCTTGATCCTTGTCCTTGTATGTTGAGTCCAAAGTTATGTCTTGTTGGAATCACAGGCAGTCAGCAGCTTGGAGAACCTCCTCCTCACCATTGAGGCAATGGCTGTGAGGCCATGCCAAGGTGGACGGCTGGCTTCCTTCCATGAAGCTATGAAAAAGCAGAGGGGTGCTAGGGAAAAAGAAAACCCTAAATATATGTTCCGGGTACAATACATCCTCTTGCATACAAAACCGTTCAGCTAAATAAATAACTTGCCTAAATGCCTACATTTTAATGATGTACTGCAATGTATGATGTTCATTCCCAAGGAAGTTACTTTGACGAAAGGAGAGGCAGGGAACATGGCTGAGGAGGATGGACCACTCAGCCAGACTGCTCCCAAACTGCAGAAGCAGATTGAAACAACTGTTGCTGCAACAGTGAAACACCTCCGTGCCCGCTTCAGCAGCCTGCTTAGTATGTTAACATCAAGATGCTTAACATAATGTGTCAAAAAAAAAAAAGCAACTTTATTTTTAAAAGAAATATGCTTTTTTAACATTATGTTAAGATCAAGATGCATTACATAATATGTAAATGAGCAACTTTCTTTAGTTGCTTGTTTACATACTAATACTATGCTAGGATCAAGATGCTTACCCATTCTGGGCGGGAACCCCTTTTGGTGTTAGCATGTTATGTACCGAGTCGCGCGCTACGAGCTTGTAGATCTGCTATTTTTGAAAAATCTACAACTGTCAGGATGTAGAAGACATTTTTATAATCTGATCTCAGGTCAAAAAACTACTTTCTTTTACTGCTTATTTAGGTCAGGAGGAACATGCCACAGACCCAGCAGCAACAAAAGCGGTCAAGTGTTTCCATGTTTTCAACCATGACACCTGGCCAGAGACAGTGGAGGAACTGGTTGACTTTGGAGCTGTAGAGGTCCAATTCCATTTGAACCACTTCCGTCTTGTTCTGGAAAGGTAACTGTCATGCTTTTTCATGTTTTTTTTCATTTTTTCAAAATCCTCAAAAATGATGAAAAACGGCGCGCTATAGTATGCCGTACGATATGGGCTATAGCCCATGGTCCAAAATGATGAGAAACGAGGATAACTTTTTTTTCCAAAATTTCAAAAAACATGGGCTATAACCCATCGTTTTTGTCATTTCGTCATTTTTTTCAAATCTTCAAAAATGATGAAAAACGGCGCGCTATAGTATGCCGTACGATATGGGCTATAGCCCACCGTCCAAAATGATGAGAAACGAGGCTAACTTTTTTTTTCAAATATTCAAAAAACATGGGCTATAACCCATCGTTTTTGTCATTTCGTCATTTTTTCAAAATCCTCAAAAATGATGAAAAACGGCGCGCTATAGTATGCCGTACGATATGGGCTATAGCCCACCGTCCAAAATGATGAGAAACGAGGCTAACCTTTTTTTTCAAAATTTCAAAAAACATGGGCGATAACCCATCGTTTTTGTCATTTCGTAATTTTTTTCAAATCCTCAAAAATGATGAAAAACGGCGCGCTATAGTATGCCGTACGATATGGGCTATAGCCCACGGTCCAAAATGATGAGAAACGAGGCTAACTTTTTTTTTCAAAATTTCAAAAAACATGGGCTATAACCCATCGTTTTTGTCATTTCGTCATTTTTTTCAAATCTTCAAAAATGATGAAAAACGGCGCGCTATAGTATGCCGTACGATATGGGCTATAGCCCACGGTCCAAAATGATGAGAAACGAGGCTAACTTTTTTTTTCAAAATTTCAAAAAACATGGGCTATAACCCATCGTTTTTGTCATTTCGTCATTTTTTTCAAATCTTCAAAAATGATGAAAAACGGCGCGCTATAGTATGCCGTACGATATGGGTTATAGCCCACGGTCCAAAATGATGAGAAACGAGGCTAACTTTTTTTTTCAAAATTTAAAAAAACATGGGCTATAACCCATCGTTTTTGTCATTTCGTCATTTTTTTCAAATCTTCAAAAATGATGAAAAACCGCGCGCTATAGTATGCCGTACGATATGGGCTATAGCCCACGGTCCAAAATGATGAGAAACGAGGCTAACTTTTTTTTTCAAAATTTCAAAAAACATGGGCTATAACCCATCGTTTTTGTCATTTCGTCATTTTTTTCAAATCCTCAAAAATGATGAAAAACGGCGCGCTATAGTATGCCGTACGATATGGGCTATAGCCCACGGTCCAAAATGATGAGAAACGAGGCTAACTTTTTTTTTCAAAATTTCAAAAAACATGGGCTATAACCCATCGTTTTTGTCATTTCGTCATTTTTTTCAAATCTTCAAAAATGATGAAAAACGGCGCGCTATAGTATGCCGTACGATTATGGGCTATAGCCCACGGTCCAAAATGATGAGAAACGAGGCTAACTTTTTTTTCCAAAATTTAAAAAAACATGGGCTATAACCCATCGTTTTTGTCATTTCGTCATTTTTTTCAAATCCTCAAAAATGATGAAAAATGGCGCGCTATAGTATGCCGTACGATATGGGCTATAGCCAATGGTCCAAAATGATGAGAAACGAGGATAACTTTTTTTTTCAAAATTTCAAAAAACATGGGCTATAACCCATCGTTTTTGTCAAATTGCGGAATTGCGGAAATCCTCAAAAATGATGAAAAACGGCGCGCTATAGTATGCCGTACGATATGGGCTATAGCCCACCGTCCAAAATGATGAGAAACGAGGCTAACTTTTTTTTTCAAAATTTCAAAAAACATGGGCTATAACCCATCGTTTTTGTCATTTCGTCATTTTTTTTCAAATCTTCAAAAATGATGAAAAACGGCGCGCTATAGTATGCCGTACGATATGGGCTATAGCCCACCGTCCAAAATGATGAGAAACGAGGCTAACTTTTTTTTTCAAAATTTCAAAAAACATGGGCTATAACCCATCGTTTTTGTCATTTCGTAATTTTTTTAAAATCCTCAAAAATGATGAAAAACGGCGCGCTATAGTATGCCGTACGATATGGGCTATAGCCCACGGTCCAAAATGATGAGAAACGAGGCTAACTTTTTTTTTCAAAATTTCAAAAAACATGGGCTATAACCCATCGTTTTTGTCATTTCGTCATTTTTTTCAAATCTTCAAAAATGATGAAAAACTGCGCGCTATAGTATGCCGTACGATATGGGCTATAGCCCACGGTCCAAAATGATGAGAAACGAGGCTAACTTTTTTTTTCAAAATTTCAAAAAACATGGGCTATAACCCATCGTTTTTGTCATTTCGTCATTTTTTTCAAATCTTCAAAAATGATGAAAAACTGCGCGCTATAGTATGCCGTACGATATGGGCTATAGCCCACGGTCCAAAATGATGAGAAACGAGGCTAACTTTTTTTTTCAAAATTTCAAAAAACATGGGCTATAACCCATCGTTTTTGTCATTTCGTCATTTTTTCAAAATCCTCAAAAATGATGAAAAACGGCGCGCTATAGTATGCCGTACGATATGGGCTATAGCCCACCGTCCAAAATGATGAGAAACGAGGCTAACTTTTTTTTTTCAAAATTTCAAAAAACATGGGCTATAACCCATCGTTTTTGTCATTTCGTCATTTTTTCAAAATCCTCAAAAATGATGAAAAACGGCGCGCTATAGTATGCCGTACGATATGGGCTATAGCCCACGGTCCAAAATGATGAGAAACGAGGCTAACTTTTTTTTTCAAAATTTCAAAAAACATGGGCTATAACCCAACGTTTTTGTCATTTCGTCATTTTTTTCAAATCTTCAAAAATGATGAAAAACGGCGCGCTATAGTATGCAGTACGATATGGGCTATAGCCCACGGTCCAAAATGATGAGAAACGAGGCTAACTTTTTTTTTCAAAATTTCAAAAAACATGAGCTATAACCCATCGTTTTTATCATTTCGTCATTTTTTACAAATCTTCAAAAATGATGAAAAACGGCGCGCTATAGTATGCCGTACGATATGGGCTATAGCCCACGGTCCAAAATGATGAGAAACGAGGCTAACTTTTTTTTTCAAAATTTCAAAAAACATGGGCTATAACCCATCGTTTTTGTCATTTCGTCATTTTTTCAAATCTTCAAAAATGATGAAAAACGGCGCGCTATAGTATGCCGTACGATATGGGCTATAGCCCACCGTCCAAAATGATGAGAAACGAGGCTAACCTTTTTTTTCAAAATTTCAAAAAACATGGGCTATAACCCATCGTTTTTGTCATTTCGTCATTTTTTTCAAATCCTCAAAAATGATGAAAAACGGCGCGCTATAGTATGCCGTACGATATGGGCTATAGCCCACGGTCCAAAATGATGAGAAACGAGGCTAACTGTTTTTTTCAAAATTTCAAAAAACATGGGCTATAACCCATCGTTTTTGTCAAATTGCGGAATTGCGGAAATCCTCAAAAATGATGAAAAACGGCGCGCTATAGTATGCCGTACGATATGGGCTATAGCCCACCGTCCAAAATGATGAGAAACGAGGCTAACTTTTTTTTCCAAAATTTCAAAAAACATGGGCTATAACCCATCGTTTTTGTCATTTCGTCATTTTTTTCAAATCTTCAAAAATGATGAAAAACGGCGCGCTATAGTATGCCGTACGATATGGGCTATAGCCCACCGTCCAAAATGATGAGAAACGAGGCTAACTTTTTTTTTCAAAATTTCAAAAAACATGGGCTATAACCCATAGTTTTTGTCATTTTGTCATTTTTTTCAAATCTTCAAAAATGATGAAAAACGGCGCGCTATAGTATGCCGTACGATATGGGCTATAGCCCACCGTCCAAAATGATGAGAAACGAGGCTAACCTTTTTTTTCAAAATTTCAAAAAACATGGGCTATAACCCATCGTTTTTGTCATTTCGTCATTTTTTTCAAATCCTCAAAAATGATGAAAAACGGCGCGCTATAGTATGCCGTACGATATGGGCTATAGCCCACCGTCCAAAATGATGAGAAACGAGGCTAACTTTTTTTTTCAAAATTTCAAAAAACATGGGCTATAACCCATCGTTTTTGTCATTTCGTCATTTTTTACAAATCTTCAAAAATGATGAAAAACGGCGCGCTATAGTATGCCGTACGATATGGGCTATAGCCCACGGTCCAAAATGATGAGAAACGAGGCTAACTTTTTTTTTCAAAATTTCAAAAAACATGGGCTATAACCCATCGTTTTTGTCATTTCGTCATTTTTTCAAATCTTCAAAAATGATGAAAAACGGCGCGCTATAGTATGCCGTACGATATGGGCTATAGCCCACCGTCCAAAATGATGAGAAACGAGGCTAACCTTTTTTTTCAAAATTTCAAAAAACATGGGCTATAACCCATCGTTTTTGTCATTTCGTCATTTTTTTCAAATCCTCAAAAATGATGAAAAACGGCGCGCTATAGTATGCCGTACGATATGGGCTATAGCCCACGGTCCAAAATGATGAGAAACGAGGCTAACTGTTTTTTTCAAAATTTCAAAAAACATGGGCTATAACCCATCGTTTTTGTCAAATTGCGGAATTGCGGAAATCCTCAAAAATGATGAAAAACGGCGCGCTATAGTATGCCGTACGATATGGGCTATAGCCCACCGTCCAAAATGATGAGAAACGAGGCTAACTTTTTTTTTCAAAATTTCAAAAAACATGGGCTATAACCCATCGTTTTTGTCATTTCGTCATTTTTTTCAAATCCTCAAAAATGATGAAAAACGGCGCGCTATAGTATGCCGTACGATATGGGCTATAGCCCACCGTCCAAAATGATGAGAAACGAGGCTAACCTTTTTTTTCAAAATTTCAAAAAACATGGGCTATAACCCATCGTTTTTGTCATTTCGTCATTTTTTTCAAATCCTCAAAAATGATGAAAAACGGCGCGCTATAGTATGCCGTACGATATGGGCTATAGCCAATGGTCCAAAATGATGAGAAACGAGGATAACTTTTTTTTTCAAAATTTCAAAAAACATGGGCTATAACCCATCGTTTTTGTCAAATTGCGGAATTGCGGAAATCCTCAAAAATGATGAAAAACGGCGCGCTATAGTATGCCGTACGATATGGGCTATAGCCCACCGTCCAAAATGATGAGAAACGAGGCTAACTTTTTTTTTCAAAATTTCAAAAAACATGGGCTATAACCCATCGTTTTTGTCATTTCGTCATTTTTTTCAAATCTTCAAAAATGATGAAAAACGGCGCGCTATAGTATGCCGTACGATATGGGCTATAGCCCACCGTCCAAAATGATGAGAAACGAGGCTAACTTTTTTTTTTCAAAATTTCAAAAAACATGGGCTATAACCCATCGTTTTTGTCATTTTGTCATTTTTTTCAAATCTTCAAAAATGATGAAAAACGGCGCGCTATAGTATGCCGTACGATATGGGCTATAGCCCACCGTCCAAAATGATGAGAAACGAGGCTAACCTTTTTTTTCAAAATTTCAAAAAACATGGGCTATAACCCATCGTTTTTGTCATTTCGTCATTTTTTTCAAATCTTCAAAAATGATGAAAAACGGCGCGCTATAGTATGCCGTACGATATGGGCTATAGCCCACCGTCCAAAATGATGAGAAACGAGGCTAACCTTTTTTTTCAAAATTTCAAAAAACATGGGCTATAACCCATCGTTTTTGTCATTTCGTCATTTTTTTCAAATCCTCAAAAATGATGAAAAACGGCGCGCTATAGTATGCCGTACGATATGGGCTATAGCCCACGGTCCAAAATGATGAGAAACGAGGCTAACTGTTTTTTTCAAAATTTCAAAAAACATGGGCTATAACCCATCGTTTTTGTCAAATTGCGGAATTGCGGAAATCCTCAAAAATGATGAAAAACGGCGCGCTATAGTATGCCGTACGATATGGGCTATAGCCCACCGTCCAAAATGATGAGAAACGAGGCTAACTTTTTTTTTCAAAATTTCAAAAAACATGGGCTATAACCCATCGTTTTTGTCATTTTGTCATTTTTTTCAAATCTTCAAAAATGATGAAAAACGGCGCGCTATAGTATGCCGTACGATATGGGCTATAGCCCACCGTCCAAAATGATGAGAAACGAGGCTAACCTTTTTTTTCAAAATTTCAAAAAACATGGGCTATAACCCATCGTTTTTGTCATTTCGTCATTTTTTTCAAATCTTCAAAAATGATGAAAAACGGCGCGCTATAGTATGCCGTACGATATGGGCTATAGCCCACCGTCCAAAATGATGAGAAACGAGGCTAACCTTTTTTTTCAAAATTTCAAAAAACATGGGCTATAACCCATCGTTTTTGTCATTTCGTCATTTTTTTCAAATCTTCAAAAATGATGAAAAACGGCGCGCTATAGTATGCCGTACGATATGGGCTATAGCCCACCGTCCAAAATGATGAGAAACGAGGCTAACCTTTTTTTTCAAAATTTCAAAAAACATGGGCTATAACCCATCGTTTTTGTCATTTCGTCATTTTTTTCAAATCCTCAAAAATGATGAAAAACGGCGCGCTATAGTATGCCGTACGATATGGGCTATAGCCCACGGTCCAAAATGATGAGAAACGAGGCTAACTGTTTTTTTCAAAATTTCAAAAAACATGGGCTATAACCCATCGTTTTTGTCAAATTGCGGAATTGCGGAAATCCTCAAAAATGATGAAAAACGGCGCGCTATAGTATGCCGTACGATATGGGCTATAGCCCACCGTCCAAAATGATGAGAAACGAGGCTAACTTTTTTTTTCAAAATTTCAAAAAACATGGGCTATAACCCATCGTTTTTGTCATTTCGTCATTTTTTTCAAATCCTCAAAAATGATGAAAAACGGCGCGCTATAGTATGCCGTACGATATGGGCTATAGCCCACCGTCCAAAATGATGAGAAACGAGGCTAACCTTTTTTTTCAAAATTTCAAAAAACATGGGCTATAACCCATCGTTTTTGTCATTTCGTCATTTTTTTCAAATCCTCAAAAATGATGAAAAACGGCGCGCTATAGTATGCCGTACGATATGGGCTATAGCCCACGGTCCAAAATGATGAGAAACGAGGCTAACTTTTTTTTTCAAAATTTCAAAAAACATGGGCTATAACCCATCGTTTTTGTCATTTCGTCATTTTTTTCAAATCTTCAAAAATGATGAAAAATGGCGCGCTATAGTATGCCGTACGATATGGGCTATAGCCAATGGTCCAAAATGATGAGAAACGAGGATAACTTTTTTTTTCAAAATTTCAAAAAACATGGGCTATAACCCATCGTTTTTGTCAAATTGCGGAATTGCGGAAATCCTCAAAAATGATGAAAAACGGCGCGCTATAGTATGCCGTACGATATGGGCTATAGCCCACCGTCCAAAATGATGAGAAACGAGGCTAACTTTTTTTTTCAAAATTTCAAAAAACATGGGCTGTAACCCATCGTTTTTGTCACAAAAATGATGAAAAACGGCGCGCTATAGTATGCCGTACGATATGGGCTATATATGACAAAACCTCTTCTATTCAATATAATAAAATGAAAATGAATATTTGTGCCAATTGATTCCTCCCCAGTCCCACACACGTCTGTGTATTGTCACGGCTGTTGTATCCTACTGGCTCACCTGCCAGTGAGGAGCCCCCACCGGGAGGACGTAGAGCCTTCGTTCTACTCCTCCCACCCAACACTCCCCGCAGACAGATGCCGCCCCCAACCCTGTAGCAGTATACAGGTATACTGTAGACACTCGACAGAGCAGGTTGCTCCGTGTCCGTGGTGGATCTGAACCCCAGACTCTGCAGTGGTGGGCAGCTACTTTACCACTGCGCCACCCGAGCTCCCAATCAATCAATGCATTTCTTAATGGTCTTAATGGCCTCTGTTTCTCTGTTGACAGGCTTTGGGAACCTTTCCCCTTGTACGTCGTACGGCCAGCTGTTCTGTGTGTGTTACGCTCTGGTGGGCATCCCCATGTTTGGCATACTGCTGGCAGGTGTGGGCGACCACATGGGCACGGTGCTGAGGAGAGCTGTGGCCAAAGTTGAGACCATCTTTCTGGTGAGACTGGTCGGCTGGGCTTACACTTTGTCTGCTCAAATAAGTCCAGTTTGTATTTTATGCTAATGTGTTAAACAGCCATGTTGTACAACAAAACTGTTCAAACTGAAAAAAAAAACAAAAAAAAACACTGCTTTTGTCATATAATAGTAGAATGTTGAAAATATTTAGCTTTTTACTTTCCTCAGCATGACAACGTATGACAAAGTAAAATCTGGTTTAATAATTTCCCATTTAGACCGGAAGCCAATTTTTTTTTAAAGGATTCTAAATCCTAACCTACATTTTCAGGAAAAAAAAATTCAGAAAAAAAAGTTAGCCTCGTTTCTCATCATTTTGGACCATCTATAGACCATATCGTACGGCATACTATAGCGCGCCGTTTTTCATCATTTTTGAGGATTTGAAAAAAATGACGAAATGACAAAAACGATGGGTTATAGCCCATGTTTTTTGAAATTTGGAAAAAAAAAGTTAGCCTCGTTTCTCATCATTTTGGACCGTGGGCTATAGCCCATATCGTACGGCATACTATGGCACGCCGTTTTTCATCATTTTTGAGGATTAAAAAAAAACAAAAAACGATGGGTTATAGCCCATGTTTTTTGAAAAAAAGAAAAAAAAGTTAGCCTCGTTTCTCATCATTTTGGACCATGGGCTATAGCCCATATCGTACGGCATACTATAGCGCGCCGTTTTTCATCATTTTTGAGGATTTGAAAAAAATGACGAAATGACAAAAACGATGGGTTATAGCCCATGTTTTTTTAAATTTTGAAAAAAAAGTTATCCTCGTTTCTCATCATTTTGGACCGTGGGCTATAGCCCATATCGTACGGCATACTATAGCGCGCCGTTTTTCATCATTTTTGAGGATTTGAATAAAATGACGAAATGACAAAAACGATGGGTTATAGCCCATGTTTTTTTTAATTTTGAAAAAAAAGTTATCCTCGTTTCTCATCATTTTGGACCATGGGCTATAGCCCATATCGTACGTCATACTATAGCGCGCCGTTTTTCATCATTTTTGAGGATTTGAAAAAAATGACGAAATGACAAAAACGATGGGTTATAGCCCATGTTTTTTGAAATTTGGGAAAAAAAAGTTAGCCTCGTTTCTCATCATTTTGGACCGTGGGCTATAGCCCATATCGCACGGCATACTATAGCGCGCCGTTTTTCATCATTTTTGAGGATTTGAATAAAATGACGAAATGACAAAAACGATGGGTTATAGCCCATGTTTTTTTTAATTTTGAAAAAAAAGTTATCCTCGTTTCTCATCATTTTGGACCATGGGCTATAGCCCATATCGTACGTCATACTATAGCGCGCCGTTTTTCATCATTTTTGAGGATTTGAAAAAAATGACGAAATGACAAAAACGATGGGTTATAGCCCATGTTTTTTGAAATTTGGAAAAAAAAAGTTAGCCTCGTTTCTCATCATTTTGGACCATGGGCTATAGCCTATATCGTACGGCATACTATAGCGCGCCGTTTTTCATCATTTTTGATGATTTCACAAAAATGAAAAAATAAAAAAAACGATGGGTTATAGCCCATGTTTTTTGAAATTTTGAAAAAAAAAGTTAGCCTCGTTTCTCATCATTTTGGACCATGGGCTATAGCCCATATCGTACGGCATACTATAGCGCGCCGTTTTTCATCATTTTTGAGGATTTGAAAAAAATGACGAAATGACAAAAACGATGGGTTATAGCCCATGTTTTTTGAAATTTTGAAAAAAAAAGTTAGCCTCGTTTCTCATCATTTGGGACCATGGGCTATAGCCCATATCGTACGGCATACTATAGCGCACCGTTTTTCATCATTTTTGAGGATTTGAAAAAAATGACGAAATGACAAAAACGATGGGTTATAGCCCATGTTTTTTGAAATTTTGAAAAAAAAAGTTAGCCTCGTTTCTCATCATTTTGGACCATGGGCTATAGCCCATATCGTACGGCATACTATAGCGCGCCGTTTTTCATCATTTTTGAGGATTTGAAAAAAATGACGAAATGACAAAAACGATGGGTTATAGCCCATGTTTTTTGAAATTTTGAAAAAAAAGGTTAGCCTCGTTTCTCATCATTTTGGACCATGGGCTATAGCCCATATCGTACGGCATACTATAGCGCGCCGTTTTTCATCATTTTTGAGGATTTGAAAAAAATGACGAAATGACAAAAACGATGGGTTATAGCCCATGTTTTTTGAAATTTTGAAAAAAAAAGTTAGCCTCGTTTCTCATCATTTGGGACCATGGGCTATAGCCCATATCGTACGGCATACTATAGCGCGCCGTTTTTCATCATTTTTGAGGA
Source organism: Protomyctophum bolini (assembly GCF_963924005.1). NCBI lineage: Eukaryota > Metazoa > Chordata > Actinopteri > Myctophiformes > Myctophidae > Protomyctophum > Protomyctophum bolini. Next base: position 37,944,356 of record NC_137871.1, read on the forward strand.
TTTGAAAAAAATGACGAAATGACAAAAACGATGGGTTATAGCCCATGTTTTTTGAAATTTTGAAAAAAAAAGTTAGCCTCGTTTCTCATCATTTTGGACCATGGGCTATAGCCCATATCGTACGGCATACTATAGCGCACCGTTTTTCATCATTTTTGAGGATTTGAAAAAAATGACGAAATGACAAAAACGATGGGTTATAGCCCATGTTTTTTGAAATTTTGAAAAAAAAAGTTAGCCTCGTTTCTCATCATTTTGGATCGTGGGCTATAGCCCATATCGTACGGCATACTATAGCGCGCAGTTTTTCATCATTTTTGATGATTTGACAAAAATGAAAAAAACGATGAGTTATAGCCCATGTTTTTTGAAATTTTGAAAAAAAAAAGTTAGCCTCGTTTCTCATCATTTTGGACCATGGGCTATAGCCCATATCGTACGGCATACTATAGCGCGCCGTTTTTCATCATTTTTGAGGATTTGAAAAAAATGACGAAATGACAAAAACGATGGGTTATAGCCCATGTTTTTTTAAATTTTGAAAAAAAAGTTATCCTCGTTTCTCATCATTTTGGACCATGGGCTATAGCCCATATCGTACGGCATACTATAGCGCGCCGTTTTTCATCATTTTTGAGGATTTGAAAAAAATGACGAAATGACAAAAACGATGGGTTATAGCCCATGTTTTTTGAAATTTTGAAAAAAAAGTTATCCTCGTTTCTCATCATTTTGGACCGTGGGCTATAGCCCATATCGTACGTCATACTATAGCGCGCCGTTTTTCATCATTTTTGAGGATTTGAAAAAAATGACGAAATGACAAAAACGATGGGTTATAGCCCATGTTTTTTGAAATTTTGAAAAAAAAAGTTAGCCTCGTTTCTCATCATTTTGGACCGTGGGCTATAGCCCATATCGTACGGCATACTATAGCGCGCAGTTTTTCATCATTTTTGATGATTTGACAAAAATGAAAAAATGAAAAAAACGATGGGTTATAGCCCATGTTTTTTGAAAAAAAAAAAAAAGTTAGCCTCGTTTCTCATCATTTTGGACCATGGGCTATAGCCCATATCGTACGGCATACTATAGCGCGCCGTTTTTCATCATTTTTGAGGATTTGAAAAAAATGACGAAATGACAAAAACGATGGGTTATAGCCCATGTTTTTTTAAATTTTGAAAAAAAAGTTATCCTCGTTTCTCATCATTTTGGACCATGGGCTATAGCCCATATCGTACGGCATACTATAGCGCGCCGTTTTTCATCATTTTTGAGGATTTGAAAAAAATGACGAAATGACAAAAACGATGGGTTATAGCCCATGTTTTTTGAAATTTGGAAAAAAAAAGTTAGCCTCGTTTCTCATCATTTTGGACCGTGGGCTATAGCCCATATCGTACGGCATACTATGGCACGCCGTTTTTCATCATTTTTGAGGATTAAAAAAAAACAAAAAACGATGGGTTATAGCCCATGTTTTTTGAAAAAAAGAAAAAAAAGTTAGCCTCGTTTCTCATCATTTTGGACCATGGGCTATAGCCCATATCGTACGGCATACTATAGCGCCCCGTTTTTCATCATTTTTGAGGATTTGAAAAAAATGACGAAATGACAAAAACGATGGGTTATAGCCCATGTTTTTTGAAATTTTGAAAAAAAAAGTTAGCCTCGTTTCTCATCATTTTGGACCATGGGCTATAGCTCATATCGTACGGCATACTATAGCGCGCCGTTTTTCATCATTTTTGAGGATTTGAAAAAAATGACGAAATGACAAAAACGATGGGTTATAGCCCATGTTTTTTAAAATTTTGAAAAAAAAGTTATCCTCGTTTCTCATCATTTTGGACCATGGGCTATAGCCCATACCGTACGGCATACTATAGCGCCCCGTTTTTCATCATTTTTGAGGATTTGAAAAAATGACGAAATGACAAAAACGATGGGTTATAGCCCATGTTTTTTTAAATTTGGAAAAAAAAAGTTAGCCTCGTTTCTCATCATTTTGGACCGTGGGCTATAGCCCATATCGTACGGCATACTATAGCGCGCCGTTTTTCATCATTTTTGAGGATTTGAAAAAAATGACGAAATGACAAAAACGATGGGTTATAGCCCATGTTTTTTGAAATTTTGAAAAAAAAGTTATCCTCGTTTCTCATCATTTTGGACCATGGGCTATAGCCCATATCGTACGTCATACTATAGCGCGCCGTTTTTCATCACTTTTGAGGATTTGAAAAAAATGACGAAATGACAAAAACGATGGGTTATAGCCCATGTTTTTTGAAATTTGGAAAAAAAAAGTTAGCCTCGTTTCTCATCATTTTGGACCGTGGGCTATAGCCCATATCGTACGGCATACTATAGCGCGCCGTTTTTCATCATTTTTGAGGATTTGAAAAAAATGACGAAATGACAAAAACGATGGGTTATAGCCCATGTTTTTTTTTATTTTGAAAAAAAAGTTATCCTCGTTTCTCATCATTTTGGACCATGGGCTATAGCCCATATCGTACGTCATACTATAGCGCGCCGTTTTTCATCATTTTTGAGGATTTGAAAAAAATGACGAAATGACAAAAACGATGGGTTATAGCCCATGTTTTTTGAAATTTGGAAAAAAAAAGTTAGCCTCGTTTCTCATCATTTTGGACGGTGGGCTATAGCCCATATCGTACGGCATACTATAGCGCGCCGTTTTTCATCATTTTTGAGGATTTGAAAAAAATGACAAAATGACAAAAACGATGGGTTATAGCCCATGTTTTTTTTAATTTTGAAAAAAAAGTTATCCTCGTTTCTCATCATTTTGGACCATGGGCTATAGCCCATATCGTACGTCATACTATAGCGCGCCGTTTTTCATCACTTTTGAGGATTTGAAAAAAATGACGAAATGACAAAAACGATGGGTTATAGCCCATGTTTTTTGAAATTTGGAAAAAAAAAGTTAGCCTCGTTTCTCATCATTTTGGACCGTGGGCTATAGCCCATATCGTACGGCATACTATAGCGCGCCGTTTTTCATCATTTTTGAGGATTTGAAAAAAATGACGAAATGACAAAAACGATGGGTTATAGCCCATGTTTTTTTTTATTTTGAAAAAAAAGTTATCCTCGTTTCTCATCATTTTGGACCATGGGCTATAGCCCATATCGTACGTCATACTATAGCGCGCCGTTTTTCATCATTTTTGAGGATTTGAAAAAAATGACGAAATGACAAAAACGATGGGTTATAGCCCATGTTTTTTGAAATTTGGAAAAAAAAAGTTAGCCTCGTTTCTCATCATTTTGGACGGTGGGCTATAGCCCATATCGTACGGCATACTATAGCGCGCCGTTTTTCATCATTTTTGAGGATTTGAAAAAAATGACAAAATGACAAAAACGATGGGTTATAGCCCATGTTTTTTTTAATTTTGAAAAAAAAGTTATCCTCGTTTCTCATCATTTTGGACCATGGGCTATAGCCCATATCGTACGTCATACTATAGCGCGCCGTTTTTCATCATTTTTGAGGATTTGAAAAAAATGACGAAATGACAAAAACGATGGGTTATAGCCCATGTTTTTTGAAATTTGGAAAAAAAAAGTTAGCCTCGTTTCTCATCATTTTGGACCGTGGGCTATAGCCCATATCGTACGTCATACTATAGCGCGCCGTTTTTCATCATTTTTGAGGATTTGAAAAAAATGACGAAATGACAAAAACGATGGGTTATAGCCCATGTTTTTTGAAATTTTGAAAAAAAAGTTATCCTCGTTTCTCATCATTTTGGACCATGGGCTATAGCCCATATCGTACGTCATACTATAGCGCGCCGTTTTTCATCATTTTTGAGGATTTGAAAAAAATGACGAAATGACAAAAACGATGGGTTATAGCCCATGTTTTTTGAAATTTGGAAAAAAAAAGTTTGCCTCGTTTCTCATCATTTTGGACCGTGGGCTATAGCCCATATCGTACGGCATACTATAGCGCGCCGTTTTTCATCATTTTTGAGGATTTGAATAAAATGACGAAATGACAAAAACGATGGGTTATAGCCCATGTTTTTTTTAATTTTGAAAAAAAAGTTATCCTCGTTTCTCATCATTTTGGACCATGGGCTATAGCCCATATCGTACGTCATACTATAGCGCGCCGTTTTTCATCATTTTTGAGGATTCGAAAAAAATGACGAAATGACAAAAACGATGGGTTATAGCCCATGTTTTTTGAAATTTGGAAAAAAAAAGTTAGCCTCGTTTCTCATCATTTTGGACCGTGGGCTATAGCCCATATCGTACGGCATACTATGGCACGCCGTTTTTCATCATTTTTGAGGATTTGAAAAAAATGACGAAATGACAAAAACGATGGGTTATAGCCCATGTTTTTTGAAATTTTGAAAAAAAAGTTATCCTCGTTTCTCATCATTTTGGACCATGGGCTATAGCCCATATCGTACGGCATACTATGGCACGCCGGTTTTCATCATTTTTGAGGATTTGAAAAAAATGACAAAATGACAAAAACGATGGTTTATAGCCCATGTTTTTTTAAATTTTGAAAAAAAAGTTAGCCTCGTTTCTCATCATTTTGGACCATGGGCTATAGCCCATATCGTACGGCATACTATAGCGCGCCGTTTTTCATCATTTTTGAGGATTTGAAAAAAATGACGAAATGACAAAAACGATGGGTTATAGCCCATGTTTTTTGAAATTTGGGAAAAAAAAGTTAGCCTCGTTTCTCATCATTTTGGACCGTGGGCTATAGCCCATATCGTACGTCATACTATAGCGCGCCGTTTTTCATCATTTTTGAGGATTTGAAAAAAATGACGAAATGACAAAAACGATGGGTTATAGCCCATGTTTTTTGAAATTTGGAAAAAAAAAGTTAGCCTCGTTTCTCATCATTTTGGACCGTGGGCTATAGCCCATATCGTACGGCATACTATGGCACGCCGTTTTTCATCATTTTTGAGGATTTGAAAAAAAAAAAAAACGATGGGTTATAGCCCATGTTTTTTTAAATTAAAAAACAAAAGTTAGCCTCGTTTCTCATCATTTTGGACCATGGGCTATAGCCCATATCGTACGGCATACTATAGCGCGCCGTTTTTCATCATTTTTGAGGATTTGAAAAAAATGACGAAATGACAAAAACGATGGGTTATAGCCCATGTTTTTTGAAATTTTGAAAAAAAAAAGTTAGCCTCGTTTCTCATCATTTTGGACCGTGGGCTATAGCCCATATCGTACGGCATACTATGGCACGCCGGTTTTCATCATTTTTGAGGATTTGAAAAAAATGACAAAATGACAAAAACGATGGGTTATAGCCCATGTTTTTTTAAATTTTGAAAAAAAAGTTAGCCTCGTTTCTCATCATTTTGGACCATGGGCTATAGCCCATATCGTACGGCATACTATAGCGCGCCGTTTTTCATCATTTTTGAGGATTTGAAAAAAATGACGAAATGACAAAAACGATGGGTTATAGCCCATGTTTTTTGAAATTTGGAAAAAAAAAAGTTATCCTCGTTTCTCATCATTTTGGACCATGGGCTCCTGGTTATTTTCGGAGGTTTTCTTTTTCTTTTTTTCCCCATGTTGAAAGTGATCAATGAAAAATGATCTCCATGTAACCATGGGGATGCGTGGTATGAGAGAGAGACGGTGGCGCGGCTTCCATGACAACTTCAAGGCAAACTCGAACTTAATTGGAAATATTGTCCAGGTAACAATAATCCCATTCTTTCTGGCACAAACGTTAAACGCAGTTTGTCACTCTGTTTGACAGTTTTCCCTGGACCCTTATTAGATCTTGAGAGCATACAATGAAACCAAATGGACCTGTGAGGGGCTGAGGGCCCATTTGGTTTCATATACGCTTTCAAGAATTACATTATTGCTATTGTTAAACATCTGCATTTACAAGAAGTCTCCACACTCTCCACAAAAGTCTCCCACTGTACCTTCGCCAGGCAGCCTCTGTAGACCTTCTTAAAGCACAGCTCAAGAAAAGACCCACTTCTACACTCTTGCTTTTACATTTTTTGTTGTTCATGTCCTCACTGTATTGCATTACCATTACTGCTATTATTTTTAATGTTTTATTCCTTGCTTTTCTTTTATTTCTTTCTCCATTAATGCTCTGTACAGCATTTCATGTCATACTTTACTTTACATGTCATAAATACTTTTAATAGGAGAGACGGAGTTTAATTGCCAGTCAAAGCAAAGACTGGATGATCATGGCACGTCTTCGCAGGACATGCTTGTGTGAGGGTGGAAATGTAGATGTTTTGGTTTTGTTTTAATATGTGATTTTCGTGATTTGCTGTGTTTTATAATTTTACATGCTGTAGAGTGAGATTATTGCAGAGTGATTTTACTTTCTTTATTTTTTTGCTTAATATTGTATTTCTGTTGATTTGCATGATTTTGTATAACTTTATTTTTCCACTGACTGGCTAAGTGGCTAGTATACACTATAAGGCCAAATTCCAATACCCCAAATCTCGGCCACTCCCTCACTCACACTCCAGCATGGCGGTGTTACAGTGAAATTGGTGACCTTCCCAGATATGTGACCATTTTATGGACTTCACACAACTTACATGGAGGTCTTTATATACGTGGCCTAAAGCTAAATACCGCTAAATTGAACCTATGCTACCATGGACCATGGGCTATAGCACGGCATACTATAGCATAGAAATGTAAAATTTACATTTCAACGAAAGGACCTGTAAATGACAACACAAAAACTAAGGCACTGGTGTCGTACTTCTGGTTTACCGGAACGGGGTGCAACTCCCTGCAGTGCCCTGCTCAATTTGTTGTATTTACATGGTTCATTGGTCTCAGAGGTCATCGCTATAGTCTTCATCATTGAGTGTTGCGGAGGATTGCGGAGAGTTGCGGAGCAAATTGCGGAAATTCTGCTATTTCCGCAATTTCGGAAAGCGTAATTGCGGAAATTGCGGAAATTGCGTAATTGCGGAAATTGCGGAAAGCGTAATTGCGGAAATTGCGGAAAGCGTAATTGCGGAAATTGCGGAAAGCGTAATTGCGGAAAGCGTAATTGCGGAAATTCTGCTATTTCCGCAATTTCGGAAAGCGTAATTGCGGAAATTGCGGAAATTGCGGAAAGCGTAATTGCGGAAATTGCGGAAAGCGTAATTGCGGAAAGCGTAATTGCGGAAATTGTGGAAAGCGTAATTGCGGAAAGCGTAATTGCGTAATTGCGGAAATTCTGCTATTTCCGCAATTTCCGCAATTTCGGAAAGCGTAATTGCGGAAATTGCGGAAAGCGTAATTGCGGAAATGCGAATTGCGGAAATGGTAATTGCGGAAATTGCGGAAATGCGAATTGCGGAAATTGCGGAAAAAACTATTTTTTTCAAAATTTGGAATTGCGGAAATTGCGGAAATTGCGGAAATGCTAATTGCGGAAATTGCGGAAATGCTAATTGCGGAAATGGTAATTGCGGAAATGGAAATTGCGGAAATGCGTTTCTCATCCTCCGCAACACTCAATTTTTCCGGTAAATACAACACATTGAGCAGGGCACTGCAGGGAGTTGAACCCCGTTCCGGTAAACCAGAAGTACGACACCAGTGCCTTAGCTTTTGTGTATTCAACTATTTGGGTAACATGTGAGCTTTATCCTCTAATTCATGGGCCTGGGTTTTTTTCATTTTTTTCAAATCCTCAAAAATGATGAAAAACAACGTCGTTTTTGACAACATACTATTATTCTGGCACCTGAGCATGTGTATGTGTACGCATCAACAGATAGCACAAACATTCGTCTTCACTCGTTTGAACGTAAATGTACATTTTTAATGAATAAAAGTGTGAAACTGTAATTACAGAAAAAATAAACATGAAATGCAATGTACTATGATAGCAATGCAAAATACCCAAGGTTGATTTATCTAGCATCAATAAACTGCAAATGTTTTTAATCTAACAAAAGCACAATGAAATACAGTCGCATAAATATACACAAAAGTACCCACAAACAAAGCTTCTGTGATGTCATCAATTCTTGTTTTCTCTCTAAATTGACAAGGCGTGGTTGATTAGTGCTAAAGGTGCAGCTAATGCACTCTTGATTGACCTGAGGTGATGAGCTCTACTAATCAAAGACAGAAAATAAGGTTACATTCCCTTGTCAGCCTGCAGAAGGCGCTAAAACATGGCAAATAAAAGCATTTAACAACACTATAGTTTCATGGTTTAAAAAAAAATGTATGTTGTTTTTTCGTGATTTTCATCTTTTTTTTAATCCTCAAAAATCATGAAAAACGACACTGGGCACTGTGGCGACATTGTCTGGTGGGACACTGGGGGGACACAGGGGCACTGTCTGGGGGGGCACTCATGGGGGGACATGACAATTTTCTTTTCGTGATTTTCATCATTTCTTTAAATCCTCAAAAATCATGAAAAATGACATACTATAGTTCATGGTTTCGGACGGCATACAACTGTCTGGGGGTGGGGGGGCACTGGGGGGACATGACAAAAATCATGAAAAACTACATACTATAGTGCCGTCCGAAACCATGAACTATGTCCTTTTTTCAAATGCTCAAAAATCCCCCTGGCCAGCCAGGTTTGTTCTTTTTTCTTTTGTGCCAATTTTGTCTTTTTAAAGAAGCTGATCAAAGGTTGAAATGAGTGTGAAATTTTAGGCCCAGTCACGATTATATGGCCTTTTGCCCTAATTTTTGCCTAATTATGAACCACATGCAAAGCCTACACAGTAGAATCATCAACTCTGAGTGTACAAATTGACCCAAATGGACCTGTAAGGATTTTACTGTTCAACAATGATGTGTTCTCTCCAGTAATCCCCATCCTATGCCACATGTAAAGATTCACTTTGGTAGAGTGTGCTCTAAGGGGAATGAGTTGTATCAGTGTGATTCTCTGTTGTTAGGCAGGGTTGAGGCCCTCCTCATAGTGAGGAGTATGGAGGTGGCGTGGGGGGATTGGATGGTGGCTCATTCTTACTGTCGAGCCTCCTCCTGTCCTCAACAGGGCTCCACCTGTGCGGGAGCTGCCTCCTCATGCTCTTCCTCTTTGGCTTGCGAGGCCTTCTCCTCGTCACCTCCTCGTGTGTCCCTGCCTGCACGGGTTCGCTCAGAGTGTCTGACGACTCATCGATGTACGCAAAGTTCTCCCCGAAGAAATCCAAGAGCTGGCAGCTCGGAGAAGGAAGAGGAGGAGTCAGAGAAGGAGGGGGAGGAGGCGGCATTTGTGGAGGAGAGGAAGAGGGTAGGAGAGGTGGAGAGGAAGGTGTGTGTCTGTGCACGTCTCCTTCCTCAAACACCGGCGTCTCCTCTTTCAGATGCATCTCTGTGTGCAGGTCTCCTCCATCTGGCGTGACATGTGTGTCTAAGGGCCTCTCTGCTGGCTCTGTGCCGCTGTTCTGGAGGACCCGCTCCATGCTGCTGACTGCCTCACTGGGCTTGAACATGTGCTGTGCCAAGGAGGAAGCAGAGGAAAAAGAGGAGGATGTGGAGTCATACAGAGACTCGGAGCCTGAGCAAGACCTGTGCGTGGCTGCATCTGGTGAGTCCAGCTCGCAGGTGGAGCGGGCCACAGGGAGGGAGAGCGAGCGAGCAAACAGCCTGGGATCAACTCCGGATCCGGGCCCGACCCTTGGCACCGTGGTGCCTCCGATGCCCTTAAGTCTTGGCCTGGCCATCAATACGCTCTCAGCAGCCAGGGGGTGTGCCAGGGGGTGGACCTCCAACCGGTTCATGGAGCGTGAGAGGCTGGCCCAGCGGTTGGGCAGGTGTCCGTTCTGGGACCCTCTCTGAGCCCGGTATCCCAGCGTTGCTTGGGCTCCCCGGCGGAGGCGGCGGCGCTCGCTGCGTTTCCAGCGGCGGCGCTGCAGGAGGAAGGGGTCATTGAACTCCAAGGGATTGGGAATACGGAAGTCCATCGACATGTTCTGGATGTTCTGGGTCCAGTCTGTCGCATGGGCAGCCAACTCCTCCGCCAACTCCTCCATCTGTGTGGGATGACATGTAGAGAGATAGAGATGGATGGATGGACAGACAGATACATAGATAGATAGATACTATAAGCTTATAAGCATGAGTCCCATAGTGCAGAAGCCTATCTCTCTTTCTGTAGCATGAGGCAGCATGATGTACAAGTACACCCCTGGACAGGACCCTAGTATGTCGCAGGGATAGATTTTTTTTGGTCATTAATGTCCTTTATCTGTTACTGGGTGGTGTCTAGCCTCAGTTCCCATAAAGCTCCTAGGGAAAAATATATAACGTACATACAACAGGTGCGTGTGCTGTAGTGTGGAGAGTCTCTCACCTCAGTGCGGGTCCTCTTGGACAGCACTTTCAGCCAGTTCCCTATCATAGTGAGGATGGACGCGAAGTAGGACAGACCAAACACTATCCACAACAACACCAAGGGCTTGAAGAGCACATCAGCCTCTCTATCACCAACTGCAGACACAATCAGTGGATAGACACACTGAATTATTGGAAATAAAGCATAAGCAATGTATAGCAATGTAACACAGTGTGTGTGTGTGTGTGTGTGTGTGTGTGTGTGTGTGTGTGTGTGTGTGTGTGTGTGTGTGATCTCGCCTGGTACAAAGTCACCAAAGCCGATGGTAGTAAGAGTCATAACAACACAATAGAGCGCCTCGAGAAATGTCCAGTCCTCCACTTCATGGAACACCAATGTTGGCACAGCCAGAAAGATGATGCAGCCGATCAGGATGGACAGAACGGCTGAAATCACACGCACCATAGTGGGGCTGACCTCGCGTTTCTGAGTGAAGAGAGAGAGAGAGAGAGAGAGAGAGCGAGAGAGAGAGAGAGAGAGAGAGAGAGAGAGAGAGAGAGAGAGAGAGTGAGAGAATAAAAACACTGTCTGAACAAATTCCTATCAGATAATGTCATGACAATTCAGTGAATTCCTTAACCTTTTAGATCAGGAAAGCCTATACGTTGTTATACCTTTTATAACCGGGAAAGAATCCGTGTCATTTTCGATAGCAACAGGAATTGTCATCAATTCTATGAATAATTAAAAACATCCTGAAAATGTAGGTTAGGATTTAGGAATTTAGGTTAGGAAATTGGCTTCCGGTCTAAATGGGAAATTATTAAACCAGATTTTACTTTGTCATACGTTGTCATGCTGAGGAAAGTAAAAAGCTAAATATTTTCAACATTCTACTATTATATGACAAAAGCAGTGTTTTTTTGTTTTTGTTTTTTCAGTTTGAACAGTTTTGTTGTACAACATGGCTGTTTAACACATTAGCATAAAATACAAACTGGACTTATTTGAGCAGACAAAGTGTAAGCCCAGCCGACCAGTCTCACCAGAAAGATGGTCTCAACTTTGGCCACAGCTCTCCTCAGCACCGTGCCCATGTGGTCGCCCACACCTGCCAGCAGTATGCCAAACATGGGGATGCCCACCAGAGCGTAACACACACAGAACAGCTGGCCGTACGACGTACAAGGGGAAAGGTTCCCAAAGCCTGTCAACAGAGAAACAGAGGCCATTAAGACCATTAAGAAATGCATTGATTGATTGGGAGCTCGGGTGGCGCAGTGGTAAAGTAGCTGCCCACCACTGCAGAGTCTGGGGTTCAGATCCACCACGGACACGGAGCAACCTGCTCTGTCGAGTGTCTACAGTATACCCGTATACTGCTACAGGGTTGGGCGGCATCTGTCTGCGGGGAGTGTTGGGTGGGAGGAGTAGAACGAAGGCTCTACGTCCTCCCGGTGGGGGCTCCTCACTGGCAGGTGAGCCAGTAGGATACAACAGCCGTGACAATACACAGACGTGTGTGGGACTGGGGAGGAATCAATTGGCACAAATATTCATTTTCATTTTATTATATTGAATAGAAGAGGTTTTGTCATATATAGCCCATATCGTACGGTATACTATAGCGCGCCGTTTTTCATCATTTTTGAGGATTTGAAAAAAATGACGAAATGACAAAAACGATGGGTTATAGCCCATGTTTTTTGAAATTTAGAAAAAAAAAGTTAGCCTTGTTTCTCATCATTTTGGACGGTGGGCTATAGCCCATATCGTACGGCATACTATAGCGCGCAGTTTTTCATCATTTTTGAAGATTTGAAAAAAATGACGAAATGACAAAAACGATGGGTTATAGCCCATGTTTTTTGAAATTTTGAAAAAAAAAGTTAGCCTTGTTTCTCATCATTTTGGACGGTGGGCTAGCCCATATCGTACGGCATACTATAGCGCGCAGTTTTTCATCATTTTTGAAGATTTGAAAAAAATGACGAAATGACAAAAACGATGGGTTATAGCCCATGTTTTTTGAAATTTTGAAAAAAAAAGTTAGCCTTGTTTCTCATCATTTTGGACGGTGGGCTATAGCCCATATCGTACGGCATACTATAGCGCGCAGTTTTTCATCATTTTTGAAGATTTGAAAAAAATTACGAAATGACAAAAACGATGGGTTATAGCCCATGTTTTTTGAAAATTTGAAAAAAAAAATTAGCCTTGTTTCTCATCATTTTGGACGGTGGGCTATAGCCCATATCGTACGGCATACTATAGCGCGCAGTTTTTCATCATTTTTGAAGATTTGAAAAAAATGACGAAATGACAAAAACGATGGGTTATAGCCCATGTTTTTTGAAAGTTTGAAAAAAAAAGTTAGCCTTGTTTCTCATCATTTTGGACGGTGGGCTATAGCCCATATCGTACGGCATACTATAGCGCGCAGTTTTTCATCATTTTTGAAGATTTGAAAAAAATGACGAAATGACAAAAACGATGGGTTATAGCCCATGTTTTTTGAAATTTTGAAAAAAAAAGTTAGCCTTGTTTCTCATCATTTTGGACGGTGGGCTATAGCCCATATCGTACGGCATACTATAGCGCGCAGTTTTTCATCATTTTTGAAGATTTGAAAAAAATGACGAAATGACAAAAACGATGGGTTATAGCCCATGTTTTTTGAAATTTTGAAAAAAAAAGTTAGCCTCGTTTCTCATCATTTTGGACGGTGGGCTATAGCCCATATTGTACGGCATACTATAGCGCGCAGTTTTTCATCATTTTTGAAGATTTGAAAAAAATGACGAAATGACAAAAACGATGGGTTATAGCCCATGTTTTTTGAAATTTTGAAAAAAAAAGTTAGCCTTGTTTCTCATCATTTTGGACGGTGGGCTATAGCCCATATCGTACGGCATACTATAGCGCGCAGTTTTTCATCATTTTTGAAGATTTGAAAAAAATGACGAAATGACAAAAACGATGGGTTATATCCCATGTTTTTTGAAATTTTGAAAAAAAAAGTTAGCCTTGTTTCTCATCATTTTGGACGGTGGGCTATAGCCCATATCGTACGGCATACTATAGCGCGCAGTTTTTCATCATTTTTGAAGATTTGAAAAAAATGACGAAATGACAAAAACGATGGGTTATAGCCCATGTTTTTTGAAATTTTGAAAAAAAAAGTTAGCCTTGTTTCTCATCATTTTGGACGGTGGGCTATAGCCCATATCGTACGGCATACTATAGCGCGCAGTTTTTCATCATTTTTGAAGATTTGAAAAAAATGACGAAATGACAAAAACGATGGGTTATAGCCCATGTTTTTTGAAATTTTGAAAAAAAAAGTTAGCCTTGTTTCTCATCATTTTGGACGGTGGGCTATAGCCCATATCGTACGGCATACTATAGCGCGCAGTTTTTCATCATTTTTGAAGATTTGAAAAAAATGACGAAATGACAAAAACGATGGGTTATAGCCCATGTTTTTTGAAATTTTGAAAAAAAAAGTTAGCCTTGTTTCTCATCATTTTGGACGGTGGGCTATAGCCCATATCGTACGGCATACTATAGCGCGCAGTTTTTCATCATTTTTGAAGATTTGAAAAAAATGACGAAATGACAAAAACGATGGGTTATAGCCCATGTTTTTTGAAAGTTTGAAAAAAAAAGTTAGCCTTGTTTCTCATCATTTTGGACGGTGGGCTATAGCCCATATCGTACGGCATACTATAGCGCGCAGTTTTTCATAATTTTTGAAGATTTGAAAAAAATGACGAAATGACAAAAACGATGGGTTATAGCCCATGTTTTTTGAAATTTTGAAAAAAAAAGTTAGCCTTGTTTCTCATCATTTTGGACGGTGGGCTATAGCCCATATCGTACGGCATACTATAGCGCGCAGTTTTTCATCATTTTTGAAGATTTGAAAAAAATGACGAAATGACAAAAACGATGGGTTATAGCCCATGTTTTTTGAAATTTTGAAAAAAAAAGTTAGCCTTGTTTCTCATCATTTTGGACGGTGGGCTATAGCCCATATCGTACGGCATACTATAGCGCGCCGTTTTTCATCATTTTTGAAGATTTGAAAAAAATGACGAAATGACAAAAACGATGGGTTATAGCCCATGTTTTTTGAAATTTTGAAAAAAAAAGTTAGCCTTGTTTCTCATCATTTTGGACGGTGGGCTATAGCCCATATCGTACGGCATACTATAGCGCGCAGTTTTTCATCATTTTTGAAGATTTGAAAAAAATGACGAAATGACAAAAACGATGGGTTATAGCCCATGTTTTTTGAAATTTTGAAAAAAAAAGTTAGCCTTGTTTCTCATCATTTTGGACGGTGGGCTATAGCCCATATCGTACGGCATACTATAGCGCGCAGTTTTTCATCATTTTTGAAGATTTGAAAAAAATGACGAAATGACAAAAACGATGGGTTATAGCCCATGTTTTTTGAAATTTTGAAAAAAAAAGTTAGCCTTGTTTCTCATCATTTTGGACGGTGGGCTATAGCCCATATTGTACGGCATACTATAGCGCGCAGTTTTTCATCATTTTTGAAGATTTGAAAAAAATTACGAAATGACAAAAACGATGGGTTATAGCCCATGTTTTTTGAAATTTTGAAAAAAAAAGTTAGCCTTGTTTCTCATCATTTTGGACGGTGGGCTATAGCCCATATCGTACGGCATACTATAGCGCGCTGTTTTTCATCATTTTTGAAGATTTGAAAAAAATGACGAAATTACAAAAACGATGGGTTATAGCCCATGTTTTTTGAAATTTTGAAAAAAAAAGTTAGCCTTGTTTCTCATCATTTTGGACGGTGGGCTATAGCCCATATTGTACGGCATACTATAGCGCGCAGTTTTTCATCATTTTTGAAGATTTGAAAAAAATTACGAAATGACAAAAACGATGGGTTATAGCCCATGTTTTTTGAAATTTTGAAAAAAAAAGTTAGCCTTGTTTCTCATCATTTTGGACGGTGGGCTATAGCCCATATCGTACGGCATACTATAGCGCGCTGTTTTTCATCATTTTTGAAGATTTGAAAAAAATGACGAAATTACAAAAACGATGGGTTATAGCCCATGTTTTTTGAAATTTTGAAAAAAAAAGTTAGCCTTGTTTCTCATCATTTTGGACGGTGGGCTATAGCCCATATCATACGGCATACTATAGCGCGCAGTTTTTCATCATTTTTGAAGATTTGAAAAAAATGACGAAATGACAAAAACGATGGGTTATAGCCCATGTTTTTTGAAATTTTGAAAAAAAAAGTTAGCCTTGTTTCTCATCATTTTGGACGGTGGGCTATAGCCCATATCGTACGGCATACTATAGCGCGCAGTTTTTCATCATTTTTGAAGATTTGAAAAAAATGACGAAATGACAAAAACGATGGGTTATAGCCCATGTTTTTTGAAATTTTGAAAAAAAAAGTTAGCCTTGTTTCTCATCATTTTGGACGGTGGGCTATAGCCCATATCGTACGGCATACTATAGCGCGCAGTTTTTCATCATTTTTGAAGATTTGAAAAAAATGACGAAATGACAAAAACGATGGGTTATAGCCCATGTTTTTTGAAATTTTGAAAAAAAAAGTTAGCCTTGTTTCTCATCATTTTGGACGGTGGGCTATAGCCCATATCGTACGGCATACTATAGCGCGCAGTTTTTCATCATTTTTGAAGATTTGAAAAAAATGACGAAATGACAAAAACGATGGGTTATAGCCCATGTTTTTTGAAATTTTGAAAAAAAAGGTTAGCCTTGTTTCTCATCATTTTGGACGGTGGGCTATAGCCCATATCGTACGGCATACTATAGCGCGCAGTTTTTCATCATTTTTGAAGATTTGAAAAAAATGACGAAATGACAAAAACGATGGGTTATAGTCCATGTTTTTTGAAATTTTGAAAAAAAAAGTTAGCCTTGTTTCTCATCATTTTGGACGGTGGGCTATAGCCCATATCGTACGGCATACTATAGCGCGCAGTTTTTCATCATTTTTGAAGATTTGAAAAAAATGACGAAATGACAAAAACGATGGGTTATAGCCCATGTTTTTTGAAATTTTGAAAAAAAAAGTTAGCCTTGTTTCTCATCATTTTGGACGGTGGGCTATAGCCCATATCGTACGGCATACTATAGCGCGCAGTTTTTCATCATTTTTGAAGATTTGAAAAAAATGACGAAATGACAAAAACGATGGGTTATAGCCCATGTTTTTTGAAATTTTGAAAAAAAAAGTTAGCCTTGTTTCTCATCATTTTGGACGGTGGGCTATAGCCCATATCGTACGGCATACTATAGCGCGCCGTTTTTCATCATTTTTGAGGATTTGAAAAAAAATGACGAAATGACAAAAACGATGGGTTATAGAGTCCATGTTTTTTGAAATTTAGGAAAAAAAGGTTAGCCTTGTTTCTCATCATTTTGGACGGTGGGCTATAGCCCATATCGTACGGCATACTATAGCGCGCAGTTTTTCATCATTTTTGAAGATTTGAAAAAAATGACGAAATGACAAAAACGATGGGTTATAGTCCATGTTTTTTGAAATTTTGAAAAAAAAAGTTAGCCTTGTTTCTCATCATTTTGGACGGTGGGCTATAGCCCATATCGTACGGCATACTATAGCGCGCAGTTTTTCATCATTTTTGAAGATTTGAAAAAAATGACGAAATGACAAAAACGATGGGTTATAGCCCATGTTTTTTGAAATTTTGAAAAAAAAAGTTAGCCTTGTTTCTCATCATTTTGGACGGTGGGCTATAGCCCATATCGTACGGCATACTATAGCGCGCAGTTTTTCATCATTTTTGAAGATTTGAAAAAAATGACGAAATGACAAAAACGATGGGTTATAGCCCATGTTTTTTGAAATTTTGAAAAAAAAAGTTAGCCTTGTTTCTCATCATTTTGGACGGTGGGCTATAGCCCATATCGTACGGCATACTATAGCGCGCCGTTTTTCATCATTTTTGAGGATTTGAAAAAAAATGACGAAATGACAAAAACGATGGGTTATAGAGTCCATGTTTTTTGAAATTTAGGAAAAAAAAATTAGCCTCGTTTCTCATCATTTTGGACCGTGGGCTATAGCCCATATCGTACGGCATACTATAGCGTGCAGTTTTTCATCATTTTTGAAGATTTGAAAAAAATGACGAAATGACAAAAACGATGGGTTATAGCCCATGTTTTTTGAAATTTTGAAAAAAAAAGTTATCCTCGTTTCTCATCATTTTGGACCATGGGCTATAGCCCATATCGTACGGCATACTATAGCGCGCCGTTTTTCATCATTTTTGAGGATTTGAAAAAAATGAAAAAATTAAGAAAAAGAAATCCGCAATTTCCGCAATTCCGCAAACTGTAATTTAGCTAGGCTACCTACCGATGGTTGTGATGATGGTACCACAGAAGAAGAAGGCAGAAACCAGGTCCCAGCGACTGGTGAAATTAGCAGGGTTACTGGCGGCATCCAGGCCTGACCCCACCGCAGACATTACTGTCTGGAGAGAAACAAAGTTACAATGACAATTCACCATATGTTAGCCTTCAGAATGCTCTTTCTGCCTTGTTTATGTTGAATTTGCTAAAACATCATTTTTGAAAAAAATGAAAAACAAACCCAGATATGCCCAGTCACCATGTTGCACCTGTAATGTTACTTTTACTGACACCAAGTTTAAAAAAAGAATTGAATGCACAGACTATCAATATGATTGATTCATTGAAAATGGTGGGCCCTGTTGTAAACAAGTGTAATGTTTTATGGTGTCGTCCACTCACAGTTAACAGTTGTTGTACTTGAAATGTACTGCAGTAATTCTGCAAACTGTTAATAAATCAATCAATCAATCAAAGCAACTGAAAAACACATTATTCCAATGGTATGGAGAGAAAGGATTTTTGTCCAACCACAAAACGGCAATCAATGGGTGCGAAGAAGGACAGAACCACGGGCGGGACTTGACAAAGGGTGAATTATGCAGGGCAATGTTGCCAGGTGCGACATTTTCAATTATCATACCGGAGACTTAAAATTATCATAATTTAAAGAAAACTATCGTAAACAGACAAAAATGAGAAATCACAGGTGTAAATATATAATTGCTATATTCACGAGAAATCGTGCATATGGCTACTCGGCCTGTGTGTCTGTCCATACTCCATACCCTTACGAAAGTGTTGAATTCCTGCTCACTGACGCAGGAATGGTTCAGGCGGAAGACGTCCATGGCGTCATGCAGCAACTCGAAGGCCTTATTCTCCTGAGGGGCCTCCAGGGTGCGGAAAACCAGTGCTCCCACGGCCAGATACAGCACGACCCCTGAGAGCAGGGCCACCAGGGCGGAGCACCGCATTTTCTCCCCGACGGCCCCCCGGGGGGGCGGTGTTGTGGGTTACGGCTGAGGGGCCAGGGTCTGCAAACGGCTGGCAGTCAGGATACTCTGGGACACAGCTGATCATAAACAGGAAGTTCCTTTAGAAATGTGTCTGCGTATGTGTGTACGAGCAAACCGTGTAAACGACCAATCAAAGTTCTTTCCGGGGAAAGGTGACTGGCGTTGACAAACTTTGTCATGCGTAACAGATGTTCAGTTGTGTTAAACAAAAGCAGAAAGGTGGCTACTACGGACAGGAAAGCAAGAGTTTAAAAAAGAATTACGTGGACAAAGTTGGCAATGGCTACAGCTCTGAGGAAAACATGCATGGTGCACAGAAATGCCATGTGCTACCCATATTTGTACATCAGACTGGAAAGAGCATGGTGTTTTCATTAGACTAGAGCTAAGGTTTCCCATTCTGAAATTTCCATTCAGGCCATCATGCTGAAAACATTTGCATTGATGGTACTAAGGTGGGTGCACTCTCTAACCAGCGTATCTGTGTAACTAATTCACATTGAAAATAATAATCTGATAGTTGAGATTTTTTAGATCATACTGTACCTGATCTCATCCCATGTTGAAACTCCGCAAATCAGGTGATGGATAAATCAGTCTCTTGTTCCTCGTCTCCTCCTGCTGTGAGGGGGAAACACATTTCCAGCTTGGACTCTTTTTTACGTTTCTATTTAAAGTTCAGGGAGGACCATAGGATCGTGGGACCTTCTGGTCTTTTGAATTCCAAATCAAAAGATGCTTTATTAGTATAATGAGGCCATTCTTACGTTAGCATAGCACATGACCAACATGTCACAAGGAAGAAAAGTCAAGTATGAACACAAATACAAATAATACAAATAAAACTACCTAAATTCCAATATAATATTTGATCAATCATGGTTTCTCTCTTTCTGGCTATAGGGCATTATGCATGTTCACATGGAGGACTTGGTCATAATAATACACCAATGAGGGGCTGACATACAACAGGCTCCCTGGATATAAAGCTGCCCTGCCAGGGCCCCCTTGGCCTTCCAAACGATTAGCCTCTGCCAAGCCTCCAAACATGCATCTTGACGTTAATCGAAAATATATTTATGGCTTAACTTCCATCGTGGTTTTAAATATTTTCTTTGAACAGTGTTTGCCTTTGAGATAGACACGCGAAGAGCTTTGGGCCGAACCAATCAAGAAGGGGATTTAGGAAGCTTCTGCTATTGCCTATTGGTCAGCTGGCCCCTGTGTCTCAGAAGAGCACTGACAATGTCCTGACATTTCCCAGAGTTCAGCAGACTGTTAGCATTCTGTTCTAATGGACTGCTGGCTTCACTTTGTATGGAGAGTCTTATTCTCTCCACCCAGCGTCTATGCTGGAAGGCATTATTAGTTATCATTGTCTAAACCTTCCCTGGCATATTTTGATATTTTGCTGATATGAGTGAGAGGATTTACAAAAACAGAATTGTAGTTGATGGTGCCCTTAACTAATCTTAAGCTAAATAGTGTGACAGGTGCAGTAATAAATCATAAGGTTTCCAAAGAACTGTTGGAAAGAGAGCACAGGCCTTAGTCAGGATCAATGTGACAGTCTAGGGCAGGCCATCAACACAAATGCATATAAGGCAGGTGTTTGACGAATCAAATGATAAAAGAATAAATTAAATTAAGTTTGTTTTAGTGTGTGTGTGTGTGTGTGTGTGTGTGTGTGTTTTGTTGTTGTTGTTGTGGAAACTGACAGAGTATACAGTACACAATGACATGACAGAGAAAGAGATCAGTAAAGCACTTGTATTTATGCTGGGGGGGATATAATGTTGTAAACCAAATGAAAAAATATATAAGAAATTCAGTAAGTCACTGTAGTTCCATTTAGTGTCAACGGTTACTCTATGCACAGGTTTGTGAAAACCACTGTCTGCCATAGGAACGAGACAAAACACTATACCCAGCCCCTTGCATCTCCAGATGCATTTGAAGAGCAAAGTGACATTCTGTAGACAATGATATATTTTTGTTCAGCTCTATAACATAAACCTAAATAGGATGTAAACATTTGTGTCTGTAAAAGACAGCCACTTATTAATCTGTTCTAACATCAGTGATCACCATCTGGCCTTTCCTTTCATGCTCTAGTCTCGAGTGAAATTTATATTTAAAAAGTACTAATTTGACTTTCTCAGGCAACAGCAATGCTACATTATAAAAATGGGTCTTCTATCAGCTATCAAACTTAATGTGAAACTGTATTCAAGAAACACTATGGTCACAGAAGCACAGTGAGGACAGACATTAACTATCATTATTAACTGTGGCCGATCATAATTCCAGCCTAAATCATGGTTATTCTCCGAATTCCATGAAGGGATTAAATTACTGTGTGAGCTGCAGTGTCTGAAGAGACATGAGTATTCATTTCTTTGAGAAGGGAATTGAAGGTCTGTTCAATCCTGCACGTTTCTAAACACAATTGGGATTATATTGAGCGGTCCGAAATCCATGTGACTCTCAAGGTCTCTATGATGTAAAAAGGAAAACAAATATATACACACCATGTATTTTAATTGATAATGACCCGTTCGTCACATCTGCCTTTTGGGCCTTCTGTAACCAAACTCTATGCCCAAGCATAAGTGTAAAATAATTAAAATGTAGATAAGCTTTTCCGTATTTCATACCCGAGCGCAAGTGTTCAATTATTGAGATAAGAATCAGCATGTCCTCACTATATGAATGCTTTGCCAGCTCCAATACCAACCCCTTAAAAAGGAATGGATTTCTTTCATGCCTTACCGTTAATATGGAGAAACGGTGCTATCCAAAACAACGCTCCACGCAGCGTGGGTGCCTCCCCATTCAACTTGCACTGAGGAACAGTGCATTAGTGTTCCCTTGTGTGCGTGTTCCGTGTATGTGCATGTTTGGTCCTTGGAAGGTGTTTCCCCATTCTCAGGACTCTACATCACTGTCAGGGGGGACTGCAGGAGGAGGGGAAGAAAAGGACAAGGCACAGGCGCAAGTGTGCGCACGTATGTGAAGCATACAATATATTAGAACACAGTGGCTGTGACAAAGTGCAGTCGTCGAAGAGGAAGAGCAGAAGGCCCAATGTTTCCTGAACTGGATGTGGGGGGGCTTAAGTCTTCTAAAACCCGCCGCTCCAAACACAGGCTTTTTGGGAGGCACCGGGGCCATTTGTTACCCCAGAGTCCCAGTTATGTTCCAAACCATATTTCTTTCTTTCAAGGAGAAAGTGCCAGATGAAATATAGCAGGCACCCAGGCTGGGAGAGTTAAGTCCTCTACTCCTTTCTCAATTCCATGACAGCTAATCTTAAACATGTGACATCTTCCCAATTACATGTTTGATGGAGAGAGAAAGGGAGAGGATGTTAGAAAATAAATATATGGAAATGATAATCTTCTGATTAATCCAACATAATCATAAATTATTATTATAATACAATACCTTGATCATCATTTAGCTTTCATTGTCAGTCAGTAGTTAAATTGTGCTTGTGTCATCAGCTGCCTGAAACAGTTGAAAATATAATACATGAAATGGAGAATATCTAAAACTCTTTGTAACAAAAAAAGTAAAACGGACAAAACTTTTAAAAAGACGACAGTCAAATTCCGAGCTAATCATTTTATTCTGCCAACATGAAGCTACATTCACATAAACAAGTTTTAAACATGGGAAGATATTCACAGTGGTGTGACGAGTCACGCTGATGGACTACAAATCCCATGAAGGCAATTAATGGGAGAAGTGGGGGGTTGGTCCAGGTCAACATGACGAATGCCAACGACATCATATCAAATCAGTGACTGTAATGACTGTCCCCATTACTTCAAATGATATCCCAACCTATAGTCAGTAAACAACAAACTTTATAAACTATCATATAACATTTAACTTTGATACTTTCAAAGATGCTGCTCTGTTCCAATAGTATGGCAGTGCAAAGATGTAATTGTAAATATATATATAGCTCAAAATGTGTCGGCTGCCAAGAGAAACGTGACAATCAGTTTTATTATTATTAGTACACTTAGTCTGCACACAAAAGTGCATGTACTTCAATTCAACACTGATCTACAAATCACTGCATGTTGGCCAAACTTGTCTGAACTAAACTAAAATTATAATAATAATTACATCACTCAAACATATTATATCTGGTCCAAAAGACAGATGAAAAAGCTATACTCTATTCAAAAATAAAGCTTCACACATTTAGTTGTCATTCAATTCAGAGCAAAGCCAAGTCGTGTGTACTTGTGAGTGTCAAGAGTGAGAGAACAGCAAAGGAGGAGAGGATAGAGAGAGAAAGAGGGAAACATAGAGAAGGCAGAATGGATCACCATACATGGAGCGGAAACCAAGGGACGTTGGATTGAGTCATACACGCATGCTTTCCCTGTCTCTAGCTAGTCTACAGTACCTCTCTCCCCACATGAAACAGTAAGAGCGATAACATACGTGTTCAAAGACATCACATATCCACTGCCCCTACACAAACAAAATACACTACAAATTATTGTAAACGACGTGCTCTGCACACACACACACACATTCAAGCGTTCATAAATAATGAGTCTCAACAAAACAATTTCATTTTCTTGGCAACAGGTTGATTTAAACAAAAGCATAAAATTAAGCCACTTAGTTCAGTATAGCAAAACTAGACCGATGGGCTAAATCTGTGGGATATAGGCTCTAAAAAAAAACAGAAAAACTAAAATTAAACCCATTTGAAAATGTGGATTTGGGATCAGCTTATACATACGGGTATATCACAAAACATCTAAGCTCTACCTATGAGTTGGTGTCAAGTCATTGCATTCAAAATAACAACTCAATCTGCCAATGGCTATCAGAAGACAAACTCAACACAATTATTAGTTCTTCTAGTTTCCCTTTGAGGCGTTTCATGCAGCTGGAACAGTGCAGACACAACTATCCAAAGTTGGTCTTGCTGGCCAGATTACATGAGACACACCACAGTTCCTGGATCAGTGCAGCGGATGCAGAGGTTTAGGCAGTGTAGTGCATCTTAAAGTGTTGCTGGTGACTTAACGTGTGCCTTTGGTGACGTACCAGAGTCGGATCTGATTGATCTCTGGATCTGTTGGGAACCAGCACAAATCATATTGAACATGAAGGCATTCCAGGTTGGGAACCAGCACAAATCATACTGTACATGAAGGCATTCCATGTGTAACCCTGAGGTCCATGTCCCCACCCACCATTGTGGTCCCTGTCAAACCCCCACCCCCCATTGTTGCCCTGCCTGTGGAGGGTGTAGTAAGTAAGCCTTGCCGAGCCATGAGGCCCACATAGGGCAGGAGCCTATCTCCTGTTTCTGTAGCTTGATGTACAAGTACATCCCCTCGACATGACGCTAGTAGCCTAGTACAGTATGTCGCAGGGACTTATCCACAATCCAACCCTTGATGCAGGGAGGCAAGCCCCCTTTCTGAAACCAGCTCCTCGCCACTCGCCCTACACACTTGCCCTCGATATGCGCGTTCACGCGAGGCTGCGCCATATTAAGTGTCGTCCGAAACCAAGCAGCCTTGGGTGGAAGTGGCTTATAAAGCCCTCAAGAGTGAGTCTGTGCCGATCTAGACTCGATTGCCTTGTGCAGCCCTGCTCTCTGTCCATATGGAAACCGCGACCTACAAATGTAAGTACCACCACAAATAAATGATAAATAAACTCCTCCTAAACAATCTTCATCTGATGCAGAATAGACAACGCTCTAACTGATGTTCACAACCACACAAGCAAAACAACTTTTAACAATGATTTATAAACACCATGGATGTCATATATATTTTTGACAGTCACACTGCATTTCATTTTTCCATATTAATGAAATCCACATGTCACACAAACATACACCATGCAATGCAATATAACTGTACAAACAAAATAAGGTAACACAATTGCATGATGGTAACCATGGCAACAAATAGTGTGTATTTGTGTATTTCCAAACAGTTTTTTATACCCAGCACCCTAATCAAGGGAACTTGATTCAGCTGGAGGGGCACTTCTTGACGAGGGAACCTCCGGAGAGCACTTCATGTCAAGGGACTGGTTTCAGAAAGGGCCACTGGGTCCCATTTTTCAGTGTTTGGTATGACCCGGTCAGAGATCGAACCCCGACCTCCCATTCTCAGGGCAGACACTCTAAACACATGGCCACTGTGCTGGTGAGGGTGTAGACCAGGGGTCTTCAACAGGGGGTCCTCAGTGTTACTAAAGGGGGGCCATCAACTTTATTACTTTATTATTTTTACATTAACCACTTGAACCCTAGCATCCCTATTCTGAGAACTTTAACCACAGATATAAGATCTACAAGCTCAGAACACATCGCAAGGTGTGAGCTTGTAGATCGGCTATTCTCGGGAAAGAGGTTTGGTGTGACAAAAGAGCAGACCAAGTACAGAGTAAAAGGTCATGTTTACTATTACAAAGTATTGATTGTTAAAGTCAGAAAACACCATACACATTAACATGAATCCAACATCGAAGTGCACTCAAACAGTATATGACGCCATCTATGAAATCTAGGAAAAACCTGCAAAACAATAATTGTACTGTATACAATATGTAGTGGATGGGCCTGGCATGCTTCATCTCTCTCTCAGCTAGGGGGTCCTTGGCCTGGAAAACGTTTAAGACTTTTTTTTGCAACTGGTGTAGCCATTCAGTTGCAAAAAATATATCTAAATAATAATTCAGCAAATGTCTGTCTGTCTGTCTGAATGAATGTCACTGACTGCGCGTTATCTCATCATTCACTGCACGAATCACTCCCACTTTTCACACAGGCATGGACCATAATTATATGGAGGGCGTAACGGAGCCCTTTTTCCCCATTTGACACATTAATGATTAATAATCAATTTATTAGTGAATTAACCTCGCACCTCCGTCCCTTAGCGACACCTGCATCACAGGCCACCGTTATCACCGTTACCGCACTGGCATGCTTCCTCTAGCTACCGCTGCAACACAACAAAATGTGCCCTATACAATTTGGCGCCGCGTGTGTGTGTGTCTCCTAACAGCCAGCACAGCCGTTTACCCCCCCCCCGTTTATCCGTCTGTCATCTATGTCGTCTATCTCCGACCGAGCCACACTATTAGCACACATCTATCCATGGCAAAAAAAACCTGCACGCT
Source organism: Protomyctophum bolini (assembly GCF_963924005.1). NCBI lineage: Eukaryota > Metazoa > Chordata > Actinopteri > Myctophiformes > Myctophidae > Protomyctophum > Protomyctophum bolini. The sequence goes on from NC_137871.1 coordinate 37,970,303, forward strand.
CCCACAATCCAGCTAGGCTACATTTTACCGATTTTACCGATGTATTTCACTGCTCAAATATTGTTTTTACATCACTCCAACCCCCTCAGGCCAGGAGGCGGTGTGTGTGTGTGTGTGTGTGTGCGCGCGCGGACGCTAAACAGTAAACACTGAGCAACACGTTAAATTTCTAATTCCACTAAAGAAAGAGGCAGCGATGGAGCCATAAGTCCATATCCATACATTCGGGGACATAAATTGCGCAAAATACTTTTAAACATGAAGCTAGAAGGCTGCTACATAGCTACTACTACTACTGCTACTAGCTGTTGTGTGCTACATTAGCAACACCAGGGTTGCCACATTGACTGAGAGGGAAACAAGCAACCAGGTCTATGAAAATGTTAACAGGCCAGATAAAGTCACACAATCCGAAAAAACATCTAGAATAAGCAACAATATTGCTGACTGTCAAACATCATTTTCATGGCATGGACCACTAATATTATATATATATATATATATATTTACTATATATACATTTGCTTTTCATATATTCAGAACGGGTAAGGACTAGTAAAAATAATTTGGCGACCCCCAGGTTGAGAACCCCTGGAGTAGACAACCACAAGACTCCTCTGATACACTTACACCACATTCTAATACCATCTTGTGGACTTCACACAACTTACATGGAGGCCTTTAAATACGTGGCCTAAAAACCTCTATGTTGAACTCTGCTAATAAACAAACTGCAACAATTTACATTATGTGATTGTCTACACAATTGTCACATATTTCAGCAGGTCACCAATTTCACTGCAACAGCACCATGCTGGAGGGACCGAGTGTGAGTGAGCGAGTGGCCAAGATTTTGGGGGTATTGAAATTTGGCCATCGGGTCACCAGCTGCTTCTTTTCACAAGACAGAAAGAGGTTTCAGCAAGACAGTGTAACGCAGGGAGGTCCGCCAGGCCTCCCCACCTTCTGGAACACTTAGAAAGTGCACCGTCCAACCAGCAGCGGGTACTGCTGTGGAGCCAAGGACATGGTTCCTCGCCAACTTCCCATCCACAAACACTGGCAAGCATGTTCATTGAAGTGCCCTGCCAAGCCATAGGCACAGCTGCTGGGAATCTCTGTATGTGAATGTTTTACCCCCATGCCACCTCAGATAACTTATGTTATATAAATAGACATTCATTGAGAGTCTACTATAAAAGCCTTTGGACACTGTTAATTGTATTATAGTATTTTCCGAAACAATTGTTGAAGAGGTGCAGCTAAAACGAATCATATTCTCCCTCACCAAATTAGCATGAATCCAAATAAATATTCTGTTATACATTTCATTTTGATGAGCAAAAAAATGGGAGTTATCTGCTGATTGAACTAACTTGGTGACCGTTTTCAGTGGTATGAAGAGAACATGAAATATAACACGGATCTAGTGTACCTGGATTTGGTGGACCTGAGGTCTAATCAGTCTCTTCACACTGGAGTTGTTCCTTCTGAGGGAGCGGTACAGCAGCTGTCCCCAACAAACCCCTTCTCACAATGTAGGGACAGGAGGCCCCACTGGGGATGTCTGCGAAACCTACCCAAGAGAAAGTGAGAAACGAAAATACGGGTCAAGAAAGGATGGATATATTGAGAGAAGAGAATGGAGGAAGTGCAAGAGACAAACAAATTGAAATAAATAAGAGACAGTGCAACAAAGTACATGAAGTATACAGAGGATGAATTAAGAAATAATGTGGGGATAAAACCATAGAGGTGATGTCCCCATTAAGATTCCAGTATGTTATACTGACTGACTGGCAACCAAACCACAACTTGCTGTAGTTGTAACCTACGTTAAAAGATGATAAAAGGACAACTTTATATATTTATTTTTTTAACCACGTTTCTTTTTTTTCATTTGCTTTTTCATTTTAGCGATTCTAGCTAGTTTTGACCAAAAAGAAAAGAATTACAACATTTTATAGCGATTTCTTTTTTATTACTTACGATAGTCCTACTAGACCAAGAAATTACATCTGGCCACAAAAGATCACAGGATCTACTGAATGTGAAGGGGGGGTGACAAATTGACTCTAATAACAATAATATCAACCTAAAACATGAACCTTTAAGTTTATAATATTCAGTATAGTCATACTGTGTCATAATTTATTAGAATTACAAACCTTCGACCTCCTCACTGTTTTTGGCCAACTTTATTCACCCCAGATTTTTAACTACCAAAATCATTCACCAATCTTTACCAACAAAGGACTGCCAAACACACCTTTCATAACAACCTCGGGCAGGCCATAGGGTTCGTACTCTGTGTCGTCAAAGGCAGCCGACAGCTGGCAGCGGTTGCGGCGGATGCGTTCTGCCAGACGGGCGGGGTCAGCCGGGATGGGGAAGGAGCCAGCAAACAGCATCTTGTCTCCAAACCCCATGGGCACTGGGATGGGAGAGATGGGCGGAGATGCTGTTGACTCCTCAACCTCCTCTATCTCCTCTCCTTCGGTCTGCGTGTATGCATGCTGGAGTTCTGACACTGCAGAGACGCTAGTGGGATTCATCTCGTGTTCCGTCTGTGTGCAGACGCTCTTCATCTTGCCGAGACTCTCACTCTCGGAGTCCTCCTGGCTCAAGTGACTGGTAACGAGGGTCCTGGACGCGTTCACTCGGGTCTCTGGGGCCTGTTTGTGGATCTCCAAGGTTACATGGGTGTCTTTGGCGACGTGCTGCTGTCTGCTGTTGTTGGAAGTTTTTTGGATGACTTCAGCTTTCTCCTTGCATTGTCGCTCTTTGGTCGGTGAGTGTTTTACATTCATGTTTTCTTTCTCAGAATCCTGGAGAAAGAGAATGATTTAAGGCCACATTTAATCCAGTTATTCAGAGAAATAATGTGTATTGGTAGAATACTAATACTAATACAGAGATCGTCATTCATTATCCTCAACATGTGACGGAACCTTTCATAGAATTCTGGCAACTAGTGTTTTCAATGCTGTAAAAGTGATGTGACATTTGCATATATCTTTTCTTCTTTTGTTTACCATTGACAAATACATCTTAAATGTTCTAAATATAATAGAATGTTTAGAATTTAGAATATTTATCCTTATTTATATAAATTATATATCATAAATATAAAAGTAATGACAATAAAACAGAGGAGTCAATAATAATGAGTCACCCCATGATCATCCATGACAGGCTCCTGCATGAAGTCCTGAGGTGCTGAGGTCTTCCTTTTATGCTGGACAACAGTCTTTGTTTCAGGATAGTTACTGTGCTGTAGTCTGTTGGTGGAACAAGAACATTATTTATTCAAAAAGGAGAGAAATACATATCAGTACACTAACTCTGGTAAGAACATGCATTATGCTTTAGGTTGAGTGCCAATGCAAATCGATTTATCAATCCGTGGCCATAAGCAAGTAAAAGTATGTAGGGCATGCGTGTTACCTGGAACCCAGGGTGCGGCCCTGCATTCTGTTAGACGAGCAGGACAAGAGGAGCTCATCCTCTCTGATTAGCGTCACAGTGCTGAGCCTCTGGGGGACACCAGGGGCAGCCGGGTATTTAGGACCAAGCACAGGAGCTTCATCCTGGGCATGAGCGGCTGGAACAAGAGCCTGGATCTCTCTCCGAGTCTGCGGCTGCTGCTGGGTTGACTGGACCAAAGTCTGCCTGAGAGCAGAGGTTTGGTCCAGGATGTGTGGCTGACTGAGCGTCTGGTCAAGGCTTGGAACAGGCTGGGAGGTTAGCCTCCACATAGCCAACTCCTCAGCCTGCCTCTGGTTCTCCTCAGAGAGAACCTGTAGCTCTGTCTGCAGTGCCTCCATCTGGACATGAGGGAAATTACACATTATACTAATGAATGATTAGCATTTATTAAGGGTACTATATGTACAGTATGAAATACATATAGTAAATTAAATTAAATTAAATTAAATAAAATACATATAGTAGTAGATGTATATGTAATAGTATGAAATACTGTACATTACGATTATATAAATAAGGAAAATCCATTATTAACCCATTGAAGACCTGAGGCCAATTATTCAAACCCTCTAAACCAGTAGTTTTCAAGATTTTTCCACAAAAGCACGAAGTGAGTTACGCAGTGAGCTTGTATACCTGCTCTTTTTGAATAGTCAAGGCAAAAATCTAAAATGACACAGACTTTGTGAACCGTTCAAAACATCTTTTAAAAATTGTTACTCTGCGTCTCTCAACTGAACCCTACCTGCTGCTGTAGGACTCGAGGCTGAGAAATGCTTCTCGACACTTCTTCAGCCGCAATCTCACTCTCCTCATCTCCTGCACGTCTTTCTCTCTTCGTGATGACATCACTCAACAAATTGGTGGAGTGCACCATTTCCTTGACTGGACAGGAAGCAACATCCTTTCCTGGACTTCTGGTCTTCTTCAGATCTGAATAAGCCCGGCCCCTGCTAGTGGATAACGCGTCACGGGGGACGTTTGTCAACTCCTCCGAGTGGTTAAATCTGGTGACTTCCTTCTCATGCTTCTTCTCCCCACAGCCTTCTGCTGTCATTCTCTCTCCCTCTTTTGTTCCCGTCCTCTCCTCGTCTTCTCTCTGTGCCCTGAGTGTTGCCATCTCCTGCCGGCAGCGCAGTAGTTCCTCTTCTTGGCTGTGGAGGGCGCCCTCCTTCTCCTGCAGCTCTGCCAGCAGGTCCGTGATGTGCCGACTCTGCCTGTCGAAGGCCATGGTTAGCTGCTGTGTCTGACATGTCACCTGTTGAGGGGGTGCAGTGGGGATACGGGGAGAGATATGGGGAGAGGGGGGCAGTGAGAAAGAAAAGAACTGGAAGACTTCAATAAATGTTTTCTAATAGAAATTGCCTCTCTGCCAAATGCACTGCCGTAGTTCAGTGGCCTTGTGGTTATAGTGTCCACTGTCTGTCCTGAGACTGGGAGGTTGTGGTTCAATAGCCCACCGAGTCATATCAAGCCAAAACTATAAAAACAGTACACTCTGCCTCCCTGCTTGGCACTCCGCATCAAAGGTTGGATAGGGGTAAGTCCCTGCGACATACTATCCTAGCATCATGTCCAGGGCTAACCATCTACATCAAGCTGCCTCATGCTACAAACAGGGCCATGTTTGTTACCAAGGCTCCACTTAATAAGCTCCAAGAGGCTGTGGTTTACAGTGATATTAGAACATTTAGGGCACTATTCGGCACATTTTAAAACAATTCGTTTGCTACAGTGATACTGATGTTATGCTACTGTAGGTGTGTGTTTAATGTTTATAGAACATTTTACCAAGTCTTCAAACATTGCCCAGCCAATCCCAATGAAGCACCAGAACAATCTGTTGCATGATATTCAATAAATTATCAATCACATAATCTTGTATATTGTGTACATTATAGTTTGAAGAAACTAATTAAATCTCATCCCATGTCATCTACCTGGCTCTGCATGGCCTCCAACTTGGCCTGGCACTGCTTGGCCCGCACAACCTCTCTGATCTTCTCTTCGCGCAGACACTCTACCTCCTTGGCCAGGTCACAAGAAGCAGACTCAGGCGTCTTGAGGCCCGTGGGAACCTCCTCCTGGTCTGGGGTACCATGCTTTCTTACAGTGGCGTCTTCCAGCACAGTTTGCTCCTCAGTTCTCGAGTCGCCCTGGATGAGATCTGTCACCCAGGAAAAGTCTGCATTGCGCCGATTGGCGGACTCGCAGAAGAGGCGGTGCTGCTCTGGGGAGGGGAGGAGCTTGTCATCGAGGCTGACGACATTGGAGTTAAACTCGTCGCTGTGGAGACACAGATATGTCAGAGGGCTGTTGGCTTCTGGAAGCTTCTTTTCATCCGGCAGCTCTTTCTTGCCACGACTCTTCAGCTCCTCCAACTCGGCTTCCAGCTCCGCAAGCTTGAGGCTCAAGTCCAGCTTTCCCTCCCTGCCCGCCGTCATCATCATCCTCTTCCTCTCCTCTTCCTCCCTCTCCCTCTCATCCCGTTCTAAAGCCAGCTGGGCCTTCACCTCGGCCAGCTGCTTCTTGAGCTGAACATTCAGATCCATCATTTCACTCTCCCTGTCTTCCAGAGCTCTCTCCTTCGCCTCGTCGAACTCCCCTCTCTTCATCGTCTCTTGCGCCTCCCTCTCCCTCTTCACTTCTGACTCCAGAGCAGCCAGAGCCCTGCTTAAGCTTTCCGTCTCTGCCCTCATACACTCCTGCTCTGCCTTCCTCTGCTTCTCCTGCTCCTCTTTCTCCCCGGCTTGGCTGGCGTGTTTGCGGCTGAGCTGTTTAAGTCGCGTCCTGGCTTCGGTCTCTGCCCGGCGCTGGCTCTCCAGGTCCTCCAGGCGTTTCTGGAGCTCTTCACGAGCGTCACAGAGCTCTGAACGTAGTGAGGCGTTCTCCGTCCGCAGGTCGGCTTCAGCTGTCAAGGCGTGTTCGTTGGGTCTGAGAGTGGTTGACCGTACCGGGGAGAGCATTGGTTGAGATTCATGATCACAGTCCAAAGAGGAAGCAGCGGGGGTGTTTGGAGCAACAACGTCGAGTTTGGAGAGTGTCTCAGTCCCGGAGCCGTCGCACCGCATTGTGTCACCTTCCTTGTTGGCACTCTTCCTCTCCTCATCACCGTCTTCCTCCCTAGCGTTCCCTCTCCCTTCTCGACTCTGAAACCTTTCAGAGCCTTGGGAGTTGAAGGCGGTGACGTGCTCTGAGTCGATTCCTTCCCCAGGCTCTCGGTCACTGGGATACTTTGTTGAAACCTGCTCCTCCACCTCCTCCACCCCTCCAGCCCGCTCGTCTCGGGAGGTGCTGCTAGCGGGACGCTGCTTGGTGGAAGCCAGGGGTCGGGGTGGGTGGTTTGGGGTGTAGGGCTGAGAGGGGTAGCTCGGTCCAATGGAGGTAAACTGGACAGGGGGCAACGGGGTGGCTGCCTTCTGCTCTGGAATTGAAAGGGATAATACAATACAAAGTCTTATTGAGTCTTATGACAAACTTTGTTTTCAAACATTCAATATTGAATATCATGGAACAGCTAGAGTGCAGGGATGGGGGAAAACATTCAACTTTGAAACCAATGAAAACCTATCCTGTCCACCACGGTTTGCCATCTTGAACAACACGGTTGTCCACGAGATGCACAAGGGCGTGCCTGTCTTCAAAGGGCGTGCCCGTCTTGTTTTCCATTTTCACTATATTTATATTTTAATTGATCAAACTATCTAACATTAATACGCAACGCTAAATAAAATTAAATAAACACTTTCATTGATAGTCAGTTTAGATTATTAATTTTTAAATATTCCCAGCCTGGGCCTCTGGGGTTTTGAGGTTAGGTTTAGGCATAATTTCTGTTAGGGTTAGGCATAGTGTTTGTGAGCTTAGGTTTCTGCATAGTTTTACTGAAGTTAAATGTTAGGGTTTAGACACAATCAATGGCGAAACACCAATGAAAGAGGGAGTCCCAGGCTTTGATACTGCCTGCTCCAAGTCTGCAGATGTTAAGCAATTGACCAGCAGGGGTCAGCATTTGACTGAGGCTGCATTGTGAACGAGAGGACATGAATATAAAAAGAAAAAGGCCATGTGTAATGCAATCACCCTGGCTTTATTATGGCCAACAAATCAATAATTAATCACACATGGCGCTCGGACCACACCCGTCCATCTCTTTCCTCATTGTCACCTTGCAGTTCTTTGAGGCGGTGCAGGGCGTCGGCCCGCTCCTCTGCCAGCCTGCGCCCCTCCTCCTCCAGAGCTCTCTCTCTCCTCTTGCTCTGCTCCAGGCTCGCTGCCGCGCCCTCCGCCTCCCGCACTGCCTCCTAACACACCAGGAAGTGGTGAAGGAAATTCAGTCAAAACTGAAGTTAACCCATTCTGACCTGAGATCAGATTCATACGAGGTTTCCACGGGACACACACTGGTCTGATGAACCCATTCTGACCTGAGATCAGATTCTAAAAATGTCAGTCGTTCTTCGAATTTTTCAAAAATAGCAGACCTACAAGCTCGTAGCGCGCCACTCGGTGGCGCGATATGAGCTTGTAGATCTGCTATTTTTCAATAGCTAAAGCATAACATAGTGCTAACACCAAAATGGGTTCCCGGACAGAATGGTTAAGGACAAAACAACAGTTGAAATGATAAATAATTAAGTGCCAGGATAGGCGGACTGGTAATGAAATCTCCTTCGTGTGTAGTACATAAATTATGACAATGCTACAACGATCCTCGAACATCACTGCAATCAAATGCTTGGTAAAGAAAGATCTTCGTCTTATGTTTGGTGCATGCATGTCACTACTATGCATGAAGAGGGTTCTCAAAATTAAAATTAAAAAAACAATAAAAGTCCACTAGAAGCAGACAGTTTTTTTAAGATTTGTTTTTGGCTTTTCTGCCTTTATTGATATTATCAAGTGAAGACTGACAGCAAAGGTCGTCATGAACGGGACTCGAACACGCAATGCGCTGTCGGGCCAAAGCCTATATGTGGCATGCACCTGGACCACTAGGCCAGCAGGCGGCCCGAAGCCGACCGAATTTGACAAAAGAATGTCTTCCAGGGCGTGGCTATAGGATAAATAAATGTATGATTGGTCCCACTACTGTTTTATCAGCTTACATCTTCTGTAATAATGTTGGCTGTATCATTTACTGTATATCGTTATCAACTCTATAAACACTAGAATTACAGTATGTTAAAACTGTTACACTAAAAAAGGAGAGAGGAGATCCACACACCACTCCTCTCTCCTTTCTTAGTTATTTTTTTGGATCCTGCACCCGTTAGAATTTGTGGATGTGCGTGCATCTCTTGACCAAAACTGTTACACTAACCATAAAGCTAATACTTGCTCATTATCTTCAAAGTGACATATGGAAGGGGACAGATTCATAAGCTGTTAAAAAATTCAGATAATGCATTATGTGCCCACTGCTTAGGTAATGAATAATTAACAGACATGTCTAGACCTACAGTCACATATGGCTAGTTCATTTGAGTGGAATTGTGTGTGTTACCGTCAGTTTGGCTTGCGTCTGTGCATCTTTCTTTTGGCTTTCTTTTAGCTCTCCTTCTGTCCACTTCAGTTTCTCTTTGAGAGTTTCAATCTCTTTTTCCAACGCTTGCTTCTGAAGAGACACCTGGTAGACAGACAGACAGACAGATAGACAGACAGACAGACAGACAGACAGACGTGAAATATATCGTTCAGTACATGGGGCGCGGTTAGAGTGTAAATTATGAACATGGGACAATCCAGGAGTAATAGAAGTCATAAAAAAACGAATAAAGCCATGTTTGTTTTTAAGGCAATCAGGAGAACAAAAGGAAATGATCAGGGAAGGAGAGGTGGAGGGGTGGCAGGGAGCAATGAAACTAGTGAATGTCCCGTTCACGTTTTTTGCTCCCGATCCGATTCTGATCATTTCATTTTGAGACATGCCGATACCGATTTTTACCGATAACACTTATTCCATGTGAGAAATGTATGTCACTCTAGTCTAGTCTGTTGCCTTTAAATTATTCTAAGGTAAAAAAAATATGAGACTACTTTTTGAAGAACTCATATGAAAGCAGGGAATCATAGCAAAAATAATGATGGTTAATTAGATTGAGTGAATCTTGCAACTACAGCTTATGGAACTGAAGGCAATATTAAAACTCTTGTAGAGAAAACACCATTTGCATGGCTTTGGCTATCATTCAGAGATAGATCGGCATACTGCAGGACATTATCATAATGCATAGTCGGGGTTACATTCCTTTGTTTTCATCATGGGTCTATTTCACGCCTCTGTGAATGTCTTTGTTGCATGATCTTTGAGACATAGGGCTCCAATTTCGTCGCCGCCTTTACCCGCAACGCGGCCCGCAATTCAGCCGCTGCCCGGAAATTACAAATATAGGAGCTTTCTCTGTCCCTTAAGTGGTATTGTTTTTGTCGACACCAGTATTTTCACCTAGAGGTGTGGTCATGGGCGTGCTGGCACGCTTTCCCCTAAATTGTTATTTTGGTCACACACATTTGGGAAGGCGCATAGTGCATTTTAAAAGCACCCGTAAACCGTATGCCAAATTAGTTTGGTTAAGAGCATCGTGCACCGTGCCTGCATGGAGATGTCCGCGTAGTGCCGGCTGCGTCATCTCTCCTTATTCTCCAATGCATCTCTTTATAATTTTCCTATAATCAGCAGAAGTGAGTGTCCAGTGTTCCTTGTGTCCATTGTGTTTATATAATTGTATAGTCAAAGAAGTTATTTGTGCCAGGCGTGCGCGATTCCATTTGCTCATTCAGTTCATCACCCCATAGCAGCAAATGGGGTTTACTTTAATCCGATGTCTAAATCCTTTTCGCTTCATACCGTTCCGTAGAGACCAAATGAAAGCCCTAATTTCTTAATTTACATCGAACTGAGAAAAAAAAAAAGAGCGATATTTGAGCGAGTTGTGATTCAATGAAAATATGAGTGTTCTTGGCTCTGTGCGGGGTGGAGAAGAAAAATAACGCCCAAACCACACCTATGCATAATATAATGGTTAACGGTGGTGTTTTAGGGATTTAGACAGGTATCCGAAATACCAACTTTAGTGGGGGAACACCCCTTCCCCACTGCTAAATCCCAAAATAGCGTATTTAGAAAGAACAAACGAAAATGGAGCCCCAAGTGTTTGCCTGCTGGAACTATAGTGTCTCAGGAGGACAAACATCAAGCATAAACATGACAGTTTTCGCAAAATATCATTGTTTATACATCTTTCTTTGACATTTACATTAGAGACAAGCCTATTTAGACACACTATTTTATTGAAATAAAAAAAGAAAATCTCAGATATATTTCTCCTGATCATTTGAAAATGACGTGATTGGCTCCGATTTCCGATCACCCGATCCGATCAGGACATCCCTAAATGAAACCAATATCTAGTGTACCATGAGATCCATCTAATGCACCCTCTACCACTCTGGGAACAACTCAGCAGCTTTAAGCAAACACTTTACCAGGCCTATTCTGTCTGGCCTAGGGCTGGGCAATATTTCAATATTATAAAAAATGTTACATTTTGTCCCACAATTTTTGTAACCCAGACAGCGCTACCGACTGCGCCACCCCCCATGTTGTTACATTTAGTCCATATCACCCAGCCCTGGTGGTTTGCATAGAAAGGTCATTCATACACACATTACCTCATGGCTTGTAATGCATGAATAATCACGACAAGGCAACTGAATAAGCCAATATAACTTTAACGGACATAAACATACAGATTTTACCTGACTTATAAACTACACTGTCCTTCTGGGATTTATGAGATTACTTTCCATATTTGAAATTGTAGAGTGTGTGAGGACTACTCAATGCCCGCATAAACAGTATTTTAAAACACAAATACAACATATCTTTATTTCAAGTTGTGAACTGGGTCACAAGAAAGGCATGCATACCATCAGCCAGCAAACATTAGTTTGATTGTCCAAGTTTTCTACTGGATTCAACACAATCTGTGGCTTTTTTGTGCTGATGTGTGTACAAGGCTGCATTACACCAAACAAGATAAGAATAAAGAATAAACGTCTGGTTCCATTTAAGATTGACACAGACATTGTGGGCGGACTGAATAGCCATTGTTTAGAATGTAATCTCTGTGAGCAGCTGGTCTGGTTTATAAATGGAAGTCATTGAAATAGTCAACCTGGCAGGTATCAACTAGTAGGTTACTACGTTTGCATTTGAATCCTGATCCAACTTGTATAATATATAATATATAATATATTATATAATATAATTACCACTTAAAAACAATACAGCACAATTCTGTGACACACACAAACGCACGCGCACACATGCAATACCCCCACGCCACCCTCATGCCTTCATGCCTTCCTTCATAAGAATGCCGACTTCAGCAGTCACACACAAGTTAACAGTGATGTGTTGATTTCATCCTCCCATAACCATGTTTTTCTGCACTGTCAAACACCGTCACACAGTTATTACCTTTGCTGTTCAACCCTTCCACTGGGAAGAAACCAAGAGAAGAGAAGGAGAGAATAGGGAAAGAAAACACAGAAAGCAAGAGAGTGAAACAGCAGGCGAGAAAGAAAAGAAAACAGCAAAGCAAGGTCGAGGAGGAAGCGTGGGAGAGAAAGTAACATTAGTTCATCGACCTCTGGAGTAAATAATAGAAGACAGAGAGAGAGATAAGGAGAGGCAGGAAATAACTGGGAAACAGAGAGGATGTGTACACTGCCAATGCTGATGCAAATTAATAAAACCACTGTACTGTACTGTACTGTACTGTACTGTACTGTACTGTACTGTACTGTACTGTACTGTACTGTACTGTACTGTACTGTACTGTACTGTACTGTACTGTACTGTACTGTACTGTTCTCTACCTTCTCCGCCTGGGCCTGCAGTGCATTGTGGAGCGTCCTGGCCTGTTGAATCTCCTGGTTGAATTTATTCACTTCCTGCTGATGTTGCTTCTCCAGACTCTGTCTCTCCTTCTGGAGTTCCAACAAGTCCTGACACACGCACATACAATACATACATACATACCGGTACATACAAAATCCATGCACACATGCACGTCATGCACACACACAAATACGCATACACTTAATCCATATGCAAACTCGTCATTAGTCAATAGTGCTTCGATGCTGTATGTCTTGACTCTGATAGTTACTGCCCTGTAGAAATATGTGGATCTTCTACACTGAAACATGAGGTGCCATTTTGTTTAGCAAGCAGCTATGGTGACGTCACCCCACCTAAATGAGTGTGTGGGGTGGATACAACAACTGGTCTTGGATCAGTAGTATGCATGCAAACTTCAAGAGAGACGGTCAGACAGAGAGTCGGAGACGAGTGTAGGCTAGTAGCGAAAACAGCATGTCAAACAAACGCAAAAGTCCTTAGAAGTGTGGTTGAATTTGACCAGTGGTGCAATCCTTTCATGCAAAGGTGGTAGAGCATGTTGACTTTAAAGCGGGTATGTCACGCCCCTCGGGAAGCTATTAAGGCTATTAACGCTAGCATCTAGATTGTGACGTAAAGTCGGGCCAGCTCAATTTGACCAATGAAATTGATCTTGTATCTGGTCTAAATGTCAGAGCGGCTCTGGGCTCTGCGAGTTAGCGTTCCTGGTGGCTATCAACTCATGCTAGTGGTTTTGAGGCCACCTTCAGCCTCATAGCTGGGTAAAAGTTTGGTGGAAAAATTACTTTTTTGCTACAAAAAACTCGCCAGAATGACACCGAGTTGACGTCCAAGTTTTAGGGAAAACTGTTGCATAATCGCAATTCCGCGCGACGGGTTCCATCGTACCCATCTTGTCTATCTGTCTCCCCCCCGCTGACACGCCCTCAGCCGGCTAAGTGCTGAACAGGGCTCACGGAGCCCTGGAGCTTCACGTAACCACTGCCTGTGACTACTCCACCTCTCTCTCTCTCTCTCTCTCTCTCTCTCTCTCACACACACACACACACACACACACACACACGCTCGCTCGCGCTCTCTCTCTCTCTCTCTCTCTCTCTCTCTCTCTCACACACACACACACACACACACACACACACACACACACACCGATATAGGGGCGGTCTCTCTCTCTCTCGCACACACGGGGGACTTCGCAGCCGGTGTGTGGTGGGCTTCAGACGGACTAGTCACGCGAAATTGCGATTATGCAACAGCTCAGTTCAGTTCAGTGCAACAACTCAATGTCATTGTAAGGAAGATTTCCGAGCAATAAAATAATTTTTTTGATTACACTTTCACCTAGTCTGACGCAAAAGGTTACCTCAAAACCACTAGCCTTTGTGCGCTAGCCACTCAGCTCGGCTAGATGCTAGGTCACGTCAGAGCCTGAGATATAGTCACGTGTCGTTTGAAACTGTTTTCATTCAGACCACGTGATGTACCTTATCAGCAATGTTAATCTCGGGCTTTGACACTCCCCCTTTAAGGAAACCTCTCTACTGAAACAAGGTGAATGTTATTATCTAATCAATGTATAGTGATTCGTGTAGAGTCTCCTGTGTACCACCGCTGCTGCATTAGCAGCGTCACACACCATCGAGCTGCTGTGGTGGGCACGAGCAAACATACACTACAAGTCGTGTCAAGTTCCATCCAAGATATAGCCAAAGGAACGGCTGCACTTGCCTTGGCTCGAGATTTGCTCGCTCAAACAAATAATCAAAAATGTGCACCCTGTGGTGGACAGGGCAGCGCTACTAGTACAGCCAGCAGCAGCAAGAGACAACGGCGTGTGCCTGCAGAATACGCTCTGAATTAATTCATATGCCTAGTTCGGTCTCAAAACCCAAACTCAATGGACTCCAATTGGACTCGCCCAAGTTGAAATAATAGTGTTGTATAATTATTTTTTCTTTAGTAATCACGCCAGGGAATCACTTTATTATAGAAGTAGAAATTCTACTAATTATTATTATTACAATTTTCATTCTACTGTAGAATGAATGAAAATATTATTATTAATATTAATAATGATAATAATAACATATATAGGAACCGTTAAGAGAACCGCTAGGAACCGGACTCGTTAAGATGGACCCGGTAAGGGCCCGGAAATGTTAAAAACCCAACGAGTCCCAACCCTTTACCCACCCGTCTATCCACCATCATCTCAACATGCATTTCTCATTATAGCATATCTGTTCTGCCCTTTTCACTCTCACTCCAGTGACTCCACCCTTCTGTTCCCACCACCTGTCTGTCTGTCTGTCTGTCTGTCTGTCTGTCTGTCTGTCTGTCTCACCCTCTGATGTTGTTTCTCCAGGTCCTTGACACGTTGTTGATTTTGGAGTCGGCAGCTCTCAGCGTTCTGTCTCTGACACTTTAGCTCCTCCTGAAGCTGTCTCAGCCTCTGCTCTGCCCCAGACGCCTGGGCACACGCGCACACACGCACACACACAAACGCACACAAATAAGGTGTGAGGTTATGCTGAAGCCAACCTCAAATAAAATAAAAGGCGATAGTGCATTTGATGTATATGCATGGTTCTTGTGTGTCTGGTGGTACCCGCTCGCTCTCCTGTGCCATGCGCGTGTGTGTCAGGCTGAGCTGGTCGTGTACTTTCCGCAGGCTTTGCTCGCTGGCGGACACCTCCTTCCTGCTCTGGCCCAGCTGGGCCTGTGCCTCCGTCAGCCTCGCGGCCTCCGCCCTCAACTCTGCCTCCAACGCCCCCACGCGGCTTTGCAGCTCCGACACGGACGCTGGCGGACACAGAGGCAAGTCAGTGTTCCATTAGACGACGAGTCAATACAGATCACTGGGCAGTGTGAGCAGAGCATATACATATTAAATATTCAAGGATAAATTGATCCTATGAAAGCATATTCCCATGGTGATGTTCCCTCTGGATATAATGAACATCTGTTGCAAACCTGAAACCAAAGGCTCTCTTGATGGTATCATCCATCAGGACACACACATTGTCCTAGGTTTCTTTCATTGTCACCTTCTTCAATTGTTTTATCATTACATGGTGTTTTATTTATGGTTTTGTACTTACATATTTTTCTTTGCGATTACTGGTCCATTTTAATCTGTTAACCACATTAACCCTGGGATCCCCATTTTTTTTCAATTAGCTAATACAGGCTCATAGATTTTTATTAGCTATTTATGCTATTTGTCATATGACGTTAAGTATCAGTATCAGTCTTAACCCATTTTGATTCTAAAACTGTCTTCTACACCCTGACAGTTTTCTGAAAAAGCCGTTTCTATGTCAGTCGTTCTTCGATTTTTCAAAAATAGCAGACCCACAAGCTCGTAGAGCGCCACTCGGTGGCGCGCTATGAGCTTGTACATCTGCTATTTTTTCAATAGCTAAAGCATAACATATGCTATTATTGACGAGTCTGACATAACACAGTAGCAGTAGCGGACAGTTACAGAAATGGGGTCAATCAGCTCATAATGACTGCCCAATTGACAGCCACAGTTCAACACAGTTCCACATGTGCAAATGCAAAGCTGCAGGCTAGGGGTCATGTGTTGCCTATGCCTAGTACCCCTCACCTTCCACTGTGGGCTTTCTCCACACAAGGCCTGTTGGTATATTTCAAGTTACTCAGATTCTTCCAAAGCAGTAACTGGGTTATTTTAAGTCTTAAGTCTGAATGAGGTCCTGGTTGAAAGCAGTTGGTTGTGGCTTTACATTAGCTACCACTCAGCAACCATGACCTGTTTGCTTCCTTGTCTGTACTGGCAGACAGTTAACACTAGCAGCTGTGTACTGACTTAGGTACAGTAGTAACTAGTACAGCGTCACCTCACAGTGAACCGGGAGACAATTGAAGGATTCTCTCTGACTCTGAACACATGCCACACACGGAAACAATGTCCTTATAGTCATTGACTCAAAAGATATACAGCCACTGTCAAACATGCAAACTGGCACAAAAACACACAGAGCCAACAAGCAAAGTAAACAGTGACCCTCCCCTCTCCCTGCTGCTCACCCGCAGCTAAAAGGATTTATTGGTTCAGATTGAATTGTACCCTTCCTGCTCTGAGCTACTGTGTCTGACACACACACACACACACACACACACACACAGAGAGCAAGCGGAATAATGTTTAGATGAGCCGGTTTTTAAACATCCTATTAGGGAACAACAAGTGTTACATGGATACACCAGGATGAGACATGTGGAGTAGTGCTGCCAACGAATATTCTATATCCGAATATAGTTTCGAATCAAAAATAATAATTAATAACCGAATATATAAAATTAAGGTTCAAATTAAAAATAATAATTAAAAATATTTATTTATTTATTATTATTATTAGTTTTCGGTACCATGGGTAAGCGTTGTGACTTGTGAGCTTGTAGATTAGTTATATTTGCCACATGACACGGCGACAACGGCATACATTGAAGAATAAATCAGCTGCCTCGCACTCTTCCTAAACACAGACTATAGACCGATTCCGTAGCGGTTTCACGGTCGCAGCCTACGTATTTCCTGTATGGCGGACTCAACGTAGCTGCGGGGATAAACCCTCACCAGGCGCATCTCTTCCACTACAGTGAACGGCAGAGTGACTGATGTTAGTTTGCCTCAAACTTTACTCTTTTACCTGCTTTTTTACTAACACTAACATTACAAAGATGTCCAGAACATCGAGATGAACCTGTGTAGTTTATGGCTGCTCCAACAGTAGTGGCAACATAAAAAATAAATAAATATGGAATGTCAAAATATCCACCGCGGTGGCTGAGACCAGAGCCATTGAGTAATGGTTGAGACAAAGCAGTGAAAGGTCCTGAAAGATACATACTTTCAGTCTTACCCAATACCCAATCTTTCTGTTTTATGAACACAAGGCTGCTGTATTTTATAACTCATACTAAGCATTTAAAGTATGAGGTATAAAGTACAGCAGCCTTGTGTTAATAAAACGAGATTTGGTATTGGGTAAGACTGGCGTTATGTATCTTTCACTGCTTCGTCTCAACCATTACTCAATGGCTCTGGTCTCAGCCACCGCGGTGGATATTAGACATTCAGTTTTTTTTTTTTTTATGTTGCCACTACTGTTGGAGCAGCCATAAACTATACACAGGTTCATATCGATGTTCTGGGCATCTTTGTAATGTTAGTGTTAGTAAAAAAGCAGGTAAAGGAGTAAAGTTTGAGGCAAACTAACATCAGTCACTCTGCCGTTCACTGTAGTGGAAGAGGTGCGCCTGGTGAGGGTTTAAACCCGCAGCTACGTCGAGTCCGCCTACAGGAAATACGTAGGCTGCGACCATGAGACCCGCTACGGAATCGGTCTATACAGCGCAGCCTGCGTCTGGGAGCAGTTCTGATTGGCTGCCTCGTCTCCAGCCATGTTGCCTCAGAATTCTTTAGGGTCACTAATTTGAGCATAACAGCGGAGCGCTGCAGCTGAAAAGTTTCTTAACGTCAGCAGCAGAGCCACAGTCCACAGATAATAATAATGCAGCTGGTAATTAATTGATTTAATCAATTTGGGCTTGTTGGACAACACACAGATCTATCACTCATCAATCTTCAATCATGAAGCGACTTTATCCTTCAGGAAATTATAAAAAGATAAATAAAATGTGTAAGGATGAAATGTGGTGCCCCGGCGGCAGCAGCAGCAGCAATGCAGTGTTCTGTTCTGTGAATTAATACTGCCTCCGTGCCTCGTTTTGATAAGGCTGTGTGGTAGGATTGCTCATTTAAGAAAAATGTCGGTGAAGTTTTACTGGAGAAGGGAGAATGCATGCGTTGTGTTTTTAGCAGCACCAATGCACGGAGAGAGAGAGAGAGTTGCGCCAGCAATGCGATCTTAAATGTTATGTCTCAGGTTGTATTGGTGTAAATATAATTATTGCTCGAATTGAAATCCGAATGGCTCGAATTGCTCGAATCCATGTGGGTTTTTAAAACGAATATCCGAATCCAATTTTTGGACAATTACGGCAGCACTAATGTGGAGCCT
Source organism: Protomyctophum bolini (assembly GCF_963924005.1). NCBI lineage: Eukaryota > Metazoa > Chordata > Actinopteri > Myctophiformes > Myctophidae > Protomyctophum > Protomyctophum bolini. The sequence goes on from NC_137871.1 coordinate 37,988,777, forward strand.
AGAAAATGTGCTCGGTACTGTGGGTCACAACAACCAGGTAGAAGCTTGTTTATAAGTTATTGTGGTGCTTCTGTCACCATGTCCGCTTTTGTTCAATAGAACTTCATGATGCATTAGCCTACACTCAGTGGTCCCTGGAGCAACCAAGCGGTGAGACCAGTTTATCAGATCTCTCTGTCCAGAAGTGTACTGCGCATTTTTGCGATGTGGCACACCTAGGCTACTACCACGTCCCCTTTTGGCTAATCAGTGTAAAAAGTGAATCAGTTCTAAGTTTTGTGCAAATCTGTTCATAACTGCCTGAGATATCATGCCAACAGGCAGACAGAGAGGAGTGGACAAAAACATTACCTCCTTTTTCAGGGCAGAGGTACTCATTAAGTAAGGGTCACATGGTGTGTTATTTGATACGTGAATGCAAACAAGTCAAAACTAGACAGGTTTTAGCAGCCATTGCTGTATCCAAGCTGCCATTCACTCACTTTCCGTTTCTTTGCTGCTGCTCTCCGCTACCCCACAAGCCACCTGTTCCAGCTGCCCCCGACTGATGACTTCAGCATGGGGTGTCTGGGGAGAGGGGGCGCTTCGTCCCCTAGCAACCCGCCTTGAGTCATCGCGTTCCCATGGAAACACAGACGAGGGACTGGCGAAGACATCCGTTTGGTCCGACCGGTGGCGGAGGGGCGTATTCTTGTTCTGTTGTCGTTGGAGTGAGGATGTGGGAGTGTCCGAATACTGGAGTTGTTGCTGGAGACAGACAAAGAGACAGAAATGTGATTTAGTTATTAAGTTACATCCCTAACCCATTAACCTAAACACAAGCAACCACACAGTTAATAATAGTCTCTTGTTGCCTCCCGTTCATCAGCCAGGGCTAGAGTTCTCAATCTCTGCCCGAACCAGACCTTACCCGACCCCACAGAACCCAAGGCTCGTTTTTTTTTAAATATAATATTATAACGAAAATAACCATTCTGTTGTTTGTGTAATGTATTTATTTAATATGAAGAGGGCTGAGCTGGTGAATGTTGGCGATTAACTTTTACAGTTTAGGCTATACTATTATGTGACTGAACTGGTGGAGGAGGAGGCGGCGATGATCAGCAGCAGCACACCAGAGAAGTGACAGAATAGAACGGTGGTTGTTGAACTTGCTACCGCTGGCTGGCCTCTGGTTTGCCAACCAAATGAGCTGCTTAGTGCTCAGCATCAACTATATAACTTAAGTTAACTAGCCATATGCTTAAATGTTTTATAAGACCATTGATTCATCCACAATAGCTCATTTTGGAAACGTTGGGGCTTAACGAGACACTGCTGTCTCGTTGAACCCAGCTGGGTGAATAAGCTAAATTAGGCTACCCAATCTCACCATGGTAAACTCTCCATATAACTATGAAAGCGCTAATGTTAATGTTCACTGCATGCATACACGTAATATACTTACATGATGACCAAGCAATGTTACAGTCCACTGTAGGCTACAGCTACCTGGTTTCCAAATTGTAGCGCTGTACAGCTATTTAATTTCCCCATCGTAGCGCAGCGCACCTCGTTGTGCCCACTGCCCAAAATAAAAGATCTGCAAGCTGTCGACACGCAATCGAGCAGCATGTTGATTATTTGTATGTCTGTTCTTTTGGTTCGGCAACGCACATTACGCGTGGTATGTGGGTTTGAGAGGCAATGATTAATGTGAACGATACAGTAACCTATAGTAGATCGCTGCTACTTTGATTCAGAAGAGGTTTACTTGCTGGAAACCATTAGAATGTTGGAAATGGAACATTATCAGCCAATTAACGTGAGTTACATAAATCCTTTATTTCGGCGACTATTAGTCCGTTCTCTGACACACTCGTCTCAATAACATTTGATCCACAGCGCCAGTCGCCGTGGATATTTTTTTCGGGCCCAAATTGCCCAACATTATGGTAATTATTATTGTCGGGCCGAGCCTCCGGCCGACCCAGTTAGGGTAGCTTTCAGGCCCGATGAGAACTCTAGCCAGGGCGTCCTATGGAGGGGAAAGAAATTGGTTGGAATAGCGTGTCCCTTCCATGCGCTACTTCCCCCCCGTCAGGTAATAAGAATTGGCCTGCTCACTCCTCACGCATTGAAGGAAGCATGAGCTTAGCCCAGGTTGGCAGAGGGAGAGTAGCCCCCGGGATTACAGCTTTAGGCAATTGGCAATTTGGCACCGGGTGAAAAAGGTGTTACAAAATCACGTGGAATATATATAAAAACATTATCCATTTGTAACTCTGGGAGTGTCAGAAGTTTTCACTGTCCAAAGAAAACAATAACGCACATCTTCTGCTTCTTGGTGCTGAGCCAAACTGCAAAAATAGAATCATGAAAAACAGGACGGTGGCGCTCAACTCACTTTTAAATGCTCAAAATCTTTATTTACGTCAAACAGCCACACATTTGCCAGCCACAGTCTTGTTTTTCAGGATTTTTTTATTGTAATGCTAAAATTACAGAGTCGGTTTCACACAGAGCTGTTTGAATCTAATCCTACAACTCCCATTTCTAGAGCTCACAGTTTGCAAAACCACACGGGCGGGACACCACCAGTCGAGGCTTAAAACTGCTTTAGTGAGACCGGCGTGGTGTCGGCTGGCACACATTAGTAGTCACTCACCCTGACGTCTCTCTCCCCTCCTCTGTGCCCTGGATGGTCCTTGTTCCCACCTCCTGAAGGACTCTCGCCTCCTCTGTACCCTGGATGCTCCTCCTTCACACCTCCTGAAGGACAAAAGCACAACATTTGGGTTGAGTTCCGTTCCACGACTGACGACCAACACCCAGAACCATGAGAAACAATACAGCTGGAGCGCTTGTGGTCTACTGTGTTCTAATAACAAAACAGGAAGCAGAGAGCACGGCACTGTAATCCCTAGAGAAAGACAGCAATTGGGGTAGGGAGAGAGAGGGGGGGGGTGAGAGAGAGAGAAAAAGACAGACAGACAGAGATACTATGAGTCTATGATCAAAGGGATATGGACAAAGTGTGATGAGAAAAGGGTGACTGAGAATTGGGAAATAAATGTATGACATCTCAGCTGGCTTCAGAATAGTTTTCCAGTATAAACAATGCTACAATCCAGTACTATAGAAATTGAATGTTGTTTTAACCAATCTCCAATATGGTAGACTATTTGGATATAACCAGCATATGCAGTGGTTGGAGGTGCTCTTCCAACTATACTCCTACTGTTACCCGTTATCTATCCACTTTGTGCCTTGTGGCACATAAGGCCTTCTAGAACGTCCTACAAAAGCTACAAAAATAATAATACATTTGAACCCTGCATACACAAAAATAAGCAGTGTGAATGGGCACACAGATTCAGTCATGGAACCAGAGTGTACAGAGACTGACAGAGAGCCGTACCATTGCGTTCCCACGGCGAGGCCATGTTCCAACATGGTGTGGAGAACAAGTTGGAGTCTGCTGTCCGGTTGCTGTTCTGCAGCTTCTCCAGCTCCACCTCCAACCTGGGAGGAGAGAGAGAAAGAGTCAGGCATGGAGAGAGGGAGCCAGGGATGGAAGAACATAAACAATTGGAGAAAGGGTGACAGGAACAGAGACAGATAGACAGGGAGGGAGACAGAGCTAGAATAGAAACGGAAACATGGATACGGCGGGGCACATGGGTGGAGTTGGATGGATGCGTGTGGTGTTGTTGTGAAAGGGGCATCAGAAGGAAGTGGAGCGGTGAATGAGGCAATTTGTGACGTTACTAGATGACACCGCCCATTTGTTTGTATTGTATTATTCTTGGTTGTTATTTTACCATTTTAATTGATTGTTAGGGCCCTATTTTTTAATCTGACCAAGTCAGATGGGGCAGCAGCGAGTACACTGGGTTCCCCCCTCCTGCTCCCATCTGGGAACTCACAGGCAGACTCGATGCTCCAGCCACCAAACGGCCTGGCCAATCAGCGGCAGCTAGAGGCGGGATCAAGGCGGGATTGTAGAAAAATGTAAAAAGTAATAGTTCAAATGGCCGATCTACAAGCTCACAATGTGTCAATGTAGATCTGCTAGTTGAACAATTAGAAAATGTTTTTCAAAATAGTAAAAAAAAATAAAAAGGCAAAGAAGTTTAGGTATAATGGATAAGACAATGACAAAAATAGGGCCATTATTGTTAATCATCATCATCATGGCTATATTTTATCTTGTTATTGTAACCCGTTTTTTCTTAAAGCCCTTCAGAAATAAAGCGTATTATTATTATCAACATATAATATTATTTCCCCACCATGCTGACCTTTTGACCTCCTGTGTGAGGTTGTGGGTGAGGGAGCGGGCGGCCTCCAGCTGCCCCTCCAGAGAGCACACCAGAGCCTGCTTGGTGTGCGCCTCTTGAGACAGCCGCTCTGACGCACGCGCCGCTGCCTGTGTCTCCGCATACGCCAGCTTCAGCTCCCTCTGCACATCTTGCAGCTCCCCGTGTGTCTCCTCATGCTGGGCGGAGGGGGGGGAGGGGGGGGAAGGAGAGAAGACGACAGGCTAAGCTAATGTTCCTTCCTAAAACGTCTCTCATTTCCTATGGTGACTCAAAACACCAAAAAGGTTTATTTCTGGAAGCCTAATGGGAAGTAGGCTTGTTGTGAGTATGCAGACCCTGCAGCTTGCGGTTACGACCCGGCCTAGGACAAAGAGTGGACTCCCTCCTCCCCAGTCCCCAAATACATCCCCTCAACACAGTTTTACATGTTGGAAAATGTTAAATATAAAATTAAAAACAATCTGTAGAACAAGCCGAGCGTAACTACTGTGGTAAAATCCTCAAGGGTTAATTTATCAGTATCCAACTGTCAGTGTTAAATTAACAGTATGTACTACCTTGATAGTCTGTTTGTTGAGGGTAGCCTGTGTGTTGTCCAATTGAATCTGCCTCTGTTTGTTCTCTCTGGACAGTCTCTCCTGTTGGACCTGGAGGTCCTTCACTTTCTGCAGAGCTCGACCAGAGAGCCCCACAGTCCAGTCCTCTTCGGCCCAACTCATCTCTCCCTCTGCCTGGCCTGTTCAAGCCAGTTTGGCTGGTAAGCAACACTCTCTTATTCAATTGTTGTTGTTGTTGATGTTTGGAATTCACAAACTACTAGCTGTTGGAATGTGTTAGTTCCATGTTCTGGTCCCAGGCAACAGGTGAAAGGATATAGGAGGAGGGAAAGAGCCAAAACCACCCCCGGGATTCCAGCTGTCAAGAAGAAGGGGTGAGCACTGCAGTACTACTGTCAACCAGGAAGCATAGTCTGCAACAAACAATAAAAAAGGCAGTGCTGTTAAGTAAGGTGCAGGTCACCGTCGTCAGCGTGCTCGTGTTAGTGTGTGTGTGTGTGTGTGTGTGTGTGTGTGTGTGTGTGTGTGTGTGTGTGTGTGTGTGTGTGTGTGTGTGTGTGTGTGTGTGTGTGTGTGTGTGTGTGTGTGTGTGTGTGTGCGCGCGTTGTAACCAAGAATGCAATCACATACCACATTAGTCTGACATCCACTTCATAAGATGTGTGTGCACAGTGTGTTGTGAAAGGGAATTAATGCACTCGATGCACTTTGTCTCAGTCCTGTCTGTGTGCTAGCTGCTGCAAGCCTTGTAAAGTCCTGTCTTCTACTGTGTTGTGTTACTTCGAGGCTTTGGTCCCCTAAGACAGTTGGTTGCTAGCTCTGTGCTGCTGTGACTCACTGTTTTCCAAGCGGACCGCCTGCCAGTTTCCAAGCATGTTTCAAGTTGAAAATAGCTAAACCCATGCACGCGCACGCACGCACACACACACAGACACACACCCTCTATAAATGTTAAAAGTTAACTTGCTGAGACTACATCTAATTTATTTTGACAGGTGTTTTAATATAGAACGCACTCTTTTGGAGGCATGTGTAAATGTGAAAAGACAAACACACACACATAGCCCTGGTCCAGTGCTTACTACTGTAGTAAATATTTAAGAATGAAGAAAAGCTTGATTCGAACCCGAGGAGGAAAACATGGATTCGTGTTTTGACGTGTACTCTAGCCTCAAGGCCATAAACCCGTCTTATGTTATAGCTTGGATTGGGCCACGCGTTGTCATTGTTCACACATTATGTCATGCTTTACTGCCTGTTCACACAGATGTAGGTAAAGTCAAAACAACCTGACATGCCAACTCCAGGACTCCTGCAGTTACAACTACGACATCATGATATACACATTTACATTTAGTGCCTGGTACAGACTGTACAGTGATGTTCTAACGTTGCATGTCAGATATAGCCTAACGTTAAAAGTATATAGTACCCGTCCCATACCCATCACCACGATCCACAGCAGATCTGTGACAGCTGCGGATAGCCCCGCTCGGAACCCTACGTAACGTAAGGTTTCTGACATTTGGATGACTTAAAGTCATCCAAATGTCATAAACTTTGTCATAAACTTTACCATAGTTTTCTACAGCGCCTCTGCTTTCTAGAACTGACTGCGACGGCAGATCTGATCACGCGGTTCAGTCAGAAGCTTCAAAAAGTAACAACAATACAACATACATTATATAGCCATTAGATATTAGTTGAACCATTGACTAAAATAAATAAATAAATTGTCAGTCAGTTATATAGGGGGGGGGGGGGGGTCACCTGGCTGGCTTCGAAAAAAGAAGGGAGGAAAAAACGTTTTCATCACTGGGTAATGTTTGGAGTAGCTATTTTCAGCACGTTAATATGTCAGAGAGCGCGCCCATGCTAGAAAAGCCCACTACCCCACACTTACCATTCACTCCCCGAGTTGGCTGGCTATGAAAGATGATGGTAGTGGTGAACCATGAATGTATGAACGGTTACTTAATAATACCTTAATTAAAGCTAGCGACCGATATGGTGACAATTTTCCTATCAGAACAAGCCGCCGCCTGACAACAACGCCACACACAAAAGTCAGTCCGTTTGGCACGAGGCGGGGCGGGGGCTGGTGACGTAGTGAGGAGGGGGGAATGTTTGGGAAAAGAAAGTTGGTCCATGGGTAGATTATATCTATATCCCATAGCCTGTAAGGACGCTTACGCCGTGATTGGCTGTTGGTTAGTTTGTCAAGCAACAGCTGATCAAATAATAAAATGTTTATTATCCGAGATGAAATAATTGAAATAATTAACAGCGTTAAGTCTAGTTTAAATATTTAATATGTTTAATATGTTTTAACATTGTAGGCCTAGCCTGCTGTACTGTTTCACTTTCAATACTGCTAATAATCTCTCTCTCTCTCTCTCTCTCTCTCTCTCTCTCTCTCTCTCTCTCTCTCTCTCTCTCTCTCTCTCTCTCTCTCGCTGACATTCGTCCCTCCGGGCCATGGGATGAAGTTTGTCAGAGGCGTGAACCGTGAACTGACGACCTCTAGTGATAGAAAGATGATACTACCAGCAGTGATTGATTGGAACGGATCGTTTAACAAGAAAAACAAAAACAAAAAAGATACCACGTATTTATTCCAGTAGTGGAAAGTTACATCACTTTACTTGACTTGATCGTAGATCGATCGTTCCCGGTTGGGAATATAAATAAATAAATGATTGCCAATATCAATATATACAGAATATACAGTCCCACTAACTTGACTAGGCTACACGCTACACTGTGTGTGTGTGTGTGTGTGTGTGTGTGTGTGTGTGTGTGTGTGTGTGTGTGTGTGTGCGCGCGTGTACGTGTGTGTGTATATAGTCATGATTCATGAAGCCGTCCCTACATCACATCACATGTACAGCAGTGCCATACTGAAATAACAGTAGTAGGCCTATGGCGAAAACTTGACTTACAGTGCCACCTTGTGGCTGAAACTTGGACAAGCACAATAAATCTCCCTTGAAAATTACTTGGGCACTTTAAAAGAGGCTAACCAAATAAAATACTGGAGCACTCTGGGTCTGTACGTTTTTATTAATTTGCAGATTTGCAGTGGGTGACTGATTTCGTGCCCAGGTAATTGTCCTTTTAATATTAAATTTGTCCCACTGTTGAGAACTGAGCCCTTCTACCCACAACTTGGCTGAAGGATTTTGACTTAATTAAAGGTATATTCAGTGATTTAACTTGATTCAAATATCACTTCTTTTTTGTATTGTTGTGATAATCCTCCGACTTGCAACTTTGCTGGAACTAGAGATTCAAGTTGTTTTATCCACATATTCTTATAATGGAAAGTGAGTGGGCATGGACATTTCTATGTAACTCCCATTAAAAGATGGCAATTACCTGACCTGTTCCACCTATCGTACAGCATGGCCCAGCCTAGATCTTTGATTGAGAGGATGGGACACTCTCTCTTGTGAACTCTAACAGCCTCTGTGGGTTAAACCTGCCTCTGTTACTGTATGTCAAATAAAAGCCAAATGCTGCTATGTCTCCACTGCCAAGGGCAAATCAGAGCAAACAGGGTGGCCTAAGAGAGAGTAACTGTACAGTCCCAAGGCACATGCAGTCCCTTCCAGACTGTGCTGGCTACTCCAGATTGTGCTGACCTGTATCAATGAATGTGATGTTCAGTCTGATGCAGAGGTCTTAAGGCTCATACATAGTCTGGATTTTCGGTGATTAGGTGACCACCGAACTACAACATGACGTCACCAGCCGCGGTGCTCCGGTGGTCAGCTCACCACCGGAGCAGTGGTCACCTCACCACCGAAAATCCAGACTATGAATAGGCCTTTACAATGTCCATGTGGGTTCCACAAACATTTGAAGAACTAACTGCCCTGATACCTGGCACCTCAAAGAACAATGTTGTGTTTTTACATGGCAGGAAGCACTGTCTGGCTGAGAGATAGATATAGATATCCTCGATCTAGTCAAACATTCTGGATGAGGAATGAAGGCCTATAACTAGGAAATACCCCACTGCTGTTTATTACCAGTGATTATGCTAGTTAATTAATTGGGAAACAAGATAACAATAAAAGGGCAAGTCAAATGGGTGGAAATTTCTATACTTGCTTGTTTGTTTCAGTCCTGCAGGGATTACAGACTTACAGAGACATGTTTAATATATTAGAACTAAATAACAACTTAGCTAAACTTAGATATTTTGTCTTCTAATTCAGCAGGTTAGAATTATCAATACGGCCGGCAGCAACTGCATTGAGTTTTCTGACTGAACATGCTTTGTACATGACTGTGACAGGAGTTTCCTGACTGAACATGCTTTGCACATGACTGTGACAGGAGTTTCCTGACTGAACATGCTTTGCACATGACTGTGACAGGAGCGGCGCTCATTTCTTTTTGAGAAACAAAAATAAAACAAACAAATAAAACATCTTAAAATCCCCAACTGATATTTTCCCTCTTTTAGCTATTATTCCACTTCTCACATTCTTCACATCATCATGTTCTGCTTCAACAATGAAAATAAATGTGTATCTTCCGAGCAAGTTCAGGCAGATCAACTCAAGTGTGGGCATCACTTTCAACAGTTGAGCAAGCTGGCAGCTTATCTAATGCCTCCAATGCCACTTTTGCTCCTCTTGCTGTCAGTGATATGTGGCATCACTGCATCTTGGTATGCTTTTTGTTCCCACCACCTGTAAGGCTCTGTTTTCCCCTGTGGGTTTTATATTCTCCTGGGGGGGTTTCGTTCTATCTCCATGCTCTGAAATCAGTGTCTGTTATGCTGAGCATGGAGTCATTTGAAGCAGAGCCTGAACGCTAAGAAATGTAATATTCACGCCTGCATTTACATCAAATAGAAACATTTCTAGTCTACAGTAACAGTACATTGACTTATCGGACTTGACAGTTTTTCTAATATCCAATACACTAGTATTAGTGCAATAGTTTAATGACACTATTACGATGAAGTCCTGTAAATTAGTTTTTATTCTGCCCGATTGACTCTCATAGGGATATTTCACTTTCAAACATGTTTGGGGTCATTTTAATGTCTACTCAGGCTTTGGTGTGACCAAAATGGCATGGTGTGTGTGTGTGTGTGTGTGTGTGTGTTGCCTGGCATTCCCTCCTTTTCCCCTCTCCCACCGTGTTGACTCGATACTGTCCTCCTATTACATTAGGGGGGCTATGTTTTTTGTAATACTTTTTTAAAACAGTTTAAAAAAGAAAGAAATATCCCTTTAAGCTCTATTGCAGATTGCACAGTAAATAATCATGGGGGGATGCTAAGAACGTAGCCTTGTCCATCCATATCTAGGCCAACTATCTCCTTCTCAGTATCAATCTTTCTTCTTTTTGATCTTTCCATCAAACATCCTACTGTAGCTGCTTCAGCATAATCATCTTCTTGATAGTCTTTAATCACTTCCACTTCTCTTTTTGCCAGGGCACACTGTACAGCTTCTTGATCTCCACAACACTGAACGCACTTTGATTCCTCCTTCTTTGAATCAAACTGTACTTAACGTAGAGATAGTGCGAGAAACAACACAATCGAGATAGTGCGAGAAATGGCACAATCGAGAAAACGGCACAATCGAGAAAACGGCACAATCGAGAAAACGGCACAATCGAAACGGCACAATCGAGAAAACGGCACAATCGAGAGTGCGAGAAACGGCACAATCGAGATAGTGCGAGAAACGGCACAATCGACATAGTGCGAGAAACGGCACAATCGAGAAAACGGCACAATCGAGAAAACGGCACAATCGAGAACTTGAACTCAACTTGAACTTCATCACCACATTCCGGCAGCAGAAATGTGACTTAGTTATTACCCGTTTTAGGCCTTATTAGAGATGGGAAATCAAGATACTTTAATATGGGTGTATAGGTTTCACTTCTATATTGGAGAGCACACTGTGCACCAAGCCTCTGCAGAGGACACAGGAACCACCAACTTCAACCTGACCAGAGCTGTATATACCTGAAGAAAAAGAGCTTCCACTATAGGAACAAATCCTTGTGCTTCTGTTATTCAGGCATATGCTCTACAACTGCCGGCCGACCTACCTACCTACCTACCTACCAAGTATCTGCGACAAATAGGTAAACATCACACCAACAGTAACAGCTATCAACATTAGTGGCAGCACTAGAGAGTACTCTAAGTACAATATTCGGTCCCACCAAAACATATTCTCTTTTTTGGGTAGATTTTTACAGTAGTTAGACAGGAAAGGGGGAGAGAGATGGGGGGAAAGGTCGTCGGGATCGGGAATCAAACCCGCAACACACTGTCAGGCTGGTAACCTGGGTGCCTGGACCGCGCGGCCGGCCCAGGCCCCACCATAGCATTCTCATTAGCTGTGAATATTCATTACAGCTGTGTTCACAGTAGCAAGACATGATGTGCCATTTCGTTGACTATGACGATTGGTTATTCCACCAAAAGGCCATCAATTATCTTACCATCACCTCATTAATCTCCATTCCTAATTGGCTGCCTGAGAAAGCCTATGGGCCTATATGACCTGTAACGCAGTTTATTTTAGCACATTTCAACAGGGCAATCCCGAGTGCTTTAAACAAAACCTGAAATGGAATCAGCTCAGTATAAAAATGAAGGAATGCATAAAGAATGATTCACAAGTCACAACTCTCCACAAAATAATCAATCCATCCATTCATCCTTCCATCCATCCATCCATCCAACTACTTAACTATATGACCAATTAAAAAGAGAGTGGACAATCCAGTGCACAAAAAACGCAATTTTATAGAGCTAATACTGTTTGCATAGACTATTTTAACTGCATTGCTCAAACAGCTAACATTTAACAACATTACAACATTTATCCTTAATGGCCGATGTAAATGTCATGAGAGTGAAGAATGTCCCCATTAAAATGAGAAAAGTATGCTCCTCAGAGTGCAGATCTCCACAAGGCCAGGTTGCCTACCCAGGCTGTGGGACTGTGTGCCTCGTCAGGACGGTAACAGGATAACCTATCCTGTATCCGTCAGGACACGGGGAAGTTGTGGGAGAATTTGTACGACAGACTGTGCAACTATTCGTGTTTGTGGTGCCCCCGTGGGCAGAAGGGAAAGGGCTTTGGGAGATGCTCTGTATAGAGGCCCCTCAACATATTCAGTTCAGTTTGAGGATGAATGGATATTGCGGTGAAGTTATAAGCCATTATTTTTGTAAGAAATAACATCCGGTATTAAATGATTGGGTGAATGTAATTTACAGACAAACGATATGGAGTATGAAAATCTGGTTTCACAGACACTGACACATGTAATGGTGCATGAGGACATTTGTGCCTAATTTGGTGAAGAAAAAAGAATCCTGTTTCTGTAACAAACAGTGGTATTGGTATGTTGTTTAGATGCCTCTCAATGCGTGATTAAATTCGGGGGGAAATCGGTTCAGTTCATGATTTGTGGGATTTTGTTGCAAAAGGACCCCATCCGTACATTTTTGGAATTCAATCATAGCCAATCGGAATGAAATATGGAAAGTCTGAGTCCAGAGATAATGGCCCTCATTCATCAACGCGGTGTATGCCCAAATATTGGCGTATGCCAGAAGGCATTTATCATTCCAGCATGAACTTTGGCGTGCGCCCGGCCAAATATCGTGTCAGGTCGGTTTAGGTTCACTCCTAAAATGTTAATATAAAACTGTATAGCCTATGTACAGTATATACATGTAAAAAAAAAAAGTAAAAAAGTTGTGTCATATGAAATTGGTAGGAGATTTCCAACTTTGCGAGCAATTAAAATCGCGCAATTAAAAACAATATAACATGTTTACAATGTTACTGTTTATGCTAATCAAACAGTGCTTTACTGGCTTTGTTAAACATATGCGAGCAACTTGTGAAGATGATTCGGAAGCGCAGCCCCCGCCTATAATCCCTGTGATATTATAACATTTTTATTTAGGCATAAATGGACTGCACACCTTTGTTTCCAAGTGACAATGACAATATAGCTTTCCTATTTGCAATTGTATTCACCCATTTAAATAAGTGCTTTAACAGTCAAACAGGCAGATCTGGTCATCTGGGTCAGATAGGCTGAGCTTATGCGAGATCATTTTCGGGAGTCGGGACGGGACCGCGGCAGGCGTCGCTGTTTAACCCATTCTGACCTGAGATCAGATTCATACGAGGTTTCCACTGGACACACACTGGGTCTGATTAACCCATTCTGACCTGAGATCAGATTTAAAAAAATGTCAGTCGTTCTTCGATTTTTCAAAAAATAGCAGATCTACAAGCTCATAGCGCGCCACCGAGTGGCGCGCTACGAGCTTGTAGATCTGCTATTTTTCAATAGCTAAAGCATAACATGATGCCAACACCAAAACGGGTTCCCGTTCAGAATGGGTTAAACAGCGACACCAGCATATACCAGCACACACCACTGACACCAGCCTTCATCCATATGTTTATGATTCATTCATCAATCACTCCATAAACATTGATTATGAGTGCCTTGCCAGGCTATCTCTCAGGCATCACGCAGTTTCACTGGGATCGCCTTCGCCTACTGCTTTAATTAACGTGCACTGCCCCTCACTTCACACGGGTGTGATTTTTGGTTTCTCAAAAGGCCCAAAATGAGGCCCTCATCAAAAGGCCTAATCGAAATGACGGTGATATAGTGATCACAATATCACCCCCTCCACAAGCCACTCCCCCTTTATCATACAACAGCAGTTATGGGCGCGGCTTCAGTTCAGGTGTATCACCAATCACCACCCATCACCACCCACCAGGCAAACCAGGCATACTTAATGAACGGGTGAGTGTGTGTGCATGGCCACATAAAAACATAATTTTAACACTTTCTGTACAAAAAAAAATATTTTTTCTATTATAATCATATCTGATGATCATGTTTCAGGGGGTAAAAAATACAATATCACGGCACTCCATCTTTAAATGAGTTACTGTAAATGTTCTGTCTACTCCGGGGACGTTGTGGGCAGACTAACAGTTTTGTTGTTAATGTATATCGGCCATATACATACAGTTGACAGGGTTAACCAACTTTGGGACTAAAGTTTCACTCCTGTAACTTGACACGGGGCTTAAGTCTTCACTAATCTACGATGACAAATTTTACAGCAAATGCGCAAGAATGTGACTAAGGGTGTTGAAAAGAGGATAAAAGTACAACCATTTAAGTTGAATTTGCTACAGCAATCAGAGTCACTTTTTTGACATGCACGTTTGTGCTCAGAAGGCATTTGTTCTGCTTGTCAGCACAAAAGTCCAATTGGAGGAATCTTGTATTAAAAGAGATCAGCACATTTGCATGTTTTCAGGATGGCTGCCTTGATTCTTTGCGTGCATATAGAGCAGTGAAAAGTAAAAGCTAAGATTTCATTATTTCATCTGTCTGAGCTGGTTGGGTACAGTTGTACATTCATAGATGCAATTTAATCTCCTGCTGTCTATCCACAGATATCGAGCGCCTTCAAAAATTATATATTTTGGATTAAACAATAACTATACAGTTATATTTTATAAAAATGAACCATAGTGTGTTATTTATTCCCGTCTTATTTCCCATCTTATTTATCCACCCCCTACACACAGAGCCTAATTAGATACTGATTTGTGTGTAACTAACAAAACGTCACCAGAGCACCTTGTGTTTTAACAGCCATCACTGTTTCACTTTCTCCTTCCATTATTCTAACAACATTAAGAACTGGAGTCTGTGTTTTTGTGGCTTGCAATGTGGTCCCCTAGTAGGGGACCATCAACACAGATTTATCTCACCCGTTGAGTAAAGGCTCATACATAGTCTGGATTTACGGTGGTTAGGTGACCACCGAACTACAACATGACGTCACGAGCCACGGTGAAGAGCAAACCACCGCCACCGCTCCAGCCCATCTCTCTGTTTTTACTCACCACCGCTCAATGTTATTTCAGCTCCGGTGGTCAGCTCACCACCGGAGCGGTGGTCACCTCATCACCGAAAATCCAGACTATGAATAGGCCTTTAGGGACAGATAGGCTTCCCTCACATCACGTCGTTGTCTCCGACGGCCACCGAGTTGGGTAATTAGGATGTTTTATCACCCCACGCAGTGCTGAATCAGTCACAATGACGTTTGCCAAGTGTGCACTCTGGGTGCAGAAACCACAACAGGAACATGCCAAGCTGTTGTCATTTAGACAGCTTATGAGAATGAGAGCAGTTAAACACGTTTCATGTGTGCATACAAATCAAATGATCAAGGATACATAAACTAGACTGCCATCGGTGCCATCATGAGCAGCTTGCTTGCCTGCTGTGTACATGACAATGTAGATGACAGACGAGAGAATATCTGACTCAGGGTTAGTCTGACATTGCAACAAACAAACAGGTTTTGGGCTGATATACAAATTATGCATCTGGTTATGTTTTGTGGGATGATGCTAACCTTTATGATCACAGATACCGAGGAAAAAAGCTGTGAGAGCTATTTGCATTAATGAGTTTTGTTGTGTTCTATAGGTGGATTGGGTGTGTGGGTTTTCTTCTTTCTCATCTCTCCAGGGCTATTGTGAAGCTGAGGTCAGGGCACCTCACCATTAAAAGCAACGGTCATAATTATATTAGAGGGAACCATGGCAACTGAAAGGTTTTCAGTGCAGGCCATTTTCTATATAGTGGGGAATTAGGTTTGACATGTCTGTGTAACACCAAATACAAACAAGTATTCTCAGGTTCGCATATTCTCAACTCAAAAATCTCAAGCAAGCAAGCTAGCTAGCTGGCTGGCTGGCTGGCTGGCGGGCGGACGTCAGTCCGTCCGTCCGTCCATCTGTGTCCTTCCCACCTCCGGTTTGGGTTTGAATCCGACCGGAGGCTCTTTGCTGCATGTATTCCCCTCTCTCCCACCTTTCCTGTCTCTCAGAATGCAGAATCCTCCCCCCCCCCCCAAATAAACTACTAAACTACTTTAATACTATGAAAAACCCCTTGAACACTTTCTACTACTAGGGACTATCCTCTGAGGCAAGACATGGCCTACTCGATCTACCGCTTCCCTCCTTTGTGAGGCGTAGCAACGCCTGGATCGATTTGGAGCGGCACACCTGCTTCATTCAGCGGTGTCACTGCCCCCAATTCATCTGCATAAGGACTGGCTGACTGGGCTTTCTGTCGGCTCAGGCCCGCTCACTTAGAGATGCAGCGTAGCTCTTTCCAGCACAGCTCCCCACTGACTGCCCGTTTGGATAATAGCCCCGCATAAATCTCATACCCAAGTCTCCTCTCGTCACATCTGACCTGACTAATAAGGGAACCTCTCTGGTAGAAATATGGCTTGAAGAAACGGCCAAGAGAATAACAAAAGGGAATGAAAATTGCCTGTATCGTTCGCGTCCCCCTCGTCTCCGGTGTACAAAATTGAATTGCATGGCAATGAGCTGCTTGCTAATTAACGGGGGGTATCTGCAGCTGCTGATGCTGATTGCCTGCAATGCTTGATGAGGTTTGATATTTGAAATCTACAGTAAAAAACACCTGTAATGTCTTTCCCTGAACTTTCTCACAAAAATAGTTTTAAATAATATAGCCAAATTTGAGTCTTAACACACTGAAACACACTGTAGCACAGTTGTCACAATATTCTCAGCTCATGTATCAAAACAAATCACAGTCACTGAATTTAAGATTAATAAAATGTCTACTGTTGATTTCTGACCTGTTGATTGTGGCTGTGTCTCCCTTAAAGTTTCAGTGACTGACAGCTGAAATTGATTTTTAAGCCGCATCTACGAAGAATTGTGAACACCATTAATGACATGCAGGGGTTTATTCAGCAAGAATTAGATTATCCCTACTATATATCCGGCAGTAACACAGCACCAGTGTCAGATAGATACAGACCAGTGGCTCAGAAGAAGCTGATCTTCTTAATCCAAAGCATCTGCCAATAGAGGAAGACGTGTCTCTGTGACAGGGCTAATGTCAGTACATGGACATTCAAACTGATATTCTGAGGAATGTCAAAATAGTTAAATTAGTGGTTTTGAGGGCGCAGAGAATAGATTGTAGCTGCAGATCGTAAAGTAGTTAAAGTTAGAATTGTATTACTCCACAATCGTCCTATTCGTTTTCCCAGATGGAGTTCCAAGGGGATTCATACTTTGGGTGATTTATTTGATGTCAATGGTTCTTTCCAGAATTTATGTGATATTTTTAACTTGCCTGGTAACTCTTTCTTTTTCTATCTACAATTGAGAACTGCCATGAGGACATACGGGGTACCATGGCAGACCCCCCTTGCAATGCACCCTTTGCATAGACTTATCTGTGATGTTAGGTCAAGAGGTTTTGTTTCCATATTGTATGATTATTTATTAGAATCTAGTTATGGGACCTTGGCTGTCGATACTGTATGGAGGAATGACATAGCAAATCTAGATCCAGATTGGAGCTGGGATACAGTGTGGTCTAATGTTGCCCTATCTTCTAGGAATCCTGATCATCAGCAAATTCATCTAAATTTTGTTCATCGGACATACTTAACTCCCCGCAGATTGTGTGCTATGCGGATTTTAAATAACCATAACTGCACTTTCTGCACTCCGAACACCATAGGTACATTCTTTCATATGGTGTGGGAGTGTCCGGATGTCCTCACATTTTGGAATCTGGTTGCTGCTAAACTTTCGATTATACTACAAATTAACATCACACCCTCCCCATCTCTATTCTTATTAAATGACGTATCCCAGTTGCTATTAAATAATACCCGTATTCGTGTCTTCTTTGCTGGCGTAACAGCCGCAAAGAAGATGGTTGCTTCGCGCTGGAAACCGCCTCATACATTGTCATTTCGCCAATGGGCTTTGACCTTTCTAGATATCATTTATCTAGAAATGTCTACAGCAAGATTGCATGGTGCAAAAGAGGAAAACATCGAGATTTGGTCTAATATTGCAGATTTGGTTACGGGCATGATTTAATCATTATTATTATTGTTATTATTATTTTCATTCATTTATTTATTTTTTGTTCCCATTTGCACAGTAGTAAAAGTACTGACATTTTTTGGCATCTTTGGTCTCGGGGGGAGGGGTGGGTGGGATTGTTTGTTTTTTGTGTTTTTTGTTTCTTGTTTTCTTTAGTCATTCATGATGTTAACGTATCTTATTGTGATTTTTTGTCTTAAATAAAAAAACATTTGATAACAAAAAAAAGAATTGTATTACTCCGGCTGGCAGTGATTTTGGGTGGCGGGGCTATAAGACATCCATTATACTATATGCTACTAGTTCAACCTGCAGCAATAGCATCATATTCCAGATATCAAAGTACAGCAATGACACTACTACAGGCCTATACTTTGTTACAGCAAGAGCTCCACAACAACAGAAGTGCATGACCACAACAAACACTCCACTGAATTTCAAACTCACAAAACGTATTTTGTCTCCTTTCCTTTTGTTATCCTAAATGGACTATATGCTCCCAGTCTCTTGACTTAATTTTCCCCTCCACGGACACGGGACAAAACGGATTATAAAGTAAATAATAAACTTAAAATTAAAATACTTCCACCGCCATTCTTTCACATCATAAACAACCACAAACGAGCAGGAGCTGTGATTGGTCAATAGCCAATGACCTCACGGTCTGAGGCGGGCATTCGGGTTGAGCACAGCCCTCTATTGGCTCTGGGGCTGAGAGATTTTAGCCCCAATGGCAAGTAAACCAAGCAGGCGTGTCTTGGCAGCCGTCAATCATTCAACGCAATGAAAGCCAATGGAAGCCTTTTGGGCTGTAAAGAATCGGCCCATTTTGACCTATTTTGTGTTTTTCTTGTAACTATTTGATGCTGTTGCTGCTTTAGATTATACCAGAATATAAAAGTATCTATTCTAAAACATTTTAATAATAATTCCTCATCTTTACTCCATAGGATAGGGGGGGCTGAGCCCCCCTTGCCATTGATACGAGCCTCCACCACTGTAAGGATGAAAGAAAGATACAGGTATGTGCAGACTAGAGAACAAGTACAGAGGAGTAAATCTTGGCACACTAATTGAAAGCCCTGCGCCCGTTTATCCGTTCGCCTTCCGGTCACCACTTCCGGTCCGGTTTGCAAATCTCAAATCTCTCCATGCAGTAGTGCATGCCTGTCCAGACACAACGCACTATGTTGCATCCATCCACGCAACTGTCACAATTACTGTACAGTTTTCATTTGCATGAATTACCATATTATTGCGCCACATTTCACGGTGAGGCAAATTACATCACATTTTAGGCCACTCACCTTTCCACTGCGCTCGCACGCACACACGCACCCACAGTGCAGCAGTACAGTACAGTATGGTACATTACAGCACAGTATGTTATAGTACAGTACAGTAAGGCCTGCTACAGTACAGTACAGTACACTGGATGGCGTATCGTGGCGCTAGAGTGAGAATTCTAGTAACTCTAATAACAATGGACACTCAAGCATGAAGGAAGCATGAGTTAAGTCCGTTGCTCTCCCCAGGTTGGCGGAGGGTGTGTAGAGCCCAGGATCACATTAGATGATTGACACAGGGGTGAAAAATGGGTTACAAAATCGTGGGATAAAAAATATATATTAAAACTAATAACAAAACACACAACAATAACAAGCCAATAAAGACAATATTTATAAAGATTACTTAATTTAAGATTACTTCCTTAATCTGTCCTTCCTTACGACCTGAGGCAGAATGCCTTCTAAATCAGTAGACTAGTTCTCAAACCTTTTCGTGCCAAGGGACCCCCAGAATTTGACCGTGGACCCCCATCTGAAAATGAGTTGTTTTAAAACATTCAAAATTATTCAAATTCTTTAAAATCCTTTCAAGATTTTTCGAAAATAGCAGATGTACAGATGTATAGCAGAAGTGATGCGATGTGAGCTTGTATATCTGCTATTTTCAGAACTACTGTTCTAAACCACTGTTCCAAATAAGAGTCTTCTGAAAAATATGTATAGCTAAAATCTAAAATGCATCTAATATACTTTCCCGGTTTAAATGGGTTAAGGAACAGTATGGCGTCTGGAGACCAGTGGCAGGGTTTTTAGTAGGGATGCACCGAAAATTCGGCCACCGAAAATATTCGGCCGAAAATGCCTAAAAATGTATTTTCGGCCTATTCGGTTTCGGCTCAAATAAGCCGAAAAATATCACCGAATAGTAGTAGTGGTCCCAAAGTTGTGAATCGAACTAAACTGCGAGGAAAACACACATGTACAACTTACAAGCCCAACGCGCTGTGCATTGCGATGGGTAGATAGCTTGTAGATCTGCTACTTTCAGCGCAGGAAGGGCGCATGCTTATGACGCTCTTTAACTATGCATCATTCAGCAGCCCCCAGCCAGCGACACAACACGCGAGCAGCAGTCACGGAACGCACAGGCAGATCCGACACAACTGTGCTTTCATCCACGATTCCATAGCCTTCTAAATCTTATTTCCCATCCACGGGCACAAGCAACGTGATAATAGCAGCTTCCACCCGATCTGTGGTGGTGTTCTGTTGACAAGGGAAGCTAGTAGCTAGCATGGGAGCTAACGTTAGTTTTAACACTATGTACTTTACATCCGTTCCCCAACCCTCGTCCCCTCACACTCGCTGCTGCGTTTACACGGGCAGACACAAAGACGAATGGGAATATCATTTGGAGCTTTAACAATGAATGATAGACTGTATCGTTGTCCACAGCAAGCAGACCTGTCAAAACGATACACTTCCCAAAACTCAGAGACATGCCACCACCTATAAATTCAAACCCACCTCTGGAATATTGCTATCTCATTCCACTTTAATTTATTTTATTCCATAGTCTTAGTTTTTCTCTAATAAAGTTGTTTTTATTTGTTTTCTCATGTTCTCTTTGAAAAGTGTATTTAAGTACTCAGAGAAGCTTAATATAAATAATATTATTATCACTATTATTATTATTACTACTTGTTTTTATTGCCTATGCTTATGTAGAAAAAAAAGCTCACTGCTCAGGTCAAATAGGCCTATTGATATGCGATTAAAATGTGATTAATTGAGATTAATTAATCACAAAGCCTCCAATTATTTAGATGCTTTTTAATGGACCCATAAGTGTTTATTATTTAAGTTAGGTTTTGCCATAATCATGTCTTTTGCCATAATCAGGTAGCTTTACAACAAAGATGTATTCGGCTATTCGGTATTCGGTTTTCGGCCAACTGTTTCCTATATTCGGTATTCGGTTTCGGCCAAGAATTTCCCTTTCGGTGCATCCCTAGTTTTTAGGTTTGTTGTGTTCAAAAGGTGTTTCATTAAAGGAGAAAAACATCTGTTGAGATCTAGCTTCTTTGCACTTCCTGGCTGCCACATACACTTTTGTATAATACTGTTCTATAACAGTGATGGAACATTAAGAGGTCCTTTCATATGAAAGGTGAATCAGATCAGAGGACTCCGCCCATAGGAGTCAGAAGAAGAAGAAGAAGGAATATAATATATATTGTTACCAGAATACTGTTACAGTACACATATTTTGTTACAAATGTTGGCAGAATATAACAACTCATATAATAATGTAATATAATTACATTACACACCAGAGCCACCAATCAAATCAATCCCTATCCTTTGAGCATTTGTTATTCACTGAAAGACGGATTGACCAAGGTCTACAGAAGCATAACGGAGACCTATTTAGCATGCGATAACAAAAGATGGCGGAAAAGAATCCCTCAGGTTCTGAGTGACTTGGCAGAAACATTAAACAAATAATTCAGGAGCTAATGCCCTGTATCCTGCAGTGAACAACAAAACACAACAACAAGCAAAGCAATACTAAGGAGTCCAGGGAACTGCAGGAAGCATGTCTTTTGATAATGGAAATACGGTGCAGCGTAATAGAATCACCATCAAACAATATAAGAGATAAAAACAACAATAACAATAATAGTCTCCGTGTATGGCAGTATGGGGATAGCATATTCTCGTCTTTTGGTGTAAACTACTTTAAATTACAATCAGCCAAACATCGAAAACGTAGTAGAAAATGCAATAACTGTTAACTCCAAAATGTACAGAATCCTTAATTCTGAGCAAAATACCAAGATATACTCAACAACAGCTGAGAGAGCAGTGACCCTGTTAACCACAACGCATTGGACAAAACCTCTTAACTCCATTGGACCCTCAAACTGTCTGCTAAAACTCCACCACCTCTCTCCTTCTCATGCAAGTAATTGACAATATCTGACTAAAGTCACAGCACCAACTTGAATGAGGCAGTATTGCATCGTTACTGCTCTTAAGGTTTTTATTTTCTACTGTACCATAACTATGCATTGTTTTTATTGCTTTATTTTACACTGGTGTAATGTATTGTTTTCTCTGACCACTTTGGTACGATGAGTCGTTTTTAAATGTGCTATACAAATAAAATTGATTTGATTTGATAATGTCTATAGGGTGTCGCTTCCATTGGACAGTATACAGTATATTTTTCCCCTGCATTGGGACAAATCCCAATGCAGGATCCATGCATGGGAAATGTTAACAGATCTGCAAAACATCATCACAACTTCCTTTGGCGGCACTTCCGGTTAGACGCTCTCAGTAACAGGTCATACCCATCTACCCATATTCATTTCGACAATCAGGACTTGGTCCAGAGCAGAGACCAGGACACAGGGCCTTGGCCCCTGTTAAACAGCCCCTGGCATGACAGGCAGGGTATAAGGCCAGAGCCGTCAGTGTGGTCCAAATGACAACGTTCTCCCCTCAGTATACCTGGTGTAATGACACCTCTGGAGATACCGCACCACGTTGGGTGCTGCTGCTTTCCACCAGCGGCACAACCTTTAAAGGGCACGTCAGCCGTGTGACTTTACGGTAAACCCCCCCAGAGGAAAGTTTCTGTAAAGTGGTAGAACCCACTACAGTAAGCACCCCAGCTGTTCAGTATTCTTGGCACGCCATGCCACAGCCAACCTTATTTTCATTCTCCCTATCAGCTTTGAGGACAAGGCTTGCATGTTCCTAGCCAGTACTGATAAATTCCAAATGCTCGAGAGCCGTCTGTCAGAAAATATGTGTGGCAAATGATGATAATTTGGGCTTGAGCTCTCTTCACATCCTCTCCTTCCAGGCTCTGGGATCTTAAGAGTGTGTCTCTTAGGAATTGAAAGTCTTGAATCCTAATGAAGCTTCAAACACGACCACCTGGAATTCCTCACAGGTTCTCTTGACACGGCCATGCTGTGCTTGTGGTACATGTACGGGCACTTGTGTGGTCCTCGTGGTAACTCAATATGCAGGACATGGCACGAGAACCACAGAGGTTCGTGATTTCTCTATGTATATCTCAGTGGCTACAGTAGTGCATATATCACAATCAAACCCTGCTAGGTTTGCGTTCACAAGCTTGCACAGTGGGTTGGGCACAGCACTGACACTTCCAGGGATAGAATTATTATTTTTACTGAGATGAACCATGTAGCAAAATCTTAGGTATATAAGTTACAAAAGATTATGTAGGTCTACTATAAGTACAAGGTTCTCTGGACTAAATGTGTATTGTGGACTGGACATGTTTATAACCTCACAGTTGCACAGATACTAATGCATTGTTTCAGATAGGCTATATATAATATATGTGTTTGGTAATATTGCTTCCTTGCTAAGGCCAATTTGGAAAATGAATTTCAAAAATACATATTGCTATCATCATGGACACTGCGCAATCAATGCATTTTATGATTGTTTGATCCAGATAAAAGCCAGATGATCACTTTTTGACACAACACTATAGTATACTCACACCTGAAACTTGCAATTAAATGCTTTTCTTTTCACTGTGCACATTCATTTGAAACAACAGTAATACATGTATCTTGTGGCCTTGCAGTGGTGTTTACTGCTGTGATGTGTTTGGAGCTCGGTACTGTGATGAGGACTGGCAGTGTTGGGATTTTGGTGTAGAGCACTATAATACAGATGGATTGAGATGCGAAATGAAGAATCCTCCGAGATGCTCTCAAAGGACAGTGGCAGAATCCAATTCTGATTCAGTTTGGTTGTTAGCACTGCATGTGCCCTCCACAACGAATGAGTCATGAATCATGTGCACACGCACATACAACATACGTGAATGCCCACTCAGAGGTACACATGATTGCCAAGCTTTTCACTATTATGTAATTATTATGTAACCAAGACAAGAAATGGGTGCCTTTGTAGAAAAAAAGGTCTATATTGAGAAAACTTTTACTATTTTTGTGTAAACGTTGTCAAAGGTGTCAATGTGCAGCCATTTTCCACAGTCTTTAACCCAGTGTGCCACCCTGGCATATTTACAACAGACACATTAAGACACAAAAAAGCTAATTAAACCATTTAAACATCCTTAAATGGTAGTGTGTGTGACCATACCTGTCAAACAGGATAGTTACTTTTCTTTAGAGGCACTCCTGTTTGCTGGACACAAGGTGGCAGTAGTAGCATGTTATTGGGTAAAGACAACACAGTAATCCTAAACTTTACCTTTGTAAAAAAAAAAAGTCAGCATTTATTTTTTCTTGAAAGGAAATTCAATTGGCACAGAATGTCAGGTTTTAACTTGGATGAAAAACAATTATGAGGAAAACAAATAAGAACATTAATAGAGCTTAATAATAGGCTATGTGTCTGAGGAAATACAACAGATGATAGTTAAGATGAGAGGAGAGGTGTCAGGCATCTGCAGGAGTGAGAGAAGATACAGGTGGGAGTGAGAGAGACAGACAGACAGAGAGGGGGGGCGGAGGGAGAGAGAGATACAACCGTGAAGGAGCGAGATGGAGAGGAGAGAGTGGTGGAGGTTTTGGTTGGGGGTGGGTGGCGTGGTGAGCAGTGCACTCAATGCCCCAACAGAGACATCGTTTGCATAATGACATGTTACTTCCCGTTTGGATGTTTCCCGGCTCTGGCAACCTTAGGTGCTGCATCTGTTTACAAGCACGCCACTTTGCCAAGGAGCACAGGAGCCACTCCGCATTCATGAGCCATGTCTTAAGGATCTACAGCTGGAGAAGAAAAGGAGAGCTAAGAGGGCTACGGAGGAGAAGGAGAAGGAAAAAAAGCCATTTCTCCATCTGTGCGTTTCATCACAGCAATGCTTTAAATTGGGTAAAAACGACCACATGCACGCACGCACGCATGCACACACACACACACACACACACACACACACACACACACACACACACACACACACACACACACACACACACACACACACACACACACACACACACACACACACACACACACACACACACACACACACACACACACACACACACACACACACACACACACACACACACAGCGGTGCAGCCAAATTTTATGCCTTTTCAGGCTTCAAATTAGTTCTATTTCAGAGATGGTATGGGTTTGTTCCCCATGGATACATGCTTGTGCCTTTTATTTTACATTTCTGCTCATAATATTTTGGCCGATGTTTGGATCACATAGCGTATAGACAGACAGACAGACAGACAGACAGACAACTGGCACTGAGTCATCGCAACAAGCAGAAAGGAGTGAGTGTACACTACAGTAGCCATGTGAGCATACATGCAGATACACATCACATACACATGTACAGTAAGATCCTTACAGGTCCATTTGAGTCCTATCTCCCTTAAATTAACTCTGGGGGAGTTAATTTGTTTTTGGGTAGCATTTTGCCCCCCGCAGAGAACATCAAATACATCTGCTCTCATGCAATATTACCCAAAGTGTTTATGTGCATTTTACGTCATTAAAAGTCACAGCTTCTGTGTGCAGCGCGAAGAGAGCTATTTGGTACGAGGTCTAAATGAAAATGAGGAGAAACAACTCGGAAGCTACAGGCCCCACAGGCAGACATATTGCAGATCAAAGACGGAGATGCTAAATGACTGTCATTAAAACCACTGAAGCAGTTGACGAAAAAAAAAGGTAAAAAAGAAAAGGCACGTGCCTTCGTCGAAAAGGGAAAGATGGAGCTCTTGCTCGCTGCTTGGTTGACATAAAGGAGAAAATGATGATTTACTAGGTAGGCTTTTATTCATTGGTTGTCCCAGATGAATAAAGATCAAATTATGGGTTTATGAGTTTCGCTGTCTATCCTGACATTTATATGAGCCTGGGCCCAGCTCGACGTGATTTATGTTTACAGCACAGGGGGAAAAACAAATGAAGTAGCTCGGAATCATATTCTAATGCTCTGTCAACACAAGGGAGAAACGCCAAGAGGGCTGATGGAGAGAACACACACACACACACACACACACACACACACACACACACACACTGATTCTCTGAGAGCGCTGGAACCTATAGGCTGGTGTGAGGGGGGGGGGGGGGTCAGTTGGCAAAGTAATAGACAACAGTCCATTTCTCAATGTTGTCGGCTTCACTCGGCTTCAGGGTGTGTAAAAGAGAGGACTCGCGGCGCACGTAGGCCGACGTCCACTTGGTGGCAGCCAAGTACAGCAGTTGCGATCTCAGAGCGCTATATGTTTGTCATTAAGGCCCTGATACCTACAACCTATGGATACAACACAGGGAGAGGAGAATGGGATGAAGAAGAGGAGGAGGATGGGGGGGAGGAGGAGCAGAGTAACAGCAGAGACCATCCATAATGTATGTGATCTCTGCTGAGCAAAACACAGGAAAAAGATGCATATTTGCAGGGGTTATGATACTAATGATGACACAGATGGCGGTGCGCACACATGCCTAAAAAGTGTCCTGCCTATCATTCAGCCGTGGGAAAACATACTGTGTGTTGTGTTGTGTATCGTGGTTGTGTAATGTTAGCCTTGAAATAGCACCTGCAGACATGGGGGGGGGGGGTTGAGAGGCAGAGAGAGAGAGAGAGAGAGAGAGAAAGCCTGACGTTGTTCCCATTATATGCTTGTCATTTTCAAAGCTGAGAGATTACTCTAATTTCCTTAATACTCATTATTGTTTATCTCCTCTTATACCTTCCGCCGTCCTCCTAAATGCTCTCATAAGAGCAACAATGTGGTGTATGGTTTTGAATAGCTAATGAGTGCAAATGCCCCCCCCCCCTCTTTTAGTCTCATATTTCCTCATGTAAAGAAAAACCTTTTGAAGCCTCTCTCTTGCTTGTTCTTTATGGTTCAAAATGCCGCTGGGTTTGCACCCATTTCAGAAGGGGAGTGCGCTTATCGTACAATACGGCTTATATAGTGGGTGTATGGATTGGGAGAGTTTAGCATATTTTTACTCTCCTCTCTTCATCACTCCTGTTGAGCTGATTTGTAGCCCTCCTGTTCCTGTGTGTGTGTGTGTGTGTGTGTGTGTGTGTGTGTGTGTGTGGGGGGGGGGGGGGGGGGAGGAATGGAAATATCACTAGCAAGGGAGATATTACTATTCAATGGGCATATTGCTTCAGCGATTGTCTTCCATGGCAGTCAATTGTATACATATAGCAAGAACGTGCAATTACATACAGTAGCCTACATATATTTCCCACTCATTATCATGGACCCGCTTCCCCTCCTGTTTTGATTGCATGATTTATGCATATTTCACTTTAAACAAACTTGTGTCTTAACCTTGTTAGTAGGGAAAGAACATGGAAATGATTTCCTTCCAAATGTAAAACAGATTCATATTTGCACTAGTGGTCTGTTCAAATGACGGCATCTTGGGGACAGACAGTGGGCATTAAAGTGGAGGAGATATTGAACTTCATATGCCAGAC
Source organism: Protomyctophum bolini (assembly GCF_963924005.1). Classification (NCBI taxonomy): domain Eukaryota; kingdom Metazoa; phylum Chordata; class Actinopteri; order Myctophiformes; family Myctophidae; genus Protomyctophum; species Protomyctophum bolini. The sequence goes on from NC_137871.1 coordinate 38,016,428, forward strand.
ATGCTGAGACAAAATGTTGAATTTTCAATTTAAAATATCTTCATTTGCTGTGCACCGAGCACATTTTCCTTTCTGTTTAAGAGGTCAAATGGAACACAACACAATTAGAAAATGCCATTACATGGCACAATGTTGTATTCTCCATCGATACATCGACACCCATTGTCTCCCCATTACCCATCTCAGGTAAACTCTCTCTTGCCACTTCTCTTTTCCTTCTCTCTTTCCGGTTGTCTTAATTTACAGCAAGTTGGAAGGTGTGATGGACTCAGCAGGGGGACGTAGAGAGGGAGGGGGAGAGAGACGGTGTGAAAAGAGCGAGAGATGTGAACAGGGAAGGTGGGCGGCTGCGGTACAAAGGCCCAGAATAGAGGTTCTTGCACTTTTGCGATCACATCCCCTGAGAGCCACTGAGGGTCGCGGTGACATATGCCCCCTCATTTTCCAGGCCATTGGTGAATTGCATGTGCATGCACTATAGCAGGCGAGGGAAAGTGCACAGGCTTCAGTTACGTCTTGCTTCGTTTCCTCTCCCTTAGCAACCTCACGGGCCAGCTGCCACTTGCTCCACTGATAGTTTGGGTATAGCATAGCAGAAGGCAGATTCATCCCATCCTTGCATACAGAGATGTCCAAGAACACTAGAACATGGATATTTTCCACAGGAGAGGCAGGCCTATATGGCATGCATTGCAAACCACCTGTTTGGTTTGTATTCAAGTCTCATGTCCACATCATCCTTAAAAAACGCTGCTAAATGATATAGATGCACATTACACGTTTGTACTTTCCTTGTGTAATGTATGTTTTAATGCTTTGTTTCCTAATGTGAGGTACTGTTTGCTTGTTTTGTTTTATGTTTTTATGTGGGGACTGCGGATGAGAATTATCATTTTTGCTTAATCCGGTGCATTTACATTTATGTAATGGCCATTAATAAGCATTGCCCCCTCTAAATAAACAAATAAAGTAAAGTATGTAGACAAAACAGATTTCTGAACATTGATGATCTATACTTTTGATTCTAATTTATACTCTTTGCATCCCAAAAATAATCGGTGAATAGGAATACTAAACAGCCATAAAACATGTATGTACATACTGTAATGTGTCATCAAAACCTGGCTGTCGAGGCCATACTGCGTTGCATCCCTTTGGAGCTGGGGCTCACAGCCTATTGGCCGGGAAATCTGGAACGCTGTGTGTAAACGGGTATGAATATTAATTGGCTACCATGAATATTGACAACCATTTTGTCAGTTTTCTTTTTTTACAGGACATCGTTGCACTGAAAATGTCTGACACAATTCTTCCTACTTGGAACATAGTTCAATCTTCCGTGGCTTCCACTCTTTTCTCGAACTGCATAACTTACTGATACTGTACGAGTAGTCAGTACTTGCTGTGAAACCTATACAGTGCACTGAGTGCAGTATTGTAATCGGCAAGGTCTGGAGAACTGCCGCGCAGCATACTAAACACATCTGGTATTTGTTTCTTTCATGACTCCAGTATAAGCTATTTTGACCTGAGATCAGATTCTAAAAATGTCTTTTACATCCTGACAGTTTTCTGAAAAAGCTATGTTTCTGTCAGTCGTTTTTTCAAAAATAGCATACCTACAAGCTCGTAGCGCGCCACTCGGTGGCGTGCTATGAGCTTGTAGATCTGCTATTTTTCAATAGCTAAAGCATAACGTAATGCTAACACAAAAAGGGGTTCCCGCCGAAAATGGGATAAGGATGTTCTGATAGTCAGTTGTGTCTTTGACTCTGGGATATGCCACGTTTCCCTAGTACTACATCTCATGCTACAATGTCTTCTCCCCTTATTCACCCCAGTCATCACAGAAAGATCGCATGCATTCATCTGCATAGCCGGAAGACATTATAGTTTTGGCGTCTTGCCCATATGTAATGATGTCAGAGATGAATCTATAATGTCAACAAATGCTGAATCAAATGCCTGCATTTAGTGCATTGTAAGTAATTACACCGTTTGCTTAAGGTGAACACAATTATAATAGTAATTCAATTCTACACTTCACAATCTCAGATTACTTGGCAAAATCTTAAAAAAAAACTAGGCACCCTGTGTACATTACAAAAACAGTTACAGTATCCATCCATCCATCTTCAGCGTTTGTCTGCCAGGAAATGGAATTATGAAAACAGCTGAAGTTCAGGATGAAGGAACAGACTTAATTTCGCCACGCCGAACCAATTACCAGTCAGCAATTTACAGTTCTATAAATACAGACAGGAACTACAGTAGGCCTATACTCCAATTTGAGTCTGAGCCTTCACATCTCTCTTCCACCCCGTCTCCACCCCTCTGTCTCTCTCTAGGCTACTCACACATGCATGAGGTTTTGTGTTTGCCTATGCAGACAGAGACCAACACGACATCCAAGTCAAAGAAATTCAGCCGACAACCAACGAGCAAACCTCAAAAAATTGTTTTCCGGCCTATTCTGTACTAACCCAATAACTATTTTAAGTAATATCAATATCCTAGCCTGGTGGAACAACCATATCACATGGACAAGATCCTATATCTGTATCTTTTTCAAAGAGAGAAGAGGATGTAAACCTGCAGGATATCAGACCAAATCAAGTGATAGCAGATAACTTGTGCAACAAATGTTGCTAACCTCACCAGGATATCAATAAATTGATTGCTGAGCTCTGAGCACAGAAACAAAACAAAAGGAACACTGTGAATGGATGAGAGCATAGTGCAGTCTGTGTGCGGTCTGTCCTTTGTATAGCGTGTGTGTGTGTTCACCTGTCAGTCACTCTTTGTGATAACACCAAATAACCCAGTCCATTGTTATCTCCCCTTTAATTTCTCACTCCGTGTCCGAAAGCCATTGAACAGCACATCGTAATCCTTCCTTACGCATTTCCCCCTCGGTACAAGCCCCTGCGTGTGATTCCATTCCTCGGCTGGATACCGGGAGGTCAAAAGCATCTCCAGCAGCCCGGGAGGATGAAAGCTTTGCTCTCACTTGTGTAGCGGCTTTCAGATAAGCCTGTCTGCTGCCTTTTGAGAAGTGACAGTGGTCTTGTTGCTATTATTCTCATCACCCGCTCGCAAGATTACAAAGGTAGTATGATTTTTTTTTTTTTGTGTGAAACATTTTAAACTCTAAGTTATATTAAAAAAAGAGCCTATTCTGTACACCATACATTTCTGTTCCTGAAGAAGCAAACTAGGTTCATAGAGAAGCTGTATGCAGTAAAATTACTGTATCTCAGTGTTAATTTAACCCATTCTGGGCGCAAAGTTCCGGGAAACCCTTTGGATGTTTTAAGCATTATGTTATGCTTTGGCTATTTTTGTAAAATCGTGAAAATGTGGCGCAAATCTATTGAATAAAAAAAAGTTTTTAACTCAAATCTTTGCCCTGAAACAACAGGTGTGGGTCGGCGGCCAATTACAATATATTTTTGGGAGTCCTTGACATGAAATTGTTTGAGAACGACTGACATAGAAACATGGGTTTTTCAGAAAACTTTCAGGATTTATAAGGCATTTGTAGAATTGTCCTCAGGTCTAAATGGTTACATTAACTCGTAGAGTTAAATTAACATCCTTATACTGGAGTAACTCCAATATAATAGATAGTTAAATAACAAATCTGTCCTCTGACCACCACCAATTGGCAAATCAGCTCACAACTCCATTCAGCTACTCCCCACCTACAGGCAGAGACTGAAGTCAATTAAAAGGGAGGTTCATGAATGCCGGTCTGAATAATAGGATTATAGTACAGGTTGTTTGATTGCGTAGACTGGACAATGTTTCGGCACGCCTCTACAATCTGCTTTCAGCACAGCCACTGGATTTCTCAGTAAGCGCATTAAAGGGATAGTTCACCCCCAAAAAATACTTATTTTCCATCAATTACACACCCCATGAAACCTTGAATTTTTTCGCATTCCTAATCCAATAATTTGATGACCCGGCGGAGTCTCCTGTAGGATACTTAATGGAGACTCTTTGACTCTGCTGACCAGCTCAGTGGCACTTGCATGGTTAGTGTACTGTATATCCGCCCTGGGACTGGGAGGTTGGCTTTACCAAAGATTCTGAACAATGGGAACCCAATGCCTCCCTGCTTGGCACTCAGCATCAAGGGTTGGATTGAGGGTAAGTCCCTGCGATATACAGGGGGTGTACTTGTACATCAAGTTGCCTCACGCTATAGAAACAGGAGATAGGCTCCTGCCCTATGGGCCTCATGGCTCGGCAAGGCTTACTTATCGCAAGCAGCGATAAGACGAGCCCAAGCCATAAAGTTGGAGACTGGACATGACATCACTTTTTTGTTATGCTGTTTGGTTGAAGGGGTTATCTGTCAATGCTGAATTCCCACAGCCAACCATGCATTAGCAGGGTCCAGACTCCGCACAAATGAATGGAAATGCGATTTCAAGGGGGAGTGTTTAACCAGGCTATGACAAACCCAGGAGTGGATATAGTAGATCATATATATAATTCATAGAATCATATCATTGGGAGACCTAAAGGTCAGTGACAGGTCAGCGAAGTATTGGAAGTATACAGTCAGAATGGAAGACCAGATAAACAGTGGCGACATGAGTATGTGACGAGGGTTACAGTCAGACAATAAACACACCTCGGAAGAAGAACCACCTGCATATAGACCAGGGTTTCTCAAAGTGGGTGACGTACGTGGCACCTTAGGGTGCCTTGATGCAAGTCAAGTCAGAATGTTTTGATAATATTTGGAATTTATCAATGTCACTTCACCAAATATAACCGATCTACCAGCTCACAACGCATAATGTTGTGATGCGTTGTGAGCTACTGTAGTAGGTCGGCTATTTTTGGTGAATGTTCCCCCCAGAATAATGATGCTGGGGTTTAAGTGGTTAAATGCCAAGTATAACAATTATTTTTAATCTGCCCTAATGGAAACTGACATTCTCTGAAGTTTTCCTTGTGACATGCTGCATCTTAGGGGTTAAGATTTACATATTTACGCACCATTAATATGACACAAGGCGCCTGCACTTCAGGGGTGCCGTGGATTAAAACGTTATTTACAGGGGTCACCTGAGCCAAAAAGGTTTGAAAACCACTGGCATAGAGAATCCCACTACCTCCCTCGCCTATTTCGTCCAGTTTCGCCCACTTCGACGTTAATGGCACCAACCAGCCAGAAACTGCCCCACCTGACGAGGCCAGTCCATTAAAACATCTCGTCTCGGGCAGTCTTCAAACAGGTGAACATGTGCGAGGTATCTTACCCCGATGGCATCCCTTGCCGTGTCCCCCTGAGAGTATGTGCGGACCATTTGGCAGCAGTGTTTGGGGATAAGGTCTTATCAACTGACACAATGGTGTCATGAGAACAACCTTGCACAAACGTCAAAAGGACCAAGGAGCTGATCGTTGAGAGAGCATGCCTCATCTACATCTACAGCGCTGCAGTGAAGATCGTCAGAAAGCTTAAGCATCACCAAATATACATAACTAAATGTTCATACGAGAGCATCCTAACAAATTGCATAATTTCTTCCTGCAACATTTGCTTTGGGTCCCGTGGGACCTGCAGGATCCGGAGCAAATATTCTAGGAGCGGGCGTCTTTTTAAACAGCTGCGATGGGAATAGGTGGTCAAAGTCCCGCAAATTCCGCACCGTCCCACAGTAACCCATAGCGGACCTGAAGCTATGTGGACGTGCTTTACTGTAGCTTGATATAAACACATTTATCTTATGGCTAAATGAGTGCATAATGCATGTATTTAAAAACATACCAAAGTAGCAGCTACTCTTCCTGGGGTCCACACCAAACATAACAATAACACAACACAACACAACACAATAAAACATGTACAATCTTGCTGAAAACATCAAGACAACAAGACAATAAAAGTCAAGTAAAATATAACTAAGCATCACAAACTTTAGGATCATTGTATAGATATATATATATATATATATATATATATATATATATATATACGGTGTATATATATAGGGGTGCACCGATGTGGAAATTCTTGGCCGATAGAAGCTTATCAACATGACAACAGCGTGTCCCGACATACTGTCCCTTATTATCGTAAAGTCGGGTAGTGTACACTGTTTATTTTGCACCGAGGAGCCATGTGTGTCTGACTGTGTTGACTGTGTACGTCGCCTCGGCTAAAAACAAAAGGGAAGCCTGACGTATGCTTGTGGAGTTTGCTTTGGAGTTGCCCAAACTGCAAGTGCATATTTGAGTGAGGAGTCTGCTATAAACACAACACGAGATAATTAGCTATAAACACGACATGAGATCACGACACTGGTATCGGTATTCGGTATCGGCTAACACAGAAATGTAGGTATCGTGATCGGAAGCGAAAAAAGGGACATCCCTAATATATATATATATATATATATATATATATACTATAATACTATACTATGCAGGACTAAATGGCACTTTACTTAAATTGTTTGGTGAGGGCAAGAGTGGTCGGTCAGACATTTACTGCAGACAGTTAAAAATGAGCATGGGGGATGGTCAGAAATCCAACAGAAGCGAGCATGGATGGGACTAAGAAAACTGTCCCAGACATGCATGGTTTTAGTGCAGACGGCCCTTGTAAAGTGAGCTTCCCTCACGCAGAGTCCAGGATGATATACTGTATATACAATAAGCGGTGCGTAGACAAAGCTGAGCAGATTATGAAGGACACTAAACTTCCCAGCCACAATGTGTTCATGCCACTGCCGCAAGGCATGAAGACGAGGCAAGCTATAAAGCCATACATACGAGGACATGATGGAACAGTTTCCACTTGTCAGCCATCAGGCTGTAGAATAAGAGCTAAGCCTTCAGCCCTATAGGCTGTAACGCAAGCGTTATCACTTTATGTATACTGTATATCTATGGATACATTTGATTGCTGATGTATAGGCACTAATACTATCAGTTATGTATTGTATATCGGTACATGTTAATGTCTTACTTGCAAGAGACATTCTGGCTTACTGTATATTTTTTTGTAATTTTGTAATTTATTATAAAAATACTGTTATATAGTTATGTATAAATTAGATTAGATTAGATGTCTATATTATCGACAAGGTAAAAAATAATTGCTCAGGTCAATGCATACATTCAGGACAATAATATACAAATACAATAAAACACCCAGCAAAGTACTAGTAAAATAATTCTAAAATGTAAAAGCTATTTAAAAGAAAGCAAGGTCTCTCTCCACATGCATGAAACACTCATAATGTGTTTGTGTGTGTGTGTGTGTGTGTGTGTGTGTGTGTGTGTGTGTGTGTGTGTGTGTGTGTGTGTGTGTGTGTGTGTGTGTGTGTGCGTGCGTGCACCGGGGGCACTGGCAAGCAAGTCCAGGCGAGGTGAATCAGGTATTGGGGGGTTTGTGTTTGTTAACACATAATTTGCTAAGTGAGTATCTATAAGTCATTTGTCAGCCATACGTCCGTTGCGAACCACGTATCTAATAATAAAAATCACCCCACGTGGGTTACCCTCCACAACTTTGCCTTGTTGGACTCTGAGAGCCCTCCATACCAAGCCAGGAAAGAAAAGGTAAGGAGGCTCTCTATACGGCAGATGTAAAAGTTGCGGAGGATGGGGGCAACATCCATATATCTCAGCCTCCGTAGGAGGTAGGTCCGCTGCTGGCACTTTGTGAAGATGTGGCTGCGTGTTTATCATTAAAAGTCAACCCACTGTCAATAGTGGTCCCGAGATATCGGTAGCTGCCGACCCTCTCCACCACCTCCTCACCCAGTGTCAGCTGTGGAATAGGGTCGAGGTCATCCCTCCTCCGGGGGCTTATGGTCTTCTTCACATTCAGCTGAAGGTAGTGCTCCTGCTCACACCACTGGTGAAGCTTCTTTGCTTCCTCCTCAAAGTAAGCAGGGCTGTTTGAGGTGTCGTCCAGAGCAGTATTGTCTGCAAACTTCACGGCCATGCTCGCACTGTCCGAGCCCCTCAGGTTGTTGGTATAGAGAGAGACCAGGACTGGGGAAATCACTGTCCCCTGGGGGGCACCGGTAGATGTAATCAATACTGAAGAGGAGGAGGTGTTGACCTTAACAAACTGCTCCCTCTTGAGGAGGAAGTATATATTTGGCAATACATGTATGGCAATACAGTATTTATGTTAGAGTTTCACCCACTTTTTTACATCTGTAACTTGTGATGATGTGATGAAGTTGTATTCAAATATATATTCAAATGGACCCATAAGGCTTAACGTTCAAATCAGCTGAGTGGTTGGATTTCCCCCCACTCTCAATCTCGTTTACACAGCTATTATGGGTTCCGAGCTTATCTCCTCGATAAACCATTAATTCAGAATTTCCTTTTAGAAGGGCGATATTTTGGTTTTCAAAGTGTTCTTACAAAATAAGTAGCAATTCTTTCCTGTCTCCTGTCTATCCTTTGTTATACTCACTTATTCTTTGTTACACTCACTTTTCAGATGAAAAACAGCTCGTCACTGGGGGAGTTATATCTCCTAATATGAGTATCTTTAAAATGTACAATGCCTGGTGTCATTATACAGTACACGCACGCACGCACAAACCCTGGCCTAAAAGGCTTTAAAAAGGTACACCAAGCATTGTTGTATTTAGTCTGGACAGACAGTGAAGAGTAAGCACCAAGCCAAGAGGGCGTCCTCTCAGAGATCACTTAGTGCAGCTTGGAGAAGGATGAAGGAGGAGCTCTGAAGTGTATATCTTTCTACCTGCGTTACTTCTCCACAAACTCCCTGCAGAGCAGAGGAGATGAGAGAATATGGGCATACACTTCAGGTTCTCTCTCTCTCTCTCTCTCCCCCCTCCCCCTCCCTCCCTCCCCTGGTTCACGCTCCCTGTCACTCATACTGGGTGTACATGTGGACAACAGCTCACAAAGCTATCCATCTATCTATGTATTGAATTTGCATATCTTGGGCTACGTACAGATCTCTTGTGAAACTATATGGCATCAAATACCACATCTCTGTTCCAAGAAAACAGATGGCACTTCATGAATCCAATAAAGGCTATCAGAGGATACATCTGATCTGAATACTGAAATATATAAATAAAATGGCAGAGAAAATAAGACACTATTGTATACACTATATGCAAAATGGAGAGGAGACACACTACGTATGTAAGTTGAATGATGCTTTGTTGTACCACCATGATCTAAAGCCGTGGTTCTCAAAGTGGGCTCCGGGGGACCCCCTGGGGTCCTTGGGTGGGTACCAAGGGGTCCCCAGAAATAGTGTTACTATAGCGTTACAATAATTTAAATCTTCTCTTCTGGGGGTCCCTGGCAAAACAATCTCTTTATATGGGGTTCAACGACCAAATATCAATTTGAGGGTTCTTGACATGCAAAAGTTTGAGAAGCACTGATATAAGGAGAATCATTTTGGAATACAGAAAAAGCCAATACTTTCTTATCAGCATTATTTTGTTGATAAGACTTGAGTCAGGCAGCAACAAAAAACAACAACTCAAAGAGTCGCTTTTAATCACGCGAGAGCACATACAGATAACGACCATATATGGCTTCATTTCCCCCTCTCTCTCCCTGCATGGCATGGCAGCAATGTGTGTCCTCTGGAAGTGATGCCTCCGGCCAGGGGCGGGTTGGGGGACTTCTTTGTGCCATTTGAGAGCACACTAAGTTTTCGTTAACGACGGGGGTAAGGGGCGAAAAAGAACACACAAGCTCATTAAGTGGGTTATGGCATTGGGAAGTTGTTTCTAAATCACCCAAGGACATTGCTCCTCTCTTTTTCCCCGTTGTTAGAAAGCTCCGGCAGCGGTAGAATTGAATTTAATGAGCAGCCCGTTTTCATTTTGACCCCCCCTTATTTGGTAAAAATCCAATATGGTTCCATATAGCCTACCAAAATGCATTGTTTGTTTGTCAATGTCTGCTGAGTCTCACCGGAAGGAGACATGCACTCGCTTGAAGACAGCAGCATGATGCATGAGGCTGCCTATAGTGGACCGGCTAACGCCAATGTAATGATACAGCTACTGTACCATCATAATGACAGTATTATGCCTGTGGTGGAAGTTGGCACATGCTCAGAAAAGTTACATTCAACGTATTTATCTTGTGAGACTCATTTGATGGTTTATTATAACACAGCCAATAGTTTCTTTGTGCCACAAAGCCTTTGAGACAAGCTTCTTTTCATCGTATTGTCTCTGTGCAAAGTTATATCTCAACTATATCTTCCCTTCTGTTTTTGAGGATGAACATTAGAGGAGCAAGTTTGGGCCCTAATTAAAACTTTCTTTTTGCTGCACTTTTGTGAATACAGGTGGAGAGCTGTTCTGCACTAGGTTAATTGTGTTGTGTGGTGTGTTGTATTTAATTACTCTAGAGTCAAACTGAAGAGTGTGACAAAGGCGGATCGATTTAGAATAGACCTACATATTAAAACCATCACACCTGAGTTGAGAGACAAAGCTTGCTTTTTGACACATCTTTAATGCTTTGTTTAATCTGGGTGGCACTTCCCGCGTGAAGTTTGTCTTTAAAATATTCACAAACTGTACTGAAGGTACACACAAAGCCTTTAAGTTAAAACTTTTAAATTGCATACTCCCAATGGCATGTCAGCAAAACTAAACTGAAAGAAAACTGTCTTATTATTATTAGTGTATGTAATGTTTGGTTGGTTAGAAAAATCATGCTGATTATTATCATAATCATTGTTATGCTGATTGAAATGTGTATCTGTCTATCTGTCTGCGTATATCTGAGAAAGAGATCAGCCGGAAAATCGGAGCGGCAGGGGCTGCTATTGCAGTTGCTGTACCGCAAAGCTCTCCGTCTACCAAGCAATGTTCGTTCCTACTCTCACCTATGGTCATGCATGAAGTGTGGGTCATGACTGAAAGAATACGTTTGTGAATACAAGCGGCCGAAATGAGTTTTCTCGGGTGGCTGGCATCTCCCTTAGAGATAAGGTGAGAAGATCAGTATGCACGTGACCTGCCGTCTTACATTTCATCCAAATTCGACTTGGTCCAAAACGGCCTTAACATCAGGTCAAATGCTTGGCTGCGGTGTGTAGTACGAGCATTCAAATCCGAGGGAGGTAAAAAATGTCTGGCCTTCTTTGGCCCTTGGTCGTGGAACGATCTACAGTCCAGACTAAAAGTGGCTTTGAAAGTTCCCATGAGAAGTTTCAAAAGGATCATCTTTGATGTACAGACCAACACCTGCAAATGCTTGGATATGTACTAGCCTATGTTCATGCCTATATATTTATTATATCGGTTCAGATCGTGTAGATCGTGTATATTGTGTATTGCCCTGCTACTAAAAAGTAGGACTGGAGACTTGTATTTATTCATAGGTACTTATATTATGGATGTTGTATTTGCTGGTCCAAAATGTAACATTGACGATGTGGTATTGAAGTGTAATTTTACCTCTTGGCCAGTTCCCACTTGTAAAAGAGACTCACGCAGTCTCAATGTGTTTTTACTGGTTAAATAAAAACACACACACACACACACACACACACACACACACACACACACACACACACGCATGCATGCACGCACGCACGCACGCACGCACGCACGCACGCACGCACGCACGCACGCACGCACACACTTTCCCCACTCATGAATTATATATATCTGGTTTGAATTATTAATGCAGATTTTTTGCACACAATCTGCAGGGCCTATTATCAAGATCCAGGATGGATTCCATTTCGTTTTGGACAGATTAGATGGATCCAGACATCTGCTCCCATTGAAATGCCTTATAAATGGATGGGTTAAAGTGATTAGAAAATATAATATTTCGTTGCCTTTGATTGGCGACGGAACAAAAGGTTGTATCCTCGCACTTTTCCATATGAATGAGAAGGCTGTGAGGTTTTGTTTTTCTTTTTAACGGTGGACTGGACCATGGGCGAAATGTCAAGTCTCCTGACGGCTAATCTCTGAGGGGCTTCCAACAGCCCAATGCTGCTGCCTTAGGAAGGAGCCGGTGGGAGAAGGCTCTAGTCTGGATAGAATATTACACCACCGCCATCTATTTGCGAAAAGGTCGAGATTCAGGCAACCTGGTGGTATGAACGTTCAAGCATCCACTTATCTTGCTGAAAGCTCACAAACTAGGTAATCCTCTCATTTGACACCAATAGCAGACACTCATTACGTACGCGACTTGCACAGTGATGAGATGTGGTGTGAGAACGGAATTTTGTGTCAAGATGAGTTTTTCCCATTTGCTACAGAAATATGAATCTTGCATGGTGGCATGGCGTCTTTCAGCAGTGCAACACACCACCCACTTGGCCTTTCTTTAACCACTTTCAACCTGGTGTCCCTTTTGGGCATGTAATTATAGGTCAATCAATAATTCCTCCAAATTCGAACAATAAAAAAGCACTGTTACTGTAGAGCTTTAAAATGAATTGACAGATAAGGGACAACTCCAGACTATACTATATCGGACCCTGATGCTGGATAGGAATGTGTGGGGGGCCGGTGATGCAGGAGTTCCGAGTCGATGTTGGCTAGTTCACGTCACATCGCATGAGAATGCCAAATTATTACATATTATTGTAGAATTGACAGTACACACATGCGCACTTGCATGCACACGCGCACTTGCACGCACGCACGCACACACACACACACACACACACACACACAGACACAGACACACACAAAAGTTTGGACACAAAGCGAAAACATATATAAAACTGCAAACCGAAAATGAACCGATGAAATGGCAGCATCTCCCAAGAGGCAACTGTGTAGTATAGTCACTAGTGAGACTACTAAAGTTGCAAAGCTAAAATCACAACTCCTCTCAGGGAGATTTATGGCCCAACTCTTCAGCTCTGTTCAGGGCACTCCATCACTCTCGCTGTGAGACATGACTCATATAAGCTTCACACTGCCACACATTCTGTATTAGAATTTAGACCACTTCATTTGTGACTTCCCACGCATTGTAGTTAGGAATTAGATTTTATTTTCTTCGCTATCCCTCTGAGACAAACATTAGGACCCACTGTTCAGCAGATCAATCAGAGTGCTGGGAACAGATTAGGAGACCTCTGAGTAAGCAGAGGTTTAGAGTCAAGTACACTATGAATTATTGTATGTTTGCAGGGATCAGACCCGTGACATTCCGATTACTGTACATGACAATCACTTTAACTGCAAGGCTGTCCTGCCACCCCACTAATAAAAAATGACTATATGACAATATTCTCTGTACGTTTTCCCCTCTGACTGTGAAGCAATTGCACCATATTTACCTCCACGTGGGTGTTTAAACAGTCATTACGTTTTGTAATTATGCAAAAATGTAAATATGTTTTTCATGGTATCTCATGCAGATCTTTGTTGATCGTTAAAAGGCTATTAGAAAGCAGATATGGTTTATTGCACAGGGTGTACGTACGGTGAAAGTATGAACAAACATTCAAGAAATTCATTAAAAAGATCCTTGCAAAGTATGCATAATAAATCCAAACACGCTATCAAGCTCACATTTAATTTATAAAAACATAAACTTCAGTTATCAAGAGGATATTAAAACGTCCCGTCTGAAAGCATTTGCTTCATGTGACTCTGCAGACCATTCTTCACACCCTATCTAAAACCAGCGTCATCCCATTTGAAGCAAAACTGCACATACAGTATATGTGGGGATTCACGGCTCTCCTACCATAACTTCTCTCCTGACTGTATTTTTCCCCCATTTTCTATCTCTCCATTAAATCCTAATGGTTTTGACAGGTTTATTTTCGCTCCTGTAGATAAAATCATTATTGTCATATTCCTCTGACACTGCTGTCAGTGGCCCCTCCATGCTGGATTATTTGTGACGGCTGCTTAAACTGTCGGGTTTGGGGGATTGATGGTCAGACTGCCTGCACTGTTACACCTTGCCTCTATGGTCCTTGTCACTCTGTGTGTGTGTGTGTGTGTGTGCGCGCGCGTGCGCGTGCGCGTGCGCGTGTGTGTGTGTGTGTGTGTGTGTGTGTGTGTGTATGTGTATATGCGCGTGTGTGTGTGCGCGTGTGTGCGTGCGCGTGTGTGTGTGTGTGTGTGTCACAAGTCACCCTTCCCATAGCTAATATAAATTATTTTGCAATCCATTCTCACAGTAAACGAAGTCAAACACATGAAGGGCAACATGTTAACATGACAAATTCTAATCAAACATGGTGGGAATGTACCAGCATGCGACTATACCCAACATTTGTGTGTATAAATCCATTGGATTTGGATGACTGAACAAAGCTGTAGACATCCACTTACACTGTAGATTACTTGGATTGAGGGTATTATCGCCCCCTTTCAAATCGTTGCTGTCCGATGGAAACCTCATTATGTCAAAAACCTAATAAAACAATTGCAAAAAATAACAGATCTACAAGTTTAAAACGTGTCACATTGGGACTCGTTTTGAGCGCGTAGATTAGCTATTTTTGCTCCTTTTGTGTGACAATGTAGAAAGACGAGGCAGGGCAATCATTTACGAAAAAATAGATCAAATAGGTCAAAATATGGAGATATTTGGAATGCATTCCAATGAATATACTGTACTGTAAGTCATATTATGCTGGTCGCTAGGTGGATGTGTGCTGGGGACAGGCATGGTGCTGGGTTGGGCCTGATGTACTGCCATGTCCTTTATATGTAATAAAATGCTGTATGCATACTGTAGTGTACATAGTTTAATTTACATTATTTTACCTTTTATTTTATTTTATTTCACTTTCATGCAGTCCACTGTCATGGAATATTTTCCTGATAAACAAATAAAAAACAAACAAAGTAAAATAAATGGAGATCAGAGATTTCTGCCCGACAGCAAAGAAATTAAATGAAAATTGGATGTTGACTTTCTCTCTGGATTAATGACTGCTGTTACACTAAGAAGAGCAAACGTTATGGAGTTGAGCAGGGCTTGTAGCTGCATAGTGTAATTAAAACCCCATAATTGTATACTACACTTTAGAATAAACATGATAAACTTTGACAGTGCAGTGAGTACACTGATTACCAATGTTTGCGATTTATTTAATTGTGCATTTGCTTGTTTTACACAACTGTGTGTCTATGTGTGCTTGCTTGTGTGTGTAGGTGTGATTGTGCATATGTGCGTATTGCGTGTGTGCATATTGCGCGCGCGTGCGTGTGTGTGTGTGTGTGTGTGTGTGTGTGTGTGTACGTGTGCATTTGTGCGTGCGCACGTGCATATGTGCACTTGAAAGAGAGACACTGAGAACTCCCAATGGTTGCAGCAGTGTAGTAACTCCCCAGCCCTGTACCACCCATTCACTGCCCTTTGACGAACCATACTAAAAGTTTAACAAGCTGAGTGGGAAATATCAAGGAGCATTGTCTACTCTAAGCGTATTCTCATTAAGTGTATGGGAGATAATTTCTTTGTTCCTCACACCAGAGACAGTAAAGGGGAATTACACCCTGGTGCTCCTTCCCTTCCGGGTGCTTTTACAGATCTGGGCTTCTTCAGGACTGCGAGCCAGATTATTAATCAGATTCATAAATAAAACATAGCAGGGAGCCGTGCTGCAGCTGGGGCCACTATTTCCTCGATAGCCATAGATGGTGAAAGAAGGGGATGGGGGTTGGTGGAGTGTACTGTAGACTGTAGAGGGTGTGTCAGTAGCCTTGTAAGGCATAGAAAATAACAGAAACCTCTGTGGATTTGTCTAAACCATGCTTACCTGAGGAAGGCATAGTGCATGCTTACAGTATACCCACGCAAGCCACACAATATCACCATAACATCTGACCTTGTTAAACACTCATTAACAAGCACTCTGTGCTCACAGGAGGCATGGAGTGGAAGGATGGTGCCTCATTCAGCAAATATGAAAATGTGTGTGTAGTTAATCTCTGGGCATTTGGGCCTAATTTGGAGTGTATCTAAGCTACCTGCATGCTGCTAACCCATTACCTGAGATAATAAGGAGGGCAAATGTACCTGTCACAGATGCATATTCAGCACTGCAGCAAGGAACAACAAAAAGCAGTACTGTAATGACAGTAGCTGTAGTATAGCGACTTGCTTTTCTCTGAAATCTATTTTGCTAATGGCATGCCCCAAACAAAAGTGACAGCTAAGGTAACTTTGACTTTTAGGATTCATTATGGTGCTGGTCAAACAAGCTGGAATAAATGAGTAAGTATTAGAAGGCCAAACAAATGTGCTCTCTCAATGAGTGCCAATTTATGTAAATATTAAGTGCCCGTTTCCCTTCACCTTGATAACCTCAACATTAATCCTTGCAATTTGCCATGCTTTCACTCATCTATTAAACGATTTAATTATAATTAAATCGTGGCCCGTTGGCAGAGGCATAGGATCTTCAAACATTAAGGGGCTTAGCCCAGACCAGAAATCTTTAGATTTTTGCTTGATAATTAATTACACATACATTTTGAGTAGTAACACTGACATTGTGGCTCTATCAAAAGGTTTGAGTGAGGTGCATAGGCTGGCTTTCACAATGTGAAATCAAAATCAATAGCAAAATGAGTGCAATCTGAGTTCTTGTTCATTTTGTATGCATCAATAATAAATCCCTGAAGAAAAAATAAGAGCATCCTTAAAGTTGATGAAGCGATCGTAATGCTATATTGTAAATTGCAAAGCTTTGAAACTTTGCTGGCCTGATCATTTTATCCAGATGCAGCTTGGATTTGATTTCCTGATCTGATTGATATCAGAGTGATCCCAAAGTTTTGAAATTGTGGGTCCTGATTGAAATGATGATCTTGCAACAAGTACAAGTCTAACAGTATGTGGATTACTTTTGATAATGTTGCTTTATTTAAACCCCAGCAAAGCTGTGCAATGCTGAGATCCACATTAATGGCCAATTTGAATACTGTACTTTTTTTATACATCAAACTTTCAAGGATTTTCCAATCCAGACCCAAGGGAGCCCAGCTCATATTATTTGTGATGGTATTGTTTCAACATGTCTAATCTTTCCTTTTTGTATCAGCAACCACTAGTTTTCGAGATCAAAGAGATGCAGCTCAGCTGTGCTGCACTTTGATAAATTACAATCAAAGATCCTTAATTTACCAATCCCATGCCTTGCCACTGGAAAGACATTTGTGGAAGTCCACTTTGTGGAAGTGGACTGATGATCGCGGCCACTTAGGAGACCATTTAATGGTCTCCTAAATTGGCCCGGCCATTCCACATTTCCATTTAAATTTAAATTAAAACGTACAGCCTGTGAGGCTGCGCATGTGCGACACGTATTTTTCGAACGCACCTCTGGACTACTGAGGTGCGAAATTTGGAGTCTTTCCCATTTCCACATCAAAAGTCAACAGGCAAAGTAGGAAACAGACTGCGGCAACAGCAACCTGAGAGCGTAAACGCACCCAGAACGTCCTTTAACACAGAGAGTCATTCCTCTGGGAAGCCTTGAATCCCTTTCTGAATCCCTTGTCTGTTAATGAGTCCACTGTCTTGTTTTGCTCACGTTACTTCCGTCTGGCTGGAACCACCCGGCCTCATTTGCAGAACATCATGCTCGCACCTTTCTCAAACACCACTAATGAAAATGGGAACACAAACCCCTTCCCCAATCCCCATCTTCCCCATGCTGTGCATGACACCGAGACATCAGCACGGAGCCCAGAGCTCAGGTGTAGCCCGCAGACACTCGATTCTTCACGCATGCACGGGTTTGTAAAGCATACATGATGATGTTACATGGTTAACATGGATGCATCTGTGTCACGTCTGAGCCAAGATGATCGCTCCTCCTGGACACGTAATAGTCACATAAGAGTCTGGAATTAATGACCGGCAATAATTGTTTGAGGATGCTCAGGTATGTAAAACCACGCAAGTGGAACTAATAGTTGGCGATACCATGCGGTATGGTTGTTAACATGTACAAATGGTCATACATCTAAGATCTAACCCCATAAACTGCCAAGATCTGAAGATATTGAAACACGCTTACCATTGGAGGATGTCATTATGAATGTGCCTACCAATCTGAATGTCCCTCCACTGCTCAAAGGGGGAAACAGAATCATTAAAACACTCCCGTGTTTGCTTGGTTCTTTCCCTCTCCGTGGGTCTCTGTACATTTTGTCTAACTGCCACTCTCTTGCCCCTTTTTTCCTCTCTTGTTTAATTTCTTCTGTAAGCACATGAAGATTAATTGGGCCCTTCTTTCAACTTTCCTGGGTCTTTTCCTTTATTCTGTCTGTCTCTCCTTCTCCCTCCCGCTCTCCTCTCTTTCTCTCAGGAATGCCTCTCATCATCTTTTCATTAGTGCTACCTCTGCCCTTATACATTATTCAGCTGGAGAGTCTCTGAACAGAGCTTGTCCTTTATTAGATTGTCGCCAGAGTGCATTCCACAAACTCATTAAAAAACTATTAAAGCCAGATGATTCTACTGATAAAGCCTATGCATCTTACAGTCTGCTTTGGTGCCATATCTCTGACTGCTACAGCAAGCAGGCATGCTTGCTACTGTAGCTATCGCGTCTGTGTGTAGGGCTATCTTATGGATGTTCACAGCATGGTTTGTGGGCGTTATGAAAAGAGAGAGAGAGAGAGAGAGAGAGAGAGAAAGAAAGAGAGAGCCTTTGCACCCAGAGCCCTCCCTTCAGCTCTTCATGGGTCCCAGCTGTGGCTTTCTCCCAGTGCGAGTGTCGCCTCCAGGATTCCTTTTCTGGCAAAGCTGCAGGATGTGAAAGCAATAAAGCGGCAGGCCTGCACTAGGCGGAACTGCAAATACATCAAGGGTTCATTCTCTGCCTCTTGCCATTAGTCATGCATGGCATCCACAGAATGTCACACCTGAGCTATGTGCCTCTCTCTGCCTAAGATCTATGGGCTGAGTATTTCATATTTGAAGTTATTTACCTCATCGTTTGTTTTCATTTTTTACTGATGTGGGTCATTTGACAGTTTGGAGTAGTTTCAAATCTCCTCCAAACAAACAGCCATACGTTATGGAGGTAGGGGTGGGGGGGGGGGGGGGGGGGTTCGGCACACATACTGATGGAGCTTTGTGCATTTCCCTTAAAGGCTGCCATAGGATTTGGAAAGAGGAAATATGTTCACCTACATACTGACTTATAGCCACCGTGTTGCTGATAAATATTTGCTGTGATGGGGCTGTACTCAGTTGCGTGTTAGTATCTCTTCATCTCTTCACAGGCACCCTGTGGCGTTCATCTTCTGCTATTTCGTTCTTTGCTTTCTTAACCGGAGATGTTGATTATATGAATGGATGAAAGACACATCCTAAGGATGCACTGGGACACATCTTCAGTGATGTTCCTGAGATCATTTGACGTTTTGGGTCTTTCGACATCATATAAACCCTCAATAAGGCATTCATCATTTTCTCAGCTCTTCTCATAGAAGGGTATTTCTTATGATTTCTTCAATGTATTTTTGCTTCATTAACCAGTACAGTGGGGAGAGACGAGCAGTGTTTTGGCTATGTTTCCAAGAGAGCCCCTGGATTTAATAACTCACCCACTTTTATATACTAATACTAAGCCAATGCCTGTTGGGAACAATGTTGGAACACCGGAAGGATCGTAAGGATCCCGGTTGCATTTCACCCATTTCATTACTGACTTCAGTGTAATTTGGACGAGGCAGTTCGTTAACCTTTTATGGCTCGCTTCTTGGCCAAAACATATTACAAACCAAAATGACCTTCCCTGGCTGGGCCTAGCTGCCTCATAAAATAAACGAACAACACCAAGGGTGCTTTTGTATACGCCGGCTGTGTGGAACAATAGGTGTCTGTCTCAACTCTAAAACTTCTTTTAAAAGACAGCATTATATCTATGGCCCAGAAAGTTCAATGCTGGTTATTCCCTGGCGGCTATGCTGTCGGCTCCTGCAGTGGAACAGTCTATGTCATCACCCTGTTATCAGTGCACAATCGCACATTAATGAGTCCGTTGTTACGGTTTGACAACCGACATGTGAATGAAGGGACACAATTACCAACATTGACAAACTGATCACATTTTTGGCTGAACATGGATGTTGTGGAGTGGTTTGGTTGTTTTTGTTATTGTTATTGTTGTTACTCTCATGCCAACAGAGTTGGACAGGGGTTACGTTTTTTTTTTTTTGGCTATATTTTCTGGCTTTTCTTGCCTTTATTGATGGTGACTATATGTAGAGAGACAGGAAAGAGGGAGAGAGAGATTCTGAGAGTGCCATACAGCTATTTGAAAATAGCAGATCTACAAGCTCAAGATGTGTCGCATCGTGATGCGTTGTGAGCTTGTACAGTAGATCTCTTGTATAGTTGTCTTTAGCTAAAATAGCTGATCTACAAGTGTAATTTTGTCATTGTATGCATGCTGAACTGTTTCAGGATATCCCCATTTCCACACGCACGCACGCACGCACAGAGGAAGCTACAGTAGGTGACACATTTTTCAAAGTTTTGGACAGGTGGAAAAGTTTCATTGCACAAAATCTCTCAGCAAAGAGGCAGTTCATTTAATTCAAAAAGAATTTCCCGTTTCTCCAGCCGAAGGCAACAAAGGAGTCATCCTGTGAGGCTTCATATCTGCAGCCATCTGGACGTGAGTCCAGCACAAAACAGCTATTCTCAGATACTTAATATTAAACTTTAATTAATCGGCAAACTCTTTGCACTGTGTGCTATGAAACAGTGGCCTTGGCTGCACAGCCTACTTGACAGCAACCTTCTCCAGAAATCTGACAGCGGCGAGAGAGAGCGTGTGCAAAAGAGAGAAAGAGCGACTTGAAGTAGGGGAACTAATTAAATTCCACTCTTGGCTCGCTGTATCTCACAACAAAACCTGAGCAGCTGCTGTGAGGTGAGGGGATAAGGAGACGGTGGAAAGAATTAAACACCACTGTTGTCACTTTGGACCTGCCATGCCGTCAAATTCTACAGCTAATTTCTGCAGGCAGTAAACACTGTACTGTATATCGTAATGTTACTTAAATAAAGCTTCAAAGCTTTTTATCTTCTTTCCCCCCCCCTCTTTTCTTTAGAGGCTCAAATCAAATTGACACAGATAGTTTTTGATGGAAAGCTGGCATTATCTAAACAGAGCTATGTTTTTTTTTTTTTTTTCTCAAACTCGAATACGAAAGTGTAATAGGCCTTGCCTGTAACTTTTAACCTTATTCTATTATTATATCTTATATTGTATTTTAGTGCTATTTCTTCTATCTTCTATATAAATGCACCAAGTCTCTGTACGTCTGTCTGTCCGTGTGTAATCCACGTCACTCGAGAACCGTTCGCCCCACCGACTTCAAATTCGACACACGCGTTCCACACCCCCACAGGGGGTGCAGTGTCGAGTCGGTTGGACCCACGGTTGTCCAGAACCGTCCCAAAAAGGCCTCTGTCCGGTCTCTGGACAGGGCCCCTGCCCAGTGCCCAGGGTCCATATATGGAGCTGGCCTGTTCTTCATCATAACACTCCATATTTGGGCCTGACACATAACTCCATATATACTGTAAGAGAGACACAAACAGAAATCTCCATATGGCATAAGGTACACAGACAGATGGGTGGACCGGGTAGTCTGCATTTCCGGTTGTCCAGAACAAGCACAAAAGCTGGTAACACATGTTTATAACGCATTATGAACACACTTATAAGACATTATAATCTTCTCATAACCATGTATAATTATATTTATAAGCGCTCGTAAATAATCATACACATTATAACCTTTATTATAATGACTTATAATATCAAGTATTATAATACTTCATAACTGCCATGTTTAAAAAGCTGCTGTCATATTTTGACAGCAGCAACTGCCTGTCATAATTTCACCCCCTCCATCTAAGTATTGGACAGTATTAAGATGTTGATATTATTTTTGTATTCATTTAGGGCCCCAAATCACACCTTGGAAATCACAAGTGTCTATTTCAAACACAAAGTGTTTATGATTTATGATTAAGCTTATAAAGTATAATGATTATTTATCAGCGCTTATAAATATAATTATACATGTTTATGAGAAGATTATACTATCTTAAAATGTGTTATAAACGTGGGATGCATAGCAAGTGTTACCCAAAAGCCTCTGCCCGGGCTCTGGACCTTATCACCTTATGATCTGGCCTGTTCTGATATCAAAACACAGGCACCGCTCTAGTTAAAATCCAGTATTACCTGTTGCTAGCACAGCCTTGCAGGAATGCCACATTGAACTGCTTGTATACCTTGGTGAGTGAGTGACAAATAAACTCTCTTGATTCTACTTAACTAAAATCCCTTGAACTGGGTTTTTCTCCACTGTCATCATTGCTTCTCTATAATGATGCGAGGCAGGAGGAGGAAATGCTCAAGGCAACCATTTGGGGCATTGCAGTTACACACAGAATAGTCAAATATTCAAATATTCGACTATAAAAACCACTATTCGACACTATATAACTATACCAGTAAGACGCGCAAACGCAGGAAGCGAACGCAGCTCGTACATATTTGGGTTTTGGACGTATAGCTGCTTTGGGGACTCCTTATATGGTTATGGCTGAGTCATGGTGACGTAATCACTCAGCTCCATATATGGGCACAAAAGCGGGACAGACAGACACACAGACAGACACACAGACATGATCTATGGTTATGGCTGAGTCATGGTGACGTAATCACTCAGCTCCATATATGGGTACAAAAGCGGGACAGACAGACACACAGACACACAGACACACAGACAGACAGACATGATCTGCTAGGTCTCATAGTAAGTGCTCACTGCGTTCGCAATCACTGCGTTCGCAATAACAAATAATTATTAAAATTATTTGTAATGATATTCTTTTGTCACAGAAACGGAAACGGTCGAGAGCGTGACGTCAGGCCATGACGTCACATCACCCTATACAGTATGGCGAGCAGAGCACTAGAGCAGAGTTAGTACATGATTAAGAATATAACCCTATATTATGAGTAAGTATTTGGAAGAATAATAAGGAGGTACCTAGCTAAAACACTAGGGGCTCAAGTTACTAACCATTCACAACTCCCCCCACCCCCCAACACCTAAGGCAAGATACAGATCCAGTCTAAACTATAAGACCTCCTTAAACGGTGCCTCTTATACAGACAGCTCCCTGTGAGTACAGGAAATCTCAGTTACACAGTGGCTTTTCTACAGCAGACATACAGCTGTGATCTCTGGTGTTGGTACAGTAGTTCTCCTAATCTATGGTTGATTGTTAATATATAATATAATGTAATACTCTTGTAATGTCACTCAATGCAGGTGGGTCGCTGAAACTCATGCCAGAGAGATTTTATTTTATTGGACTGCCACGAATTGTCCATTTTGACCTTTTACCTTTAATTAGTCACAGAATATTCATCTTCACTCTGAACTAACATTAAACCAACATAAACTAACATTAAGCAGATAACCAGCTACCATAGAACGTACCACTAAACTGCCACATCATCAAGCCACAATCTAATAACACCTCATTATCATAAAATCATTGAAAATGCAGTTCTTCCCAACAACTGAACAACGTCTTGGCACTATCTAAACAACTGCTTTGATGACTTCCAGTCAGGATTTCTACCACACAACAGCTCTGAGAATGCTCTTGTTAAGTTATTTAATGACATCCACGTAAACAGTGACAGTCTCTGTTGGTCATCGCCACACCAAGTTCATTCACAGCCAGTCCTGTGTCCCTACTCAGAACATCTGGAAATATGAGAGGTCAACTTTGTTTGAATCCTACTTAAAGGACAGGGACTACTGTGAGTCTATAGGTAATTACACAATTTACATTATTACGAAGTTATGAAGTGTTCCCTAAGGCTTCATTCTGGGGCCTCTTCTGTTCAACATGTACACGCTCCCACTGTTTCCGATTATGGAAGGCTACAAAATATGTTATCATAATTATGCAGATGACACACACATTTACATAACTACCGGTATATCACCAGGGGACTATGGTCCAATACAAGCACGTAATGTACACTAGCTGAACAAATTAAAATTTCTTTCATTAAACAAAGACATAAAAGATGCAATTATTCTTTTTAAAGAAAAAATAGACAGAATCTTGGCATAATCATGGACTCGGATGAGAATGTAAACAGCCACATCATGATAATTAGTCACCTTAAGAATACCGGTATTGCAACGATTAAGAACTTATGTCTCAGCAGGATTTGGAAAAAAACATGTCCATGCAGAGAGAGAGAGAGAGAGAGGCACATCTTTACAGAGATTGTCATTGTTAGCCATGTCACAATGGATATTCTTTCAAGAAAATGGATGAAGGCAACAAATTAGGCACTGAGGTGCATGTGAGGCTCGAGGAGATGGAGAAGAAGTCTCCTGTTGCTCTCTAGCGCATGAGCCAGGACCTGCTACCTGCTATCTCATCTACAAGCTCAAAGACCTAAACATGAGCCAGGACCTGCTAACTGCTATCTCATCTACAAGCTCAAAGACCTAAACATGAGCCAGGACCTGCTACCTGCTATCTCATCGACTACAAGCTCAAAGAACTAAACAAAAAAAGTTAAATGGAAGGCATAGGGGACTCCATGCGTAATGTTATTCATGTTTTGTTTAAAGCGAACCTCTATCGCTCTCTATTGCCTTGTTGAAATATATACAAATAAACTTGCCTTGCTTTACAACTGAGTAATGGGATTTGCCCATATAGGATTTCTCAAGCAGCCAATAAGGACCGAGATTAATAAGGTGGTCATGGTAAGATAAGTCATGGGCTTTTGATTGAATAACCAATCGTCATAGTCAACTAATTAATGAGAAAATAGTACCTGATCTCTTGCTACTGCATGAACACAGAGTTGTATGCAGGAAGCATATTGCTGCCATGTCAAGATTTTTTCTAATCAGGTTTTAATGTGATACGTATTAAGTTATAACATGATAAGTATTATGTTATAATGTGAGATATATCATGTGTACTGCACAGTAGTTGTTATGGAGAATGCAACTCAGGTCCAGACAATCAATCAATGAAAAGCCATTGGAATTTATTTTGTCTGGCGCAGAGTCAAAAAACGTTAGTACTGGACTCAAATCAGAATTTAATAGGGCGAAGACGGTTCAGGATTTTAATGTCTTGTCTATATGACAAAATTATGTAGCCTACATTTGCAAGCATTTAACGTTACACTGTCAGGTGCAACATGTAGATATTGTTTGAGCATTTAAACTCAATAGCATCCATTAGGACTACATGACGGCAGACCTTTTGTTTTAATTGACAACTGTGGACAGATTTAGCACAGCATGAGCGCAAATCTAGGCTACTGTAAGTTAACCAGATGTGATAGACTCACCTGCTGCCATGGAACCAAGATCGAAAGAGGGAGTCTCCGTTGCATTTAATCCAAGTCAGTTCTTTTGAAGTTTCCCCGGCCGTAGTGCGCGGAAGGAACATGTCATTCCGACCAGTTCCTTTCACCTCCATCAGGCACCCGGGATGGCCAGGGGGAGGTTCACTGGTGGGTTTCTGAACTGCACACAGCCCTCCTATGAGACACAGACGGGGTAGAAATAAAATGTGGTATTTTATCATGAACATTAGTGAGGAGGACTAGGCTAGTTATATGAAGATAGGTTGAAAAGTGGTGAAATGGTCCTTTAATATCGCGTCATATGACTTTAACAAAAATCGGATTTCCTCCTACAACTGGGGGGCTTTCAAAATAAGAGTGTATTCCATTGTACAGAATTGGAAACGTGTAATGTGATTAGAGTTTTATTTAGAAATCTCCCTACTGGACTAATGGAAAAGAAGATTTTCAGGTTGCAGGTGCCAGGGCTCCATTGGCTCCAGGGGTGCCGTGTCATTAGTCTGACGTCTGGCACATTATTCCGATGGCGCGTTGGCCCGACTCGCCGCATTACTAACCCTGTCCCACAGAAAGCCACACAGTTGGAGTAATGGGATGTCGGAATTATAGGGCTCCAGGGCCGGGGACTAGACCCTGTACACGTGCACAAGCTATAATCTGTCCCTCTGAGTGATCATAACTAAATATGCGCAATGCAACTGGCGGGTTTAAATGTTAACCACTTAATCTACCAGAGCCAGGGCTCAATATTATAGGTCTGCCCCCACTCCCCCCAACCTCCCTCTAAATGAGATCTCTTCACCGAAAAGAACAGCTTCAAGTTTCTGGAGATCCACATCACAGAGGACCTCTCCGTGATGATATTGTTATAAGTTTATTAGAACCCAAGATTAGAACACATTTCAACATCACTTTGAGCAACATCTGGCTGCTTAAAAGAGTTCAGTAAGTGTGAAATGAACTGTGAACAGAAGAGTTCTCACACATCTCACGCTGTGGCTCCAACACCCGGGGACCATTCTCCAGCAGAGGCGCACGCACGTGCGTATGTGTGCGTATACGTTCACATGCGTGCGAGAAGGAGAGAGACAGAGAAAGACAAAAATAAAGTGATAAAGAGGGAAAGCGAGAAGGAGACAAACAGAAAAAGCGGGTGCAGTGGAGGGAGAAGAGAGGGGGAGACAGAGACAGAAGCCATGTGCATGTAATGGGGTCACAGTCGTCCCTGGAGAGGTCATCAGTGTTCCTAGCTCTGTCTCTGACTCAGGGAGAAGAGAGCATTTTGCTGACTAGACAGACTGGATGACGGAGGGGCCTGTCCCTGGACAGTACAGGCCCAAGCCTCCTGATTTCAGCAATATACGTACCTACCGTACATATCAAGAACACACGGGACACGCATCATCATTTATACCGTCTTGAAAATATGACATGTTTAGGCCCAGAAAAAAAGGAAAGTAAAATAAAAAAAGAAAAGATGAATATGCACCTAAACAAGGAAGTAATACATCCTGAAAAGTCATGAGGGTATAGTGCTACTGTAGGTGGCACATGCTGGGTGGCAAGGGCATTCTGGGAAATTGGGTTGCAAAGTTATTTAGCTGCGGTGACAAAACTGCATGTTGCCCAACAAGAAAACCTGTTCATTCAAATACAGTAGATAGAGAGAAGGTGGTATAGGGCAATAGATGCATGGTCTAACAGCAGGGGTTATTATCAACCTTTTCTGGCCACTGAACCCCTTCTGTCTCTAAACCTATCACATTTTGTGAATAATTACAGCACTATAAGTCTCCCTTTTGACACAGTCTCACACTTTTGTATTCTACTGTGTACAATTTTTATTTATTTATTTATTTATTATCCTTTTCTTGTACATTTTGGAATTCTTGAGGAAACATGTTTGAGGGGCGCTAGCCCCTGCTATGCCCAGCTTTGTGTGTTTTTGTGTACCCCATATCGATGATTTGATTGCTGAGCACGGAATGTGAGGATAAAAAGTGAGGACAGAAAAGTGAGGACGCCAAAAGTGATTGGCCGGAAATCAACAATGATGTATGAGTGCCTCTCACTTCACACAAGTGATGTTTTCAACACATTTGACATAACATCAATCTTGTATGGGGGTCCTTGGCACTAAGTAGAAAGTAGAGCCAGCAAGTCGAGATGCGGCTCTTAGTAAGCAGCTCAAATCCCAATGGGAAGTATTCACATTCATATTCAAACAGAATGGCAATAAGTCCAGCTGTGATTTCTTTTTTTTTCCTCCTTCAGGCTGTTTACCAAATAAATAATGGTTATTGTGGCTGTCATTATGATGCAAAAATATGGGTATTCAGGGAAGAGCTGGGAGTGTTTGTGCCTACATTATGCACGTGTGTGGAAACATGCACGTGTGTGTGTGTGTGTGTACTGTAAGTGCACGCTACAGCATGCATGTGTTTATGTGCACATTCACGCGCGCGTGCATGAATGTGTGTGTCAGTTGAGGAAAGCCAACCTGTTTAGAATTGTGTTCACGAAAGTCCAACACTATCAAAGCAATTACACAAGCAAGCTGTTCATAAATATATTAACATGTTGCTAAGTATATTATTGTACATTCATATTTCATGAGCAATGGATGGACAGAGAAGAAGAGTCTATGTCCAAATGCTTGTTGCATATTCCTATACAGTACATCTGCAAATATGTAATAATTATTATAATAAAAAAAACAAGACATAAAAGTGCTGCCAGCTGCCTTAGAGGTAATCCAATCCTCTAAGTGTTGGATGGAGTGTTTCAGGGCAATCTATCATGTGTTCAAAATTGAGATTTTATATAAAGGCCATTGGGTCACCAGGTTAATCCGCATGAATGCAGTGTGTAATCGGTGTGGAAAGCAACAAAGTACATTTACTTGAGTACTTGTACATTCCTGGAGTAGGGGCCTATTATTATTTTTGGATACTTAGACAAATGTTGTACTTTTGACTCTACTCACTATATTTCAGGGAAACAAAACGCACATTATGAATGAATCACTTAACCCATTCTGACCTGAGATCAGATTCATACGAGGTTTCCACTGGACACAAACTGGTCTGATGAACCCATTCTGACCTGAGATCAG
The DNA here is from genome assembly GCF_963924005.1 of Protomyctophum bolini. Classification (NCBI taxonomy): domain Eukaryota; kingdom Metazoa; phylum Chordata; class Actinopteri; order Myctophiformes; family Myctophidae; genus Protomyctophum; species Protomyctophum bolini. Next base: position 38,044,957 of record NC_137871.1, read on the forward strand.
ATTCTAAAAAATGTCAGTCGTTCTTTGATTTTTCAAAAATAGCAGACCTACAAGCTCGTAGCGCGCCACTCGGTGGCGCGCTATGAGCTTGTAGGTCTGCTATTTTTCAATAGCTAAAGCATAACATGATGCGGACACCAAAATGGGTTCCCGTTCAGAATGGGTTAAGCTCTATTTCAAATATAGTGACAAATAGCAGACCTACAAGCTCACAATGAGCTGCTTGGTTACTAGTAACTACATTCTATTAACACACTGCTTGCTAGCCATTTCAGGCATAGGGTGACATACAGGTAGGGTGCTGAAGGAAAGCATTGAAAGGAGGACCCTTTTCCAAGGCCGACAGCAAACGTATAGCGATAATCACACACCGCATACCTCAAAAGAAAGCTTAATTTGTCCACTCCAATTTATTTTTTTACCATCTTCCATTCTGGAGATATTGACCTTTATGTAACACCTGCTTTTGTAGGAAAGTTCTGTTCTTGAACAGAAAGCTGAGTTATGGACAGGTTTATGTCACAGACATAGACGGATATAAAAATGAACACAAACAAAATCCTATACATACTATACACCGAATGAAAGCCCTGAATGTCTACTTTTACGAGAAAAAAGGTACACATTGATCCCATCTACCCCATACACCACGGCGTATATAAACCGTTTAGGACACGGAAAGGTTTAGTTCGTTAGAAGTTACAACCGGGGCGATGACGTCCCCGACGCGTTCATTGCGGTCTTATCACTGCAATTATGATGAATACAAAGTGTTACAATCACTATAGTCTGGTTGCCTCCTCACTAACACAGTCATGATCCGTACAACAAGACAATCGAGTCCCGGGCCAGCGCTTTCCACCCACTGACAGCAACCCAACCCGGCCACTGCTGGTGACGGTACCGTTCGTCCCTCGATACAATCCGTGAAGTTGTGATTCGTTTGTTAGTTGTCTTGTTTGTTCGTACTACGAAGGAAAGGATACATGCATCTGACCGTATTCTGTCCATGTGTGTTGCACTGTAGTGTTATTCAAGGCTGTTACATGCGATGGTGGTAGATACATGCGATACACACAACAAGACCCCCTCCCTTCCCCTGAAACAAACAGGAGGGGAGGAGGGAGAAACAGGAGGAGAGGGGGGAGGCAAGCCGATCGGGTGTTATGCAGTGTGAAGTGTGATTCTGCTGACTGGCGTTGTACACTCGTACAACTAGACTACAGCATGGGTGCCACCATTACGGATACTATTCTAAACTCAAAGCGCCCCTCCCGTCCTGTTTTCAGGAGGGGAGGCGGAGATGCATTTATTTATTTTTTATCACGTAACCAGAGTGTTGTGGCATGGATCGGGGCTGCTTGATCTATTGTCCGGGTGGGTAGAAAGGTGATTGAAAGTAATTAATCGGGATTCGAACCACGTAAAAAAACGTGTCCAGTGTGTTAACAACCTAGAATTTAGCGATCCGCAGGAATCTGATGACGCTCGGGATTTACCCAAACAATTTCACTGTATGAACCTGCAGTGTGTGACAGCTGACCTTTTGGATGTGTAGAAGAACACGGAACTCCAATTAACATTAGAGGATCCATGACGGCATGGGTGGAGATCAATGAAGGTGTTGTGTTTCCTGTGTAAATTATTATACATGTGTTATGTGTGTTAATCAACCTGATCTCCTGTTCTAGATGGACTTGAATAATGGAACGATGAGACAACCAAATTGATATTTTCACTCAAAGCCCTCCTGCTATTAACCAGAATGTTAATTTCTATGACTTAATCCTCCCGATCTGCGGATTGACCTTGGTGCCCACGGATATGCTGTAACTGCAATCCTGCCTTCTATCTCTAATTATTATTGCGAACCAGTAGAGGTAGAGGTTTGTATTAATTCATGTAATACCACGTTTACACAGAGCTACAATGCAACTTTCACTGTAGGGTAGGACCTGGTTTCACAGACAAGATGCAAAAAAAACCTAAAACAGGCCAAAAAACATGGTGGACTGGATTCAAAATATTTCAATAACCGGTGGGTGGAGATATTAAAAGGAGATCACCTACAAAGTGTCAAGTTCTAGACTGAAGGCCAGTGTGAAAATGAACACCTTTTAATGCAATTTAAATCTGAGGAAAGCGTGCCACTCGTAACTCAACGCGATGTGATGAACAAACTCAATGTGATGTAATGCGTGTGGAATGAGAGTCATAGCAGTCATCCTTTGATGAGCTCATAAACATGAAACGGTAAAATGAGACGCCGTGAGCATGCAGATCAGCTGATAGCGAGACAAAAGTGACAGCCTTTTGATCCCACCCAGCTAGTTAACATCATGAAACAGAACATTACAATTTACAGATTACCATCTATCTCTCACATACGAATTATGCAGTCTTTGACCGGATTTCAGAAAATTACATCAGCCCCCCCCCCACCCCCTCAAATAAACATGCATTGCTTATTTTATTTTTTATTTTTACCGTAAATACTGTATGCATTATGCTTTACGCTTCCAGCTCCTTTATGCAAGCTTCTTGGTCATCATCGGCAATAGTTTGTTCTTCAGATTCCCCACGAGCTATTCCACACATCCCACCACTCATTCCTAGCAGCCTGAACAGCTCTTGCGTCAGTCTATAAAGTTTGCTAATCGTGAAGTGAAAGTGAGAGCAACAGAAGGGGCGAAAACACAGTAAGCGCACTTCATTTACATAAGCAGCGATAAAAGCACAATAGCTCTTCCTGCATATAGTATCTCGATAAAATGCAACTCTTCAAACGCATTAATCCACCTCAGAGCTGAGACACAAACACATCACAACACTTAACTCGATAATTAACTTCACGCTTACTTTTCCACAACACTCTGCCATTTGCATAGGCGCATTATCCAGAGTTATATAAACTTGCATTGCCCAACATTTCTAACCTGTTTGTGCGGATACATAGACCAATGCGACTGACAGACAGCAAATCTGATTATGCGACTGCTAATATCCCCTTATCTCTTCTGCCTCTCAGAAAGAGAGGGGAGACGGTGCTGAGTCTGAGTTTGGTGGAGAGAGCAGGTTTATGTCATAGAGGCACCACATCAGTAAGAATACCAGCCAAAGTGCTGAGTGTGGTGTGTGAGATTATTGATCTCCTATCTCTCTGATGCTAGAAAGGGAGCTATAGGAGAGAGGCTTTGGAACTGAGAAAGCCTACGAGGATATAATAATAATCATCATCAAAATAATATTAGTATCATTATTATTATAGAAGGGTCACACACACACACACACACACACACACACACACACACACACACACACACACACACACACACACACACACACACACACACACACACACACACACACACACACACACACACACACACACAGTGCACAGGGTCAAATGATCACAAAAACGCTATTGTACTTTGTCCTTCCACCAAGACCAGAGAGAGAAGAGAGTATTGATACAATCCTGAAGGGTTTTTGAGAACAGCATTTGGCTGTCAAGCCCACTCACACTCTCTCTCTCTCTCTCTCTCTCTCTCTCTCTCTCTCTCTCTCTCTCGTTATCTGGCTCCGTGGATTCAGCAGTGTTGGAGAGGAATGATGATTATAGATGATCTGGAGTCAGAAAGTGTCTCACTGCGGTGTTGTTATTTTTGGGGAGGGGCTTTCTTCAGGTGCTCATGGCTCATTGGCTTTCTCCTCAGCTCCCCTTGGGGATCACCACCTCCATGTGATCTCGCTAAGCGAGGGCGCTCGTTGCCTTGAATACCACCTGAAACACGTTACAGTCTGCAGTAAAATGCAGTCATTCTGCATACATTGGTTTTTGGAGGGTGGCGCGGGACGACAAAATGCAGCAACACGATGAATATTGCTTTTAGGGGCACGGTGGGGCAGTCGGTAGCGCTGTCACCTCACAGCAAGAGGGTCCCTGGTTGGATTCCTACCGGGAATGCTGTGGGCGTGTTCTCTCCTCCGTGTCATCAGCACCCATACCCTAGGTGGGGTTGTGTTCTCTCCTCCGTGTCATCAGCACCCATACCCTAGGTGGGGTTGTGTTCTCTCCTCCGTGTCATCAGCACCCATACCCTAGGTGGGGTTGTGTTCTCTCCTCCGTGTCATCAGCACCCATACCCTAGGTGGGGTTGTCAAAAGGGAATGCTGTGGGCGTGTTGTGTTCTCTCCAACGTGTCATCAGCACCCATACCCTAGGTGGGGTTGTCAAAAGGGACTCCGTGTCATCAGCACCCATACCCTAGGTGGGGTTGTCAAAAGGGACTCCGTGTCATCAGCACCCATACCCTAGGTGGGGTTGTCAAAAGGGACTTTCTGTGTGGAATTGTCATGTTCATTTCAAACATTTCCGGCGCTGCACAGTGGCGACGGGTGCCTGCAGCTTGTTATAACGTTGAAAATAATGTTATGGCACTTTTCATCGATCCGTTGTGGAGAGTGCATTGACATTTTGTTTTGTTTCATGGTATGGCTCATTATCATTGGTTAACTCCTTGGTAGCCATGGACGTGATCCCGAAATATTGCCGTCTTTGTAATGGGTGCCAAGGACGTAACGAGGCCAATATTTTCCTTTTTTTTTATTTTTATCCATATTTTGAAAATTCCTCTAATCTGTTGTACAGGTGATGACATGCACATTACATGCATAATAGAATTACAAATTCTTTCTTACTTTATATTGGGCACTCAGAGCCTAAATTGGTGCCCCGCCCACTCGCGCTTAAACAGTATTAATAAGAACAAACTCCATAAAATCATCAGCGTGTCCAGCAAAATAGCTGGGGTACGATTTGAGAGTATGACCTCAATGTATGAGACCCGGGTACTCGGGTAATCAGGGCGACGGTACATGGTACCTTCTCTGCAGGCTAGGGCCTCAAGATCGTTTGTTCCCATAAGTATAGGACTTATGAACAAGCAGGCCCCATCTCAGTTCGGTGCATAAAGTGTGATGTGATGCCTCTTGGAACTATGACTGGTGGCCTTCTGTTGGCATTGTTTCTTTATTGTCTATGTACCGTGGGATCTGTTTGTTTGCATATATGTTTTATGTATTTTATGTATATCCTGATGACTGCTGTGCACAAAACAAATTTCCGAAAGGACAAATAAAGTATCTATCTATCTATCTATCTGTTCTCCCTGTGTCTCCTAGATTATGGATGCCACTCCCCCTCTGGGGAGAGCCCTGAACTGAGCAGGCCACTTCTTATCACCTGTCGGGGGAGTTTGCGAGTTTCCCCGGTAGGACGTAGCACCTGGAAGGAACAAGTTAGGGACACGTTATTCCCCACCATCAGGCGGGGCGGGGGGGGGGGGGGGCTGGGGAGTATAGAGACCAGGGTTACTGCATGTGTTTTTACAGCTTAGACAATCGGCACCGGGTGAAAAATAGGTTACAAAGATTGTGGGATAAAAATGTATAAAAAAAAACCAACGAATATTGCTTCTAGAGATTGGGTCTTATCTCTGTACTGGCCCTATGTGCTTCCTCCAGATTCTGTCATATTATGACATTTATGATGATTATGGTACTAGGCTGTACCATGAAATGTGTAAAAGGACCTTTGAATACAATTAAAATAGTTATTAAAGAATTAATATATACAAAAATAAGAATGGGCTAAAATAAAACAAATAGGTCCTACAAATACCATTATAAGATTACAGTGCAGCACAAGAAATGAGTGAAAAAACTCAGTAAAAGGCAGCAGCAAACAAATGTCTTCAGCTGTGATGTAGCGGATGTGCAATTTACAGAGAGTTAATTGTTCCACATAAATGGTGCATAAAAAATGGAATGCCACTTCTCCATGTTTAGTTTTGAGTCTGGGCCCGGGGTCAGAATGGAGAGGTCTGGATGATTCATGATGTAGCAGATGATGAGAAATGTAACAGCAAAAACAACAGGTATCATTCAGCATAGCCTTTGATGCCAGCAGAAGGTTAGATCTTACCCTAGCCTCACAACAATATAACATGCAAATGAGAAATGTGCTCATTCGGTTGAATATAGACTAGACTAGAGGTTACAGCCAAATTATTTATGCTTCATCGCACAACAGTGTTGCTCCCCAAAAATAACAGATCGAAAAACATGATGGCAATCATTTGTTTTCGGTGTCGTGCGACGAAGTATAGATTTGGCAACTTGACTTAGATGCTGAGAAGGGCGCTTCTTGTCTCCTTTCTTCCCCAGTCTCTGCAGCTTTCACAGGAATATCTGCAAAGCCTTTTTAGCTGCAGCTTTATCTTTCATTTTTGTACACGTTGCCTGAGGCGTGAGTTTCCCTCTCCCCCTGTTCTTTAGCAAGACGAGGAATCCAATTTCTTTCTTTTTTGACAACGCTCTCCTTGTCTGCCATAAACAAGGAGAGGCTCCCCTCCTTATGTTTATTTTTTTATTTTCATGACGGGCCTTCCCGATCGAATACTCATTGCCATGTTCAAAACATCAGACACATGTTAATGTATATATCACAACAAGTATCCTGACATCAGCAGATAATGGTTATTGTATGCCCATCACTCACTCTGCAAGCCTGGAGCCTCACTGCGCCTCATTCATACTCTGATAAGCAGAGCTAGTACTTTCTCTTTCTCTGACACAGACATCATGCAACACGCGCACGCGTGCACGTGCGCGGCGCGTGCGCACAGAACAAGGGAAAGATCAAGGGCTATGTCTGTTGCTGTAAAAAGAGGAGAAGTACATCATCTCTCAGCCCTCCTGGTATTCATGGTAACTTCACAGTAGCATGTGTCGACATGGCCACGGTGGATGCAAATGCTGTCAAGTGTTCTGAAGAATATGATGTAACCACAAAACAAGGGTAGAAAGTCAGAAACGCTGTAGAAATGACAAACGATTGCATGACGTTGCCACTAAAAGCCGCCACGTGGGCTCTCTCTCTTCATGTTTCTTTCTCAGAAGCTTGGGACTGGCAGTGACATAGTGGTTTGTGCCCAATGTCTGCTGGCGTGCCCCATCTTAGAAAGTTGCCATAATTGAGCCCTTTTTGGGTAATTCATCCTTAATCATTCTAGAAGAGAATAAGCTTCAACTCTGACCAGCTTGTGTTAAATCATGTCCTTACGTATATCCGACCTACATACTGTATGTGCCTATTGTTATTATTAGGCTACTAGTTTTCTGTTTTTGAAAAATGATAACCAAATTATTGGCTATTTCGGTTTTTTTTGTCACATAACAAAGTAGGACGTAAGTTTCTAGTGTTGTAGACAATTGTTGGGGGAAGTGAGTGATTTCCAATAGAACCGGCTCTCTTTCTCTTGAATGACCATATACAGATTTGAGAGCTCAGAGAGAGTGCAAGCCATGCCAAGTTAGTTGGCATGACTGCAGCACAAAGAAAATAATATCTAGTATTTTATACATATCGTATCATCCGTATACAGTAGCTCAATTTTCAGCTGGACTTTCTTGAAATTGTGCCCTGAGCCATTACAGAGAGGACAACTCAATGAAAATGTCATCATCTTCTATTCTCAGATATAATATGTGTATTGAAATGTTTAGAGCTATAGAGCTATATAGTACTTACTTACATAGAAAGGCTATTCAGTTAAATAATGTGCAAACCAGGATTACATCCTTCACACAAGTAAAACTGGAACAATAGCTCGCTAAAGGATATACTTTTATTTTTAATTATGATTATGATTATTATTATTGATTATTATAATATATATATTTTTTTGCATCTGTGCGTGTGTGTGTGTGTGTGTGTTTATCTGTCTGTGGACAGCTATGTAATCTTCTGCACCGTTGAACCAATCGGCGTGTACTGCTCATGCACACTCCCTGCAGGCCAGAGCAGAACCAGTGGCCCACATTTCCATCAGCCTGTTATAGCATTAGCACTACCAGCAGGCCCATTTAGTCAAAAATGGGTAAACATTATCTCTATACTAGTCATGTGATCAAGACGACTCTTTCATATTCCATAAAAATTGCTGGCCCCTGGCCTGGACGGCCGGCATAGCGGTCTGGGCACCGATGTGACAATGAGGCCTCAGAGCGTGTCACAGGTTCGAATCCTGATGCTGATGGGCTTTACTGTGTGTCACGTACTCCCCATGTCTCTCCCCATTTCCTGTCAGCCTATACTGTCCTATCATAATAAAGGCGAAACATCTCAAAAATAATAAAATAAAATAAAACATTCTGGCCCACAATAACCTACCTGACCTGGCTCAGAAGAGCACTTTTTCTAGTGAAATCAATTTTCTTCCATTGTACTGAACAACAGGACATTTCCTTTCAACTGCACATCCCTGTGGTAAGCACAAGTGCATATTTAACAGAAATGGGATTCATTTGTAATACACTGGGCTTATACGGCTCACAGCATCACTCCTCCATGCATATTTCATTCATCTCCCCCATACTGTATGAGTACTTGATCAATCCTTCATGAATAAAAAACGGCCCCCATTTAAACTGAAAGCTCATTTGCATAATTCTACCTCCCAATCATAGTTCATAAATCATAACTCACCGGAACATCACAATGCCTATGCAAGTTTGACCCTAGGCCTAGACATGTCTATTTCTACCCCATATAAATGTCAACTTCACTTACCAAAACTTTATTTTATACTGCAAAAGGTTTTCACAAACATATTACTAATATGTTTGTGAAAACCTTTTGCAGTATAAAATGTTGAATATGTTGACGCAAACAAGCCTTTAATAATTACAGGCTTGTTTGCGTCAACATATTCAAAATTGCACGGACATTATGTCGATGATGTGTATATTGTTTTTTGTAGCAGTAGTGATACAGTATAGTAACTCAAAGTGAAATACAAGGATGGATACTGAGAATTGAGGAAGAGAAGTGAGGCTGGGTTTCAATGAGGAATACTCAGCAAAAGTAAAATAAAATAAATCCACACTAAAATAGAACGTTGTAAATGAAATTCAGGTAAATCCATAACTTCTGTCAAATTGTGCTGTGTCTGACCTTCTCTTTGACTATTCCTCTGGAGATGTAGCAGGTACATCAACACGGAGCTCAATGCATATGCCAGCATGTGTCTCTCTCTGCAGACACACTTCTGACGTGACTCTCTCCAATATTAACCCATTCTGAACGGGAACCCTATTGAAAAATAGCAGATCTACAAGCTCATAGCGCGCCACCGAGTGGCGCGCTAAGAGCTTGTAGGTCTGCTATTTTTTGAAAAATCGAAGAACGACTGACATTTTTTTAAATCTGATCTCAGGTCAGAATGGGTTAATCAGACCCAGTGTGTGTCCTAGTGGAAACCTCGTATGAATCTGATCTCAGGTCAGAATGGGTTAAGGCAGGAAACATAAAACGTTCAATACCATAAGGGGTACAAGAGTCTCTACAAAAAGAGAAAGGGTCAGAGATGCTCGTCGCCTTCAGAAACATTCCATCAACTGATTTTTTTTCTGTCTTGTTTGTTGCCCAGCATGCTTGGGCCTGTGCTCTGCACCTGTGGCAGGTAATGGCCCGGCTCAGCCGTCTGAGCTGCCACTCTGCTGAGATCCGCCAAGCCCACAATCTTTGATTAGGTCTGTGGAGGGAGCGCACTGGGGGAGTCTGACATTTTTGTCTGGGTTTGCACTTCCCCTTCAGGCCAATAAGGGTGAAACAACAGCATTTTTGCAAACGAGAGAAATACTGGAAAAACTCTGAGACTGCTAGCTACCCTCATGTTCACAACCCACCTATTCCACACTGCATGGGGCGTCAATTCTTTTGTATAGCAAAAAATGTGTACATTTGTAGTCGTCTCACAGATTAAACTCACTGTCAAATGTGATCTCATTCTTTTCTGGATTTCCGGCACACTAAAATCATACGGCTCCTTTGTTTGTCTAAATCACAGGTGTTCATCAATACTAGATTAAGACTAATTCAGTATAATTGGATAATGAGAACTTACATAACCCCGGAGAAAGTAAATAAATTTGATCCAAACATTCCTGATTTATGTTATAAATGTGGGGAACATAAAGGTACACTGTTCCACTGCTTATGGGAATGTGAGGAGATTAAAACATTTTGGAGGTCCGTGGTCCATTATGTCTCTCAGATTACGTCAGGTCCAGTTCCTCTGTGTCCTAAATTATGTATACTCAGTATTTATCCATTAAATTGTACACTAAATAGTAATGAAAAAAGAATGACCGACCTCTGCCTGTTACAGGCCAGACGCTCAATTGCGCTATGTTGGAAGAATGTCAATGCCCCTACGATCGGCTTTTGGCTGAGGAACTTAACAACCAGTTTGGCACATGAGAAACTAACATATGTAATTAGGAAGAAACCTGCAGTATTCTATAAGATATGGGAGAAGTTCTTGGACTTCATTAAGCGAGGTGATATTGAAGAGGCTTTGGATGTATAGTGGTTAACTGGGGTAGTCAGCTGTGGGGTGGGGGTAGGGAACTGTGATGTATGTAATGTGTTTTATTTTCGTTTTATTTTTCGTTTTGTCATTATTATTTATTAATTTTTGTTCTGTATGTATTGTTGTCAAAACATTTTGTGATAAGATTTTGTTTGTATTTGTGCTGCCATGGGGATGTGGGGGGGGGGGGGGAAATATATGTCAATTGTTTTGAAAATACTTCTTTGTACTGTAAAGAAAATCAATAAACATATGTTTAAAAAAAAAAAAAATCACAGGTGTTCATTCGTGTTTGATCAGTTTAATTTCAGCACTGACCCACGCCACATTAAGATGTGCAGGTAGCATGCAGTGGGGGAGGTGATGGTGGTAGGCTCCCGGCGGCTGTAGTCGTCATAAATTATCCCAGAGCTTGGCAATAAACATCCGGCACTGGAGGAGCGTGCAGGCTGAGTATTACTAATGGGCTTCGGCTAAAGATTTGCGGCTTGGACGGTCTGTCAAAAGAAATAATAATGGTGCCACCGATGGGGTAACATAACAGTGTGTGGTTGATGTGACTGACACCCAATAAATAACACATTTCAATTTTTTAAACACTCCTGATGATAAACTTCACGACAGGGCGTCACACTCAGCTGTTTTGATGCATTATGCCTCCTTCGCATGACAAAGTGGATATTTAATGAGAAATCTCTGTGAGAAGTCCCATGAGTTATGTGACGGCGCTACTAGGCATATAGCACTGGGCTTAAAATGCAAGATGCTTGGAATCGAACAAAGTGGAGGTTGTCTGAATGTGTCAGCTACAAAATCCTTATTTGCTCTATACGCATTACTTTTGAGCCAACTAAAGTATTTGGTCACTTGATGAGGACACTGACAAAGCCAACATGGCTCCTTTGATTGATTCCTTTGTCCTCAATAAGACATGATTGCAAGAGTGCTTTCTTTTCTTTTTTACCTCCACAATTGGAGTTGAATAGGGGTTATTTTCGCCCGTGTGTTTGTCTCTGTCTGTTTGCAAAATAAATTGAGAACAAATGGCCAGATCTTCCTGAAACATGGTGGGAAGTACGGTGCCCTGAAGACCTAATCAACTTTTGGGTTGAGGTTAAAGGTTGAGGTTAAAGTTGCTGTATAGCGCGGGGCAGCTTGATGTAGTACAAGTCCTGGACATGACGCTAGTCATAGAGGGACTTACACCCAGTCCAACCCTAGATGCTGAGTGCCAAGAAAGGAGGCATTGGGTCACATTTGGTCTTTGGTATGACCCAAAGTGATGACTACTGTTTGGGTGAAAAAGTTACAAAATCATACACAATTGCAGGATATTGACAGAGGTGTACAATCTTTCCGGTTTGAGAATGGATCTCTCCTCCATACGAAGTCGGTACAATGTGGGAGCCTTACTGCATCCAGTAATGAGTCTTTGTTCCTGCCTGGCATAGATACTCTATTGTACTGAAATCCATTCAACATCTGAGCCTACTCAATGTTGGGGCTAATTTAGAAGCCACTGATGGACACGGAGGGCTTTCACCTGGAAAGATAGACCCTCTTCAAGTAGATTTCAGACGCTACTTCTTAACTTTTTACCAAAGTCTTTTAAGTTCAGTCAGATAAATATTTATTATAGAATGAGCATACAAGTCTGCATATAATATTTTATCTTGGCGTTCGGCTCTGCTACATTTTTCTCCCTGCTCGGCACAATTAAACACTATCATTAAACAATATACAATAACAACCCCCCATGGGGAACATAAATAGCAGGGCCCACCGGTGGTGGTGGTGGGAGCAAACATCACATAAAAACCAGGAACCACATGCAGAAGGAAGGCAGGAAGCGCATGCAGTCTAGGGGAGCTTAAATACCCCGCCCAATTGGTCAGCTGACTGCCACATCAGCGAATGACATGTGGGTCTTGCAAACACTGAATACACAGACATGGTAATGCAGCATATTAACCCCTTGAGTATAAGTATGCACCCTTGAGCACAGCATGGAGCCGCTTGAGTATACCTGCCTGAACTAACTCCGCAAGCTAGGTATCATTTCTGTACTTCTACTTAAGTAAATAATGTGTGTAAGAAAAAGGTGTTCCCCCCCCCCCCCCCCCCCCCCCCGAGTCCCATCTCTGTGCCTAATCCATGCTGCAAAGCCAATTAACGTGGGTATGGGCACGATAGTGTCATATGTCTAAGTATAATTTGGGCTTGCATACAGTGACAGTGCCTTGAGTGATTGAATATGCATTATACTAAATTATTTAATATTGGGTTGTTGTGGGCAATGCACTAAGGTAAGATCATTTTGCACTTATATTCTCTCACCTGAACCCGTCTGTTTTCTTGCGTGGGACGAGGATGAGTGACCAGTGGGTGCCGCGTAGACCTCTTATGCCAGCGGCCGGCCCTGCTGACTCTGCCATTGTTTTTCTCCTTTCGGCTCCTGTGATCCAGAGATGACTTTATCAGTATACCAGAGCATTGTTCAGCAGATTATTGCAAGAGCTGCTTCTTCTGTTCCGCTGTTCCGTTCCTGCAATAACGGACATGGCACAATATAAGGGAGAAATAGCGTGAATATAGAGACGAGTGAACGAGTGAGAAGGGAAAGAAAGTTGGTGAAACGGGGGGCGGGGGGGGCAACACAAGTTGTGGTGTGATTTGTCAAAAGGTAACGGCAGCTACGTTCATTGGCTACTCTTCGCAGGCGCTCATGTTCTCTGCTGTTTTAGACATCAGATGGAGAGTCCCCTGGTGGCCTCCTTGACCCACCCCTGATGGGACTCTAATTGGACTGCTTTAATTAGTTTGCCGAGATCTCTGAAAGATCTTTGCTCCCCTGTCCCCGTCCCAGATGCCCTGTTCTCTGCTGCTCTGGAAGATCATTCTGAAGCACTAAGCATTTCTTGCCATGGTGTACTTCCCGCCTCTGCCCAGGGACCCCTCTGATTGGGCCCTCAGCTTTCCGTCCGCGACCTTGCAGAGACACAGGAAAGCGTCGAGCAAGTAAGTCATTTTGCTTTTAAAAAGCCCATGTTTTGTTACTAAGTAACGAAACTGGTGTGTCTGGAACTGTCATACGTACAGATGGATTGTTGTTTGTTTTCTCTTATGCCCTCCACCCCTTCCTCCTCCTCTAAGGGAATTGTTTACTCAAACACACACATCATGCTAGGAGGATAATATGAGCCTACTAATTTAAGAGTAATTTAATTTAGCTGCAAATTAAGTGCCAGGATTCCTGTGTTTTAAATGCATGCAGTTATTGCAATTCATCCTAAAGGGCAATCATTTCTTCATATCTTTGTAAGTGCATTTGCTCTGATTAGAGCCATGAACAAGTTCTGTTGGGTCTGCTCGGCTGATTGCCCTCGCCCTGACACTTCATCAACATAAATACCAACAAATGAAACAAACTAACTAAGCATGATGTGGACGTCTCTCTGGATAGGAGGGTCAGAACTCATACAGTGGTGTGAAAAAAGTACTCACATTCTTTATTTATAAGTAAAAGTAGCAATACTGCAATGTAGAAATACTCTGAAAAAGCCCTATATTCAGCTCTTTAATAAAGGGCTAAAGTGGTTAATAAAGGGCTAAAGTGGTTATTGTATGTTTTGTAATGATAATAAAAATCAACAGAGTAACTAGTAACTAGAACTAGAACTACTACAATAGTAATATTGTACTACCCTTTTAGGGCAACCAGACTAACTAAAGTTTTCAAATAAATGTAGTGGAGTAAAAGTACAATGTTTGCCTCTGGAATGTAATGGAGTAGAAGTAAAAGTACTGGAAATTGGAAATACTCAAGCAAAGTAGAATTGTACTCAAGTACAGTACTGTATACTTGAGTAAATGTATATAGTTACTTTCCACCACTGAATGTAACACACCCACACAAACCAATCCAAAGCTAAAATGTCTGTGTCATACTGAGTAACTGGGAGACATGAACTTGCGCTCAGAGTGAGCTGCCCAGTCTTACCTCCTACACCTGCTCTGAATTTTCTTAACTTTGTGACCATCTGCTGCACATCAGTTCCGGTAGACAAGCATCATTGTGTTAAGAGAACAAGAGCGTCTGTTTGCTGGCACTCAGCCTTCTGCAAAACACGTGCACACAACTACTCATACAGCTACACCCACAAACAAAGACGCGAGTGTAGACACACACACACACACACACACACACACACACAGACATGGACGCGCAAACTCGCACTCACGCACCCATTCACACACACGGCTGCGTGTGCACGACTGCAGGCACAGCCACACACAAAGGTTAGGGTTAGGGTTTGGGGTAGGGTGTCACCCGTGGCTCCCGACATGCGTTGCCAGTTAAAAATCACTTCCCTGTGAGGTTAGGTTTGGGGTTAGAGTGACGGACTAATGCGGAAACACTACCGCGCCAACTATCGACAGTTGGCGGCGACGCCAGGGCCGGAAAATTCACTCACTCTCTCATGAAATTGTGGCAGAGGCTCTTCCTTTGCCTGCTAGGAGTGTGCGTACAGTTTCACTGCAATTGGTCCAACGTGTCGGAGATGAACTGGTCACAGACACACTTAAAACAAGGGGCCCCATCTTGCGCCACCCCTTACCCCTTATCCCTAAACTTATTTGACATTTTTTACAATTTTTAAAAACATTTTAAATAGTTGAACTAGCCGATCTCCATCGACACGTTGTGAGCACATACCGTATAAAGAGTTAGACACGTAAGTGTACGCATGAGTCACGCATACACACTCAAGAAAGCAAGCAAGAAAGCACGCACGCACGCAGGCAGGCAGGCACGCACGCACGCACTCACGCACTCACACACACACACGCGCACACACAACTCTAAAATCACAAGGTGGGCGAATATGTATTGCAAATGTGCACGGGGAAGTGGGGGAACATATCCATAATTCATGACCAAACCTTTTGGAATATCACAAGTATCAATCACTGGGTTTTATAGGTAATGTGAAGACAAATAGCTCCACCAACCCATGTCTAATGAAAATTCAGCCATCACAATCTTACTGTGAAGCAGACATTACTGTAAGGCACACGTTGCATCAGGACGCGTTGTGAGCTTGTAGATTACTAGACTAGTTTTGCTACTGCAAAAAATAC
The DNA here is from genome assembly GCF_963924005.1 of Protomyctophum bolini. NCBI lineage: Eukaryota > Metazoa > Chordata > Actinopteri > Myctophiformes > Myctophidae > Protomyctophum > Protomyctophum bolini. The sequence goes on from NC_137871.1 coordinate 38,060,538, forward strand.
TGTAATAAATCAATTATCTATTACTGAATCTCTCATTTATTGTAATCTATTGAATCGATTAGTTCAATTAATATAACTATTGCACCCCTAGATCTAGAAGTGAAGAAGGTCACTACGGTATATGCTTGGTGGAATGCTCAATTCTCAAACACAGCGTTCTGTGATTTGTAATATCTTGATTTCTGAAAACATTCAAAGCTTGAAGTAGGCACTGCAGCGCTTAGTTATACATATTTTTAAATCAATTAAATATTTAGTTGTTATTGTGATTGATTTAGTAAGTAGCTGTGTATTAAGCAGCATAATTTACAGCAAGGTCGTAATTATTGAGAAATAAACCCCTTCAGGGTGATATAATGAAAGACCCTTCTCCTTCTCTTCATACTAGTTTAGCTACTGACTTCAGGAAACATCACTGACGAAGTTTGTGCGGGAGACAGCATCTCGGGGTGGAGAGGGTTGGCAGCCCAAACCACTGCGACTGTGAAAAACCCATGAAGCTACAACTGTGTTAAAACCTGCAAGGGTCTAAAAATCAAGGCAGAATGAGTTGTTTGTGCCCAGCAGCAATAACAACGCAACCCACAAAAGAACGCTCACTTCTTCTGGTCAGACTTAGGAGGAGCCAGGCCCGGAGGCAACCCACAGTGCCCAGAGCCTCCTATTGTCGCCAAAACCTGCTGCAACAGCTCACCTGCCACTAGGGGTGTAACGATATAGTAACTTCATCAAAAAATCTATTCGATTCGAGTCGAAATATATCAAAATGAAAACGGCAACATTGACTATTTATCGTATCATATTGTTTTGAAATGCAAATTATCGGTAGCGAATCGTTTTGCTATATGCAAATAATCGATTCTATCAATACTACATTTTTGTGCGTGGTATTTAGCGATTTTTAGAAGAAAACACAGGCAGGGGTCTGAACGACACATGGGTAACTGGAGGCAAAGATGGCGTGTGGGCATGTATTATGCAATGGAGACCAACGGTCGTGGGAAGACAAGGGACGTCACAAGTGGCCGTGGACCAAGCTCCGGCTGGAAGGGGGCTGTCGCTCAGCTGCTCGTCTGAAGGGCCACCTTTCCTGGGTACCAGATGGGACGAGTGACACCCTCGTAGCACCCCTCTGCGGGCACCAAGTTAGAAACATCCCGGGGACCTCATGACGGAGGCGGTGCGGGGACCGACAGAGCGGGCGAGGCGGACTTGTGTAGTCCACGCAGTCTGCCCGGAGGCATCCAGCCGGCAGTGATCATCCGGTAACTGGGTGGAGGGAGTTAGCCTCCACTCATCCCATCTGGTACCCGGGAAGGGTGCCCCACTGTCCCTTTGGACTGGTCGGAGGTACTGTCACAGTAGTGTCTCACTCTCAGCAAATCTATACCTAGTAGCACACAATACGGTTCACAATGCAGTAAAAAAGACAGCAGTAAATATCCTACAATATAAAATAAAAGGAGTGCTTCATCACCAGGTAAAATATAGATTTTGCTGCATTCACTTTGTCAACTATAATTCACAACATTGTGAGTTGTGAACCGCAGTTAAACTTTTAGTTTTACGCACCCCAGAATGAAATACATGTTATTCTGTAGCATACAGAATAATAACCAACTTCCAGCCCTCCATCCTTATGAAAAACGATGGACCCTTCCACACTAGGGACTCTGACCAGGCACTAATTCGTCTTCTCCAGTCTGGACTGTAGCCGCGCTTGCCAGGCTACTGAAGTGCTCTCGTCAGCCTCTACAACTCATCCAGCATACTGTGAGCTGCATCCTCCTCAACCTCGACCATAATGTCCTGCTGTTCTGTACAAGTATGTTTAGTGAGATCATACATTTGTAAGAATGTGTAGTCTACTGTACTGTATGTGTCAATGAGTCAGACAACCAGGGCAACAGGTTTTCTTTAAGGACACTCAGGTCTTTCTACAAAACATTATTAAAACGGCTCCAAAAATACATAGGCAAAACTCTTTCATAATATGTCCTGCAATCCTCTGTAATTAACACACACTGTTATTAAAGGTTTGCATCCCCAACCACCTCAGCCAACCTTTCCTCAAAACTGCTGGCAGATGGCAGAAATAAGCCAATATACTGTAAATCACAAACACATTGTCTGACCAATCACACACAATGTTCACAATGATTTCTCTGCAGGGATTAGATTGGGTAGATTGGGTATAGATTGAGAGCAAATTAAAAACAAAATAAACCAGTAAAACGCCCTGAGGGCGAGAAGCGACCTCGCCCTAAAGTGCGAGGTTGCACTGAAACAACAGAGCTTCTTATTACGGCACAGTTGAGAAGTAGGAGTTAAACTATTAGTCTGGTGTCAGTGAGGTCAAATGTAGTCTATACTTGCTGGCCGGCTCCATATATGCAGATCTAGTATGTCAAACCATATGGATATCCATGGTTTGATGAGGTCAGTGTCATGGTCTTCATATATGGAGATCCAGGTGATGATAGTCAGTTCTACATACAGTATGGAGATCCATGTGTTGTACCAGCTTGGTTCATTTGCAAGATTGCTGGGCGAGCTTTGGCATGGGATCAACATCATCAAATGCACAATGAAAAACAGGTATGGCCAGGAATCAGGATTCATGGCCATATACCGTATATAGCGTGTATATAGCGTATAAAATGCACAATGAAAAACAGGTATGGCCAGGATTCATGGCCATATACTGTATATAGCGTGTCTCCATACAGTATATGGAGCGTGTCCCGAGGCGTGATGTCACGAGGCGTGACTCAGTCCCATTTATGGGCTTAATATTGATAACATCAGGGATCTCCATACAGTATATTGGCATCACAGGGATTGTAGGTGTGTCGTCATGAGCCGTAATGGACTGGCAACCATATATGGAGGGATTGGAGGCGTGACCGACGGGTTTTGCAAGTTTTCATAGTAATAATCTGTGACCTTTGGTCGCAATAAACCACAGTGATATGACATCACTGACGAGGGTGTGAGGATTCCTTGGTATTGGTATCTTCATGTGACTGAGTCAACTTTTTGGGAAAATCCGCAAGGTTATGGATTCACAGCCGGGAAAACGTGTAATTCCCGTCCGCCTTCTCGCGCACCGCGGTGGTACATGTGCACGGACCGTAACGGTGGTTGGGAAGCCCTGGTCTATACAGTAGACTAATGTGGTTTTCCTAACGCAAGCGTTTTGGGAGCACATAAAGTGCATTCACACCTTTTCCCCCAGATCTCCTCCTTATTGAACAGGCACCCTGACTAACCATGGGTCGCCAGTGCAGCGACAAGGACATGATACCTCTCCAGCTTCCCACCCGCAAACACTGCTAAATACCATATGTTCACTGGAGCACCCACTGAGGTATCACTGCTGGAAATTGAACCTAGGAGTTGGAGTTTACCTCGATGTTAGCCAGACACCTGTTCATTTCATCACCTTGCCTAATATGAATACAACTAATTAATGCTGGTCTAAAGGCATTCCTGCTCAAAGGAACATTATTAGTCCTGAATACAGAGGCTGCGTTGCAAATTAACACAATGGGCACGTGAAAATGATACAGTATGCAGTTAACCCTACTGCCACCTGCTGGACGCACGGCCAACCTCAGACTGCCAGGCCATTTTGCATTGATGCAAGAGTATGACACTTGTTTCTTTCTGTCAGAGCCTTCACTCTGACAGAAGACAAAAGACTCAAGACAAATTTCCCCTCGTGGGACAATAAAGTATATCTCATCATCTCATCTCACTCAAATTTGTTTGGTGACCTTCAGGTGTTGGTAGCAGCATCAATTAGATGTGTTTTTTTTATGATAGAGGCAGTATAAATAAGATTTATCTTCTTCCTGGTCCTTTTCTTTTCTGGTATGGAATATGTAAAAAAAAGAAAAGTAGTAAAATGAATATAATCATGTAAAACCATAACTGAAATGAAATAAATAAATATGAAATGAAAAGGTGTACTTGCTATTCACATTCAGTTAATTGTAGTTGTTTGTTGTATTGTTTGCTATGATTTGCTTGTGTAATGGATTGGAACTGGACAGAAACCTGGAATCCCCATATCTGAACATTGTGTCTTCTTTTGTAAATTAATTCCCTACTTTGTTGAAAACAGTGTCACAGAAAGGTAGGGAGAACAGCCGATCTGCAAGCTCGATCACAATCAGGTATGCCACTACACTAACGGATCATTTTGCTATCAGTTAGCCAACCATGTTGTATAATGTGGCCCCAGGGGCCACATTATACAACCCATCTGCTGTCAGGGGACCCTGAAGTCCCATGCCTTTAAAAAAAAAGTAAATATGTACAGACAGACACACACAGCATGAAAAGGCTGGTCAGTGATGCCGGTGGCAACGAGAACACGCGATGAAATGAGCGACAAAAAAGAGCAGATAGATAGGAGGAAAAAATGAAAAGGTAATGGGAAGTTGCCAAGTCCTTCCAAACTAATTTCACTTAGCCAGGCACACACATATGTTCATTTTTCTGAAAAACACTTACCTGCATGCCAGCTGGGGAGCTGAGGGCCCAGATAGGAGAGTGGTTTGGAGAGCTTTTCGGAACTACCCTCCATTCCCCTGGCACTGGAAAGCCAGCAGCTTATTGCTCCATTTTATCACTTTTTTTTGTCACTATGCAGAGCACGTTGATGAGATGCTTCATGAACAGACAGCAAGAGTAAGGGAGGTAATTAAGGTTTCTGTCGATTATAAAGCTTTGTGTACTTGTAATTGTTCGTCATGCACTTCGGACCTGGCGTCCATATTTTAGGCATGTCATTATAGGCAATCATTTTCAAATGCTCAATTTGAAAAAGAAAAAGGTTAAAGTAATAATAAAAAACAGTAAGAAATAGCTGATTTGCATGCATTGCATCTTTATGAGCTTGTCATTATCCCTTTTAGGGCTTATTGGGTGTTCAGTGTTCACTATCCTTGACTATATTTTGACTGAAAAAGAGAACTGGCTAAACATTTTATTTTACTTCAACTAAAGAAGACCAAACTTTGAAGCCGTAATTGTGTGAAATGTGAATATAACTTTTAACATTGTTTATTTTCATATGAGGCATGCTATATGCCTGTGTGAAGTATAACTGCAGAGAAGTTTTAAAACAAACATTGCATTCACGGTGATTGATTACCTTCATTAATCAAATTTGAAGTGTCTGGATGTTGTTTTCATTCATTTGGAATGGGAACAAATGAGACTGAGAGGTATGGCAAAACTGATATGTATGGCAACAATACAGCACAATATTCTGCATGTAAAACACTGTAAACGCACTAAAATAAATGAATAATGAGCAAAAAGTTCTGAAAATGTCCATTAAGTTAAGTTAAATTGAGTTCTATACTTTATTAATCCCTGTGGATAAATGTTTTCTCTGCATTTAACCCATCCATTAGGAGCAATAGGGAGGAAACAGAGCATCTGGAGGAAAGCCATGAACAGGCATGGGGGACAACTTGCACGCTTCAAAGCCCTACTCGGGTTTGAAGCCAGGCTTCGACAATGCCATCCCATATTGATTTCCGAGATCCACACGGTACCCATTTTACTTAGACCTTGATGGGGAGATAGGATGAAGATGGGTGAGTACTGGGAGATGAGATGTAGGTGGGTTAGAAAGCACAGAACCCCTTGGGCTGAAGAAGCCATGGCAGCCCTTAATGTAGCTGTCAGCATGGCTGGTCTAGCGATGTGGGCTGCAACGCACAGCTTTCTCCATTCTGTCACCATCACCGCAGAGATTATACAGCTTTTAAATGAGCCGCAGCCATGGGGAAAGCTACCGTAGGAACGCCTGTCGCAACGGCGACATGAGCCATGATTTGCCATACCATTAATCTCACCAGGGAAATTTCTGCCGATTTGTCCTCGACACAAAATGAAGCTATAAACCTCTGCGGTGTCTCTTTGGATGAATGTCCTCTACGGGGTGACGGAGGGAGGAGGAGGGCTGCATGGGCCTGAACACATGGGCTCTCTGGGCCGTTGGACAGCACCTCTGAACACATCAATCCAAGCAGCTGGCTATAGCGAACCAAGAACATGGATTTCATCAAGATCCTGTGATGTATGTGGGGAGAGAAGTTGCTAAGATGCAACACAACGACTTTCAGTATGACCATGGGAACTTCTAATGAGACAAAAGTGGTGGAGTCGAACTATAGGGCCGCACATTTAGAGGATGCTAGTGCATTTATTTTTATTTTACTTGCAGAAATACAGCTCTCCCCATCTTTTGACAAACAGCATTTTCCTTCTGTGTCCCTGAGGAAATATGAGTTTGGGGAAGAAAAACGAAACAAAAAAGTAGTTGATATAGTCACCATACTGATAATATCCTTTTGGGGCCATTTCACAGATTTCCTTTTGTGGGACAACCTGTTGGCCTATTCACCATATGCTCTTTCTTTTACATGGTACCATAGTGACATCTCATTATCTCCTTGATAGGCAAAAGGTTGCTCTTGTGATGAAGTGATACAGTTGCCGACTGCACCGAAGTCTCACATAAAAATACAAATAAAAAACAGACTTTTCTTTTAGGAGTCTCAACGGGTTGTGGGCTGTCCTGTCAGTCAGAATATTGTACTTCCAGTAAACACAATTCTTCCCATGACAATCAGTGAACACATAGGCCTAAATAAATAAGAATTTACAGCATGCCTGATGTAACCAAATGTGTGAATAATATATTATTATGTTTTAGAAATTACCCCCTCAGACGCTTGCACACGCACGCACGCACGCACGCACACACACACACACACACACACACACACACACACACACACACACACACACACACACACACACACACACACACACACACACACACACACACACACACACACACACACACACACACACACACACACACACACACACACACACACACACACACACACACACACACACACACACACACACATCTTGCCACGCTCCCAGTGACTTTCCTTTTCTGACAGATGTAAGCCACTGACCAAACATGGCAGCATAATGTTCGGCTCCCCGTATGCTGCCCATTAAGCATTCATCAATAGTGATCCGGTTGTAATGCTCGCTGGAGGCGCTGGAGGCGCGGAAGGCACTAACGAAGTGCCCCCCACCCCCCCGGGGTTTTCTGCCACATTAGTGCCCGTGCCTGCCTCGTCACAGAGCTAGACTCCCTCCGCGTGATAACAGAAAGGATGCCAAGTGCTGCCAAAAAAGCTCCATCTCTTCCACATGCTCTTCAATACATTACTCCTGAATGCATTTCCATTACGCTAAATAATTAACCCCCCCCCCCCCCCCAAACAAAAAAAAGACAGAGAGAGATGGAGTTGGGGATTTGGTTAGCCCAAATGCCCAGCCTCCAGATGGGGCACATTTGCCATTGCCAACTGATTGCTGAGGGGTGGGGTGGGTACTGCATGGATTTGTTTTGTCACTTCGCTACTCAGTCTGGAAAGGGTGAAATGGACCCGTGGCTTCTGATTGGTCTGTGGTGTGGGTTGGGGGGGTGGGGGCGGACACACCAGTTTGACGTCGTATCAATGCGCACCGCACAGCTACTGCTGTTGCAACATCCCCTTATCATTCACTAAACTCACCCCACACACAGCCGTCACTTCTTTTGTACTAGGCCTACTGCTATTTTTTTCAACAGTGAGAAGCTTGGGTAGAGTGGCGCTGGCTGATGACGTATCTGCAACAACGTTACCAGGCTAACAGGCTAACATGGCTAACGGGTGACGTTATGGATTGCGAGTCTGCTGCTTGCTGGCCAGACTGAGTAGCGACTTACAATACAAGTCCACGAAACGCAGCAAATCAGGCTGGAAGTATACTGGAAAAAATAATACCACTGTGACGCCACTGGGACGCTTCTTTCTACAGTGAGAAGAAAGCCACAAATAAAGACACGAGAACAGAGAGAAGGAAAAGAGGAAAGGCTTTTCGACGGCCTGCTGACTAGATCCCTCCGTTTACCGTCTTCTCTTCACCATTGTCACACCGCTCTCTCTCTCTTTGTGCAAAAAAATCTGGATTAGATGAGGCTTCCGGCTGCTCTTCAAAGTCAGCTCGGCTCCACGACCACACGCGCACACACACACACACACACACACACACACACACACACACACACACACACACACACACACACACACACACACACACACACACACACACACACACACACACACACACACACACACACACACACACACACACACACACACACACACACACACACACACACACACACACACACACACACACACACACACACACACACTTCTTCTATGACTTTTGCAAAGCTGAAGATACTTAGAGCGGTTTTATCAGCCGTTTCGTCCCACTGTATAATTTAACAAATCCTTCACAAGTAGCTCTCCACTATAGAGAAAGGCAGAGCAACGTGCAATGAGAGGCGCTGGTTCACCTCCATTATAGAGACATCTCTCACACAAGTACTTAAGTCACACAAATTGACAGAGAGTCTAATACCCTTTTCCGCCAGCATTAGCACACATACAGTATATATTCAGCTTAGAAAACTCTGCGGTGCAACTATACATTTATTGTTATAGTTACTGTACTGTGCTTTGTATACTCAATGTACAGATCTACAAGCTCATAGTGCGCCACCGAGTGGCGCGCTACGAGCTAGTAGGTCTGCTATTTCTGAAAAATCGAAGAACGACTGACATAGAAACATAGCTTTTTCAGAAAACTGTCAGGATGTAGAAGACAATTTTAGAATCTGATCTCAGGTCAAAATGGGTTAAAGTGACTAGGCTAGCCCTATAATGCTGGGTTTCAATATTTATAGTACCTGAAGTATCAACGCGGCTTGCAGGCAGCAGCCGGCACTGTCCAGCCGTCTTCATATCTCCCGTTTCCTCTCACAATAGTATCCCCTCGCAGTATACCGGCTCCCCCTGCAGGCCTGGAGGGGATCCACCTCAAGCACGGCCCCCTCTTCAACCTCCTCGCTGCTCCATGTAAAAATGGCTAAAGACGAAGTCCTACGTTCGATAATGTTTTAACCGCCTGTGGCGGTTCCGTCGGTTAAACTGTGACTATGCATGTTGAAACCCGGCATTAAGGGCTAGTCACTAGCCTGTTTCCGCATTGCGCATGCAAGCATCTCCTTACTGCTGGCTAAAACAGGTGGTGGTGGCTGGACACAGCGGTTTCAAATGATTTAATTCAACGTCGGGAAGCTGTGTATCACAACTCCAGCTGTTAAAAAGCATTAGTGTGTTAATGCTTCCAAATCAGTTGTTGACTTGGCCCATGTGAAGTTACGTTGACACAGCCCCGCCACTAATCCAGCCTTAGCAATGTAGCAAAGTGTTCCCTGCATGGCGTCTCTCACAGCTGGAGTCAGTACCTGTTCCCCTCTCTTAGATAAGCAAATGTGCTAAGGTTTAGCGTCTTATGCCAAGATTTTCACCTTACTTATTTCCATCTTTGAGAGGTGCAGGGTTGATGCTTTTACAGGCCAAATACCTTATTTCGGTGGTAGTGTATGGAAATCCAGGAGGAGAAAGCCTTTAAAAAATATACAATAGCTAGGTATGCTGTACTTCATGCTACACACATGGGAGTGTGTGCGTATGTGCGCTAGTGCATGCACTCAGGCGTGCGCACGCGCACACACACACACACACACACACACACACACACACCTCAAGCGCACGCACACACACGCACGCACGCATGCACGCATGCACGCGCACACACACGTATACCGTACATGAAGTGTAACGCCCAGGATTCGAACCTGGGCCTCCCGCGTGGAAAGCAAACATCTTAACCACTAGCTTAAAGGGGAGTTCCCACTTGGCCGGGGGAGATATTATGGTTTCAGTCCTCACAGGCAGAGGCTCTGAGCCACTACTACTGCTCATCACAATCTCCCTGAAGGCCGGTCCTCACCATTATGCCTGTTACAGTAGGCTACATATTTTTGCTGATCAAATTGTTGCACACCTTTTAAGATTTACAGTCCTCCTCAGCTGTCATTCACACAGGCACGGATCAAACGCAAAGTTAGCTCATCTACAGTAAAAGAAAGTTCATGCAGTAGTACCTTCTGGGGATTCTTTGAAGTTCTGCTCTCAAACGCTCTCATTTGTTCTCCTGCACATATATATATATAAAAAAATCTCCGGCACAACGATAGCTTGCTTGGGACCCATGAAGCATAGAAGCTGGAGACAGATTATGGAGACAGGCGGAGACAGTGTTTTGAGTGGCCTGGAGTCCCAGAGAACACAAAGTACACTACCTCTAATGGGCAAAGGAAAGGGTCACCAAAGTGACACGATAGTTCTCTGCGTGAAAATGATACAGAAGCTGTTAATTAAATGTGCAGTATGTAAATACTGTAGCACACAATTGCTTATCAGTGCGTTTTTTATTCATCCGTGTGAAACTGTTGGTTGCAAGGAAAGAGGGATTTTCTGTTTTGCCACTTTTTCTTTTTTGCTCTATACGATAAAGGAATTTAAATTGAGATAGCACTTCTCTGACACGCCTGGGGATTTGATTCTTGAAAAGGAAAGGAAAAAAAGAGCAGAAGAACAGAAAAAAAAGGATAGAATGGGGGGAGAAAGAAGAGAGAAATGCACTAAATCCTTTCATGCACACAGATGATGTATACTGCACAGCTCCTGGAGGTGGACAAACACTCCTTCCCCCCTGAGGCAGGGGACACTAAAACCCTCAGGGGCTTCTCTTTCTGCTCAGAGGGAGCCGCTACAGTTCAGCCATCCCCATATGCTTTGGTAGCTCGGAGAGAGAGTAACCAGGTGACTGTTTTCCAGTGTTGTGGGCCTAGGAGACCTGTTAGGGCAGATAACCAAGCCCGGTTCCCCTAAGTCGTATCTATTAACCCATTCTGACCTGAGATCAGATTCATACGAGGTTTCCACTGGGGACACACTGGTCTGATTAACCCATTCTGACTCGAGATCAGATTCTAAAAATGTCAAGTCGTTCTTCGATTTCTCAAAAATAGCAGACCTACAAGCTCGTAGCGCGCCACTCGGTGGCGCGCTATGAGCTTGTAGATCTGCTATTTTTCAATAGGTAAAGCATAACATGATGCCAACACCAAAATGGGTGCCCGGTCAGAATGGGTTAAAAGTTCTTCACTTTCTCCAGCACCTCTCTCTTCTCCCTGGCTTCCCCAGCGAACATCCACTCTCTGCTGCCTGTGGTCCGGGCTGAAGGAGGAAAAGCTCCCTCCAGCTGCTCTGTTGCTGTGTGCAGCTGGCCGGCTGCCTAATGGCCGCCATAAAAGGAGACGGGAGTGGGGGACGACGGCACAAAGTGTGAACACTTGAGACATCCCTCTGGGGATCCCCAAGGGCCGACTGCATGGGCCCCCAAGGGCCGACTGCATGGGCCCCCAAGGGCCGACTGCATGGGCCCGAGAGGGATGAGATTGTTTGCAAACATATGATAAGACATGCAGCACTCCAACAGGAGAGATAGCAAGCAGCTGGAGCAGCTGGAGCACCGGTCTGAACAGCTAGTGGACTCTGAGGACAGCAGCTGTGCCTCTCTGAGAAGACAACATAGGCCTACCAAAAGAGGCACGCAAAGAAGTTGCTGAGAGGTTGTGATTCTCGGGTATAGGTGACCTTTTCTTTTTTCTTCTTTTGACCCTTTTATCGCCCCAATTTAGTCGTTGTGCCAATTGAATCTAACCTGACTCTGAAGTTTGTGAAACAAGCTTCTTGTATCTGGCGGAGGAGTCAGGTTAGATTGATTCCTCCTCCCACACACATTTCTGTGTCGTCACTGCTGTTGTATCCTACTGACTCCACCTGTGAGGAGCCCCCACCGGGAGGATGTAGAGACTTTGTCCTACTGTTCCCACTCAACACTCCCTGCTGACAGGTGCCGCCCCAGCCCTGTAGGACTACGTGCAGTGACACTTATCACTCTCCCCACCTGTAGGCTTGCCTCCCCCGAACACGGGCCACTTGTGTTCATGAGTCGACAAAGCCGGATGCACCATGGTGGATTTGAACCCACAACCTTCCGCAATGGTGGGCAGGCAATTTTCCACTACACCCCCCAAAGCTTCCTGTGGGTGCTCTTTTCAGATGGAAACAATACAACAGGTGGCACACACACACGTACGCATGCACACGCACAAGCACAGAATGCACACGCGCATGCACGCACAACACAAAAGGAATACAAAGTTGAATATTTCATAGAGAACCTGTGCTATTCAAATGCATTCTTATTTGTGATGTGTGTGGGCGGGTGAGGTGTGGGAGCACATTACTGTGAACTCCTGATTACAACCACATGGTCATCAGTAGCTGTGCTAATGAATTAAACAGCAGGCTCATTACCAGCACGTACAATACAATGCCTCAAACAATAAGCATTCACAGAGTGCTATTCAGTCTTGATTGAATCAAACACAACATAACCCTTTGTGTGTGTTATTTTTCTTCTAAATTGCTCTCCCTGAAAAGACCAGAATGGAAAGAGAAAGGTCTAGCGAAATAGAAAAGCAGGGTTTAGTAATTTTTTGTCACAGATGAAATGCCATCTTGCCCACCACTTTGTCACACTCATGTCATTATGACTCAGCCCCCTTTTGTGGCATGAAAGGACTGAAAGCTACTCCATGAGTCCATATACGGGCATTTTGGTCAAAATGGGCGGTGCGATCACTGCGATGTACGGTAGGTGTGAGGGCCGGTTAGGGTAGAGACACACTTCAAGGGGCGTCAAGTTCCATCCACTCCCATTACAAGGGGACAAACCGGAAAGAAGGTCCACACGCGACAAGTTGAAGCAACTCACTAGCGTGAAGAATGACGCGTCAGGTTTAGCATTGGTGAACTATCACCCAGCAGTGATAGGCACTAACCAATGGGATAGATACATCTGGATGGCTGGATGGCACTTACACCCGCCTTCTTTAAAAAATAACATTACATTTTTATCCCACAATTTTGCAACCCATTTTTTCACCCAGTGTCAATTATGTAATGTAATCCTGGGCGCTACACTTCCTCTGCCAACCTGGGGGGGCTTGATTCCTTCTATGCATGACAAGGGGGAGTTTCCCCGGCCGGACATAGCCCATGGAAGGAACACGTTTTTCCGACCAGTTCTTTTCCCCTCCATCAGGCGCCCCGGCTGGCCAGGGGGAGGTAGTTTAGAGACCAGGATTACACTGCATGTTTTTTGTGAGGGTACCTACCCTAGGGGATAGGGGGAGAACATGCAAACTCCACAGAAAAAGGCCCTTTCGCCAACCCCGCCTCAGGTATGGGCACTGATGACGCGGAGGAGAGAACACACCCGACCCCACTACCGACTGTGCCACCGTGCCCCCACACACCCGCCTTCTAATCTCTCTTGGAAGAGCCACTTCTCTAATATAGGGCAACCTTCCCCGTGTTTCTTCACTAGTCCGATCCAGAAGAACACAGTTTGCTGGTCACGGCTACAGAGTTGATTGCGAACGCAGTGAGCACTTACTATGAGACCTAGCAGATCATGTCTGTCTGTGTGTCTGTGTGTCTGTCTGTCCCGCTATACGTCCAAAAATTGAGTGTACGTCCAAATATGGAGTGTGCTGCATCAATCACAAACAAATCACTCAGCTCCATATATGGGCACAAAAGGGGCCAGGTCCACATATACAGTAACAGCGGGACAGACACACAGACAGACAGACAGTCTTACTGGTCATGAGGTTATATCTCCCCTTCTTCTCTGGAATCCTGCCTCAAAGCAGACCAGAGGTAGAAAACTGTCGTTCCCTGATGTCATCGCTAGGGACACATACAGTACATCAGTAAGCAGGAACTGGGGGTGGCAATGATGGACCGGAAAGTCTGGCGTGGCATTGTGAAATCCATATAATCTCAACTGCGGTCGAAAAATGATGATGATGACACGCCTGGAAAACCGTCTTTTGCTCCCTCAAAAATAATCCACTGTGGCCTGGGCCGTGGCTCAGCGGTCCAGGCACCTTGGCCGGTAGCCCAAGTCTGGCAGTGTGGCGCGGGTTCGACTCCCGACCCCGATGGAATTTACTACATGTCACCCCATCCCTCTCCCCATTTCCTGTCAGGCTACTGTCTGTCTCTCTATAAAAAATATAAAATAAAGGCGAAAGCCACAACAAAAACAAAATCATCGTTTGGAAAAACACCCCGGAATGTGTATTATTCATAATTCAACTCTGCCATAGACTGTCACTGCAGCATGCACTCTGCTCTGTGCTCCTCGAGCCATGCAGAATCAGCAGATCAAGGCTCACTTGTCGCTGTCTGGCTGCACTGAATTGAGCTCTCCTCCATGAATGAATGAAATGCCCAAAAATATCATTTCACCATTGAAATGGCTACTGTTTTCTTAGTCGTGACCAATGAGAAGCAGATTGTCTGCCAAGCTGAAACTTGTGTCTGTCTCAAATAAAAGTTCTTTAGCCCAGATGTCAACACCAACTACAACCGACAGCTGTGTGCGAGGTGAGCTCTTCTGCAAATTAAATTGACCGGATATTATTAGCAAAGCATAAGTCAAGACTTAAGATATTTCATACAGAACTCAAAGGCATAGCCTACTTTAAATCAGTGGTTCTCAAACATATTAATTTCAAGGACCCCCATAACTGAGAGTGATGGACGAGCCCCATTTGATTCCATTTGTACAGTCTCAGAGTTTAGAGTTATAAAAGGGTCCATTTGGTTCCATTTGTAGCCTGTATACACTCTTAGAGTTACAGACCTGTAAGGGTCCATTTGGTTCCATTTGTACACTCTCAGAGTTACAGACCTGTAATGGGTCCAGTTAGTTCCATTTGTACACTCTCAGAGTTACAGACCTGTAATGGGTCCATTTGGAACCCCCTCAAGGAACCCAGAGGGTAATATTCAGAATATGGTCAGCCTAGCATAACCCAACTGATTGCTACACCGGTTAGTGCAGCGCCAGTGGTGTCATGATCGTAGAACGCATGGGCATGCACTACTACACCATGGTGACATAAAAATTGTGATGTGCACGTGAAGGTACGGTACGGAACGGTGCATTGAGCATGCATAACTGTTCTGCACGCAAAACAATAATGCCTCCTCCTCCACCATCAAAGAAGAGATTCGTTCAAAGCAAACTTTTTGGTTTCACTACTGCAGCGCAGTAAATAAGTTTATCTGATTATTTTAAGTTTACTTTTGTGTCTAAAACTCTCATACACAATATAAACAATAATATTGTTTATAAGCCTATATTATAGGCTTAGGCTATCAGCTGTTCTGTGCGCATATGCACATGCACATGGAGGCGCACGCACGTGCATGTGCCGTGGTACCTGAAAAGAAAATCACCATTACACCACTGTGCAGCGCTTCTTTCAACCAAACGCACCGTTCTTTATAGCCTTACTTCCCGAAGCATCATTTATCTACTCCATCATGCCATAAAGAACAGAAAGTAGTCAGGACAGACGAGTGGTGTATTATATCTACAAGCTGTATCAACAGATCTACAAGCCGTGATGTAATATATTACAGAGAATATGTCTACAGTAGTATTTCTCAAGCTCATTCATCTAAGACAGTGGTCCTTGGACATTTGCATGTCAAGAACCCCCAAAATGTTACTCATTATAGCCTGCGGACCCCCCATTTGAAAATATATGTCAAGGACCCCCATAAGAGAAGATTTGTATGGCTCTAGCAGTGATTTTCAACCATTTTCATTTCAAGGGCCCCCGGTTTGACCTGAATTAGGCTACGGTACCCCATTTATATCTCTGGGACCGCAATGTACGTATACAGTATATTGTAAAAGTTCATTTTACTCTGAGAGTGTACAAAATGGAGCTAAATGTTGTTACATGATGAGTTACAGACCCATAAGGGACCATTTGGTTCCTAACTATCATTTAGCTGGGGACGCCCTGGAACTCCCTCAAGGACCCCAAAGGGAGTCTGTAGCCTTTAATAAACTCAGCACTACCTAACCCTCAGAGAGAAGGCACTTACAAGTTAGTTGGGAATACATTTAAAATCCCAGTCCACTGTGAAATGAAACAGTGGACAAATCAGAGCTAAGCTTACATTATCCCCGTTACTTGGAAACCCATTTCCCATGAAGGGCAATTACTGTGAATGTGGGGAAAAAAGCAGTCAAGACCTCCTTGACATACTAACAGTTTGTGTTGTTCAGGTGTTAGGATCCAGTGCTGAGGTGAGAAAAGGTGAGAGTGAAAGACTTGTCAGACTTGGTTACCTTTAAAACAAGACAAACAAGACTGTGAGAGTCCAGCCGGACCAAAGTGTAATGAATCGACTGATATTGCCATCCTAGTCAAATAAAAGCTCTAGGTATTGGATCCTAAGGACGGGTCCTATAAATTAATTACGCGGGGCACGCATGACAAGTAGGCTCGTCTTAAGGCTCGCTATAAGAAAGCCCCGCTGTGTTTCATCTTTGGAATTCGCTACGGAGGATTGTTAAACTATGATGGTCAACATCGCCCATGCAGTTGTGTGTGAGGATTGGCAGTGTGTGCGTGTGCGTGTGCGTGCGCGTGTGTGTGTGTGCGCGCGTGCGCGTTTTTTTAAACGTTTTTTCTTTTCATTTTTCAAGTGGTCCTAGAAAAGTCTTCTAAGCTTGAGACCAGTGCTATAGTCTATGTTTTTTCAGACGGTATACCATAATTATTCCCTGTTCGGGAGTAAAATGTGTGCTAGTGAAAATGTATGGAAACCGTATGGTGTTCTGGAGTGGTGGCCCAGCGGCAGACAGAAAGCCATCCTTTGAGACCATCCACTATTGGGGGAGCAGGGGTGAAACACTAGAAGTCTGGATTCAAGACAGACAGACTTTTTTACCCCCCATTCATCCTCAGTGTAATGATGCTATTTTGCCTTAAGAATGAATTAGCAGACTCCCAGCTCTTTTTACTATCTCTCACACTCCGCCTCTGCACTTCAATGGCTGAGGAGTAATAACGATTTTCCTTTGAAGATCCCTTCGTATTTATGTTGCATTTGAGGGTCCTTCCGGAGGGTAGCTGAGCTCCCCTTTACAAATATTACAGATATGAACTGATACAATAGGCTACAGGAGAAGACTGTGTGCTATGCTCTTTCTATTGTTTACATATCTTAAAACTAAAAAACAAAGTAAGCTACATTCGTTATTTTAAGGGGCATATGGCTAATGAACTACAGCCAAAAGTTGCATCAGAGGCATGAGCCTAAGCTTCTATTTTTGTCCACCCTTTGGGCACTGACCATGTTCTCTTCTACTGTATGTAAGAATTAAGGCCTTGCAGCTGGCTATTTCTTGTCTTTTGAAAACCTTGATTACAAAAAAAGAGCTCTGCAGCTCCTTTAATCTATAATAGAATAGACGTTATCATTATTGTTAAATAATGCACAGGGGCCACCAGAATAGTGCGGTTTTAGGTGACCTGCCTCTGGGGGAATGTTACGGATTTGAACAGGCCTATAGGACTACCAGACCACAATACTGCTCTACAAAGCCAAAGTGCAGTATTGTAAACGTTTTTGGACACACTGACTTATTTGTGTATGTCAAAGGTCATTAGCCTTGATGTTAGCCTGTGATTTGGGGGGGATAAACAATTATCCTACTGTAATATCACTTATTTGCCAATGTCTCATTTGGCTGACCAGTTGAAAAACGTTTAAACCCATTATCGGCCAAATTTCTTTCCCATAGTTACTGCACTTTGTCTTTGTAGGGCAGAATAGGTAAGGTCCATGTCTCTGCAGATTTTTGTGCATGTGCACAAAAAAAGAAAGTGTACGACTGTGAGACAATACCGTTTGTAAAACGGGTGAATACATTTAAAACCATCAGTATAATTATTTATTTCTGCTGTCCCCCTGCATTCTGATAGTTACTGTACAGTAGATGTTTAAAGTATGATATCGTTGACGGAGGTGACCATAAATTAATTATTTGTTTTTGCGTAGGTAGGAATTTATATTATATAATAACTATATCACATCACAGCCAATATAGGAAAACAGAGGGGGCAGGGCTTAAGCAATTACAGCCTGTCCCTATTGACCCTCTAAGAGCGCCTACCAAGTTTTGGTGTTTAGCATGCCGGGATCTGGCATTAGGGCTGTTTAAACCCAAGCCAATAGGAACACAGAGGGGGCAAACCAATGGTGTGGCTATAGAGCGTCGCAGTCCCGCCCCCTCGAGAGACCAGGAAAATAAATCCCCGTTAATTTTCCTTTTCTGAAAGTATTTATTTAAAGCCAACTCTTGTCGTGACAAATCATGACAACAAACACAATTTTTCGGGCTGAACAAATAATTAGAAAGAAGAAGAAAACGGCAGGTTACAACACATTTTTTTTGTTTTTCTTCTTTGTAATTATTTGTTTGGTCCAAAATATTGTGTTTGTTGTCATGATTTGTCACGACAAGAGTTGGCTTTGTACGACGCTTATAAGGTCTTTAAATAAATAAGTTTTGAAATGTCTATGGGAAAAATGCATTGGAAACGATTTCCTGGGCCTGGCGTCGTCATGAAAGGGGACGGGACTGCGACGCTCTATTGTGAGCAACGGTCGGCCTCGCAGGTCTGCATGTTGTGTTTGTGACGTCCACCTACCGTCCGTCCGCCCACTCACCCACTGTCGGTTGACTCTCCAGGCTATTTTAAAATAGGATAAGTGAAACACAAGATGTTAAGAGTTCTAGAGAGCACTTGTGGCTGAGTGGAACACTTTCATCTTTAACACAAGGTTGCACGGCACACCTGATCCAATGAGTATTGTTTGGAGGGTTTTTGAACACTTTGCTTCAAAACAGCAAAAGCCATTTTCTTTAGTCTCATCTGCATTTAAAATGCAGCCCACAGTAACCTTAAAAAATTACTTCAGAGGGGTATATTTGCAATGCTGTAAATACAACCACCCTCGAGCCCATACAAAATTAGCCTCTAACCTGAATGCTTGCGGTGGAGAGTAATTTGCCACAACTGATGAGATGACGTTGAGACCCACCATTATTCACTGTTTTTCCAGCCATGATCCATATCTGTAGGCAGCAATACACCAGTTACTGTATCTCCCAGCTTATTATTATTTATTGTGCCAAGACTCTGCTGCTGTATACCGATTCGAATGATGCAGTGGTTCTCTGTGCTCCTTGAAGGGGTCCCAAGGGACCCCTACAGGTCTGTAATGCTGAGAGTGTACAAATGCAATACATTTATACATTTGAGTTATGGGGTTCCTTGAAATTAAAACGTTTGACAACCACTGGTTTAACTATTTTCGGTGAGTGAGGCACATTGATGAAGAGGCTCTCTATACTGCTTGGAGTCTAATACTGTACATATCCCCATAATTCCAGGATGAAATTGGTTATTAATTTGAGTACTTGTAAGACTTAGTAACAGTAACGTGAACACATTTTTTCTGTACATTCACCGTGTTTGTATTGAAAGTGAAACATGCTGATCGAACTAAGACACTGTCGTCAGATCAGATGACACAGATGTGATCATCAGATATATTTTCACGGTATGGCTCTGAAAGAGGTAGTCTCTCTGTAACTATAAGAAGGTTTGGGTGTCTGTTCCGGAGCCAATCTGGGAACCCATTGGCAAAAAAAGAGAGAAAGAAAAATCTGTCTTGAGAGCTAACCCACATTAAACCACTAGTTTAATTATAGCAAAGTCAACAAGTCGGATATAATTATAATAAGACAAGATAAGTAGGAAATCTGCACTATAGACTGCCTTAAAGGATAAGACAACTTTTTTAGAGGTTTGGGTTGTTTTCTTACCATATTATGGGCAAACAAGTTAATTCCATGAGTTATTTCGCTCTGTTGTGTTGTTTATTAGCAATTTAGTCACTCTTTTAGCACATAAAACGAACGCAACAAAAGCTTGAAAATAAAAAAAAGTTTTCTCCTTTGGTGAAAAGCTGGAATTTGTGCGATGGCAGGCCCTCAGTCAAATCTGGTCACATTTTTTATTAAAAAGCCGTTGTTGCGTTCGTTTATGTGCTAAAAGAGTGACTTTGAGAGCTGTTTCCCCGTTATGGAAGTCAATTAAATATTTGTATTTCTTAAATTGCTAATAAACAACAAAACAGAGCAAAATAACTCGTGGAATGGACTATAGTTTGCCCATAATAAAGTAAGAAAACAACCCAAACCTCTAAAAAAGTGCAGGTCTTACTCTTTAGCCAAAAATGTTAATGACATTTAGAAGATTCAGAACACTTTCCTGGGAGTCTTTGTGTGTAATATGTGATTTTAGATATTTTAGATTTTAGCAGTGTCTCTGATGTCATGGACACTGATCACTTCCTTCCTGGACTACAATTTCCAAAATGCTTTGGTGCACTGCTCTTCCTTGTGGATAGGGGGAAGGCTGAGACAACATGTAGTCCAGGAAGTATGTCCATGACATCAGAGACACTTGGCTCACTGCCAAAATCTAAAATATCTAAAACCGCATATTACACACATAAAGAACGCCAGGAAAGTGTTCTAAATCTTCTAAACCTCATTAACTTTTTTTTTTTTTTTGCAAAAAAGGTGAAGTTTCCCTTTAAGCCTGACTGTGTCACATCTGCGGCACACTGTGAGCTTGTATAGGTCTGCTATTTTTGGTGCGTAACACCATGCAACGCATGCAGTATAAATTAGTCTTCAGGCTGATAAACATATACACTCTGGAATGAGCCGATTTTCTCCTGAGTCATCCTGTCACCAATTCCACTTTGGTCAGCCCAATGAGCAGGTCAGCAGGGAAATTCTCACACTCCTGCCAAAGTTCATGCACAGTGTTTGCTGGCAACTACCTATAATGTCTAAATGAACTAAATGAAAAATGAAACACAAGTTAACAAACATTTGGCTGCCTTTCATTCTGTGAGCAGTAAACATCTCGTATAAAAATCTATTTGTTGGACAGCTTTTAAATTGAAAGCTTAAAGATGGTTGCCTGGCAACTGAGGCCCGGTTGCCAAGTCTAGCATTACTGCCAATTATGGTGGGCAGGAGAATTGGCACTTTTCATTTTTCCCCCTGACTGCTAAATGTCTCTTTCACAGAAGCAAATGAACCTTCATAGGAAGAAGAGCAATGTTGGTCCCTTTGGAATGATGAATGATGGGTGAGCAAAAAGGGCATCGTTGATGGAAACGTTTTAAAATAAATGAATACTTTTTACAAAAGGTTGGACTATTATATGGATACTCCTTACATTATTTCTGACATGCTCTTTCATTCCATTCTTTTCTTGTTGTAATCTGGGGTCTATGACAGATAAGGGGGTTTGATCTGCAATATTAGAGTCACGAGACACAGGATTCACATTCACGTGATATCACATCGAGATGTAGTATAGCAAATAAGACATATAAGACCTGCTTGATTTTTCAAAAGAAAGAGATACCAAGAAGTTTCACTGCAAACCCCCGCAAACAATTCCACGGCTAATGCCTCACAATTAGATTGACCAGATGTATTTTCAAGCCCTACCTACCTGCAAGGTATCGGGGTGGAACATTGATGAAAACTAATGTTGTAATTCTCAACAGATATTGCACCTGACAATTAGATTTAGCCTCTCTTGTATGGGGGCAATGTGCTTGTTGGCTAAGTGAGTTTTCCTTTGGTGTTATTGCTTTACATGCTCACCCAGAGGACAGTTTCAATGTTGTTAATAATGAGCAGAGGAAGAGCTATAGAGGTATAGGGGTGATTTTAGAAGCGGCTGTGTAGCAATGACCAATAGAGCCCTAAGCCACTGATATAAACATTCACTACTGTGAGATCACATTAACATTAATATTAGGTTAGTTTCGGGATGTAATGTGCATATAGACACCTTCACTTCCACTGTGCAAAGAAAAGCCAAGTTGGATAAATATTTATTTTCCGATCTCGAGACCACAGACCACAGTATGCCCGCGGAACGAAGAGATGAGTAATTCATCCATGTTCTTTCATAGTGGAGGAACTAGACATTTACGATGTGACATACAATATGGCATGCATTGCCTGCTGCCAAAATAAAAAAGTATTTATTGGGGTTTAGGTCTGTCACTGCAAGGACGACCCTATTGTACGTAGATGCAAATGGAAAGCCTTTGACTTTTTCTCCGCGAGAAGGCCACAAGTTAAATGCAAATCCGGTGCCAGTCCCATGTCCCGTTCATACATGAAATGTGAATATGGGAGACAAGGCTTTACTGAACTGTCTCCACCTCGCCAGGAGGCCTCTGCCATTGCAGAGAGGGATAAACACTGCCCTGAAATGAGGTGTGCTGACAGCCCGTCGCTATAAAAAAAAGCCACACATACAACTGAGGTGGAAGCCAGGTGTTTCCTGAGTCAAATGCCCTTTTTTGCCTCTGTAAAGGATTGCACAGAAGCACCAGCACACCAAACACTGTTTTCATCATGCCTGCCCCGTGTGAAGTGGAGGGCTCTGGGTATGGAAGGTTTCATCATGCCTGGCCTGTGTGAAGTGGCAGGGTCTGGGTAAGCGAGGACAGATGAGATCATGTGTACTCTGTACGATAGATTGCCTTCAAAGATGCTGCAGACAAAATGGTAGGATAATAGCAGCATAATGAGATCTCTCATTATGGAGCCAGTTGGGCAATGGAAAGGTAACGTTTTCCTTTTTTTGAGTCATGATGACTCATGTCCCCATGAAGACAGCCTCTCACGTGGGTCATAATACTAGGGATGTGCCGATGAGACATTTTGGCCGATATCGATATCCGATATAATTAATTGCTGTTTTGGCCGATAACCGATATTACCGATGTCGATATGATCTAATTCTGTATTGAAAAATTATAATAATTTTCTATGCCGATTAATCTAAAAACAATCAAATCGGCCGATACCGATGTGTTTGCCGATTAATCTCCCATCACTACATAATACGTTACACTATGTGCAGTTACACAGTCAGGGATCCTATTGTTTCAGAGAGGTGGGGCAGGTGCAGTTAACAGTAACCAGTGTCAGGTTTACTATAATAAAGTTACTTTGCGGATTACAGAGGAATTTGAATGACATCAGTTTAGAATTAAGTGCATGATCGTATTAGTTTCCTATTCTTAAACAAATGTCATGTCAACACTGCACAATCAAAAGTTTACGGATGTCTAATTGGGAGCCGGGTGCTGAGAAACAGGCAGGCCAATACTTGCTACCTGCGTCCTGACAAGTCCATTGATAAAATATGCACAGACTTTCCAAATGCCTGGAATCCTCTGGAAACAAGTGGTGATTATATCAGGCAATTAAAAATGACATTACATTTCCAGAATTGGTTTGCGGCGAGAACGTACAGTAAACTTCAACTTTGAAAGAGAGTGAAATTAACACTTGACCTTTCTTAAAACGGTTTCAGTATATTGTGTGTGACATATTCCTCTAGTCTAGTTGACCTTGCATGCACGTTCCCCAACAGGAACGCGCGTCCATGTTCAGCGTGGAGGTCGATCGCCCCCTCGTTCACTTTGACAGAACAGAGTCCCACAGTACGTGCAGTGAGGTCATAGACGGGTCTAGTGCAGTGGTTCTCAACCAGTGGTCCTTGGGGGGGGGGTGGTAACCAAATGGACCCTTATCCCAACGGGCATTGATCACCCCTAGATCTCAATATTTATGGAGCTGGCCGGTTCTGACATCACACCTGATCACCCCCCAACGGGCACTGTTCTAGTCTTTGCAATGCAATGCAATACTGCCTTATGGTGGTGTTGTGACTTTATATAATTATTGTCAATTACTTGCTTCAGAGGGGGGGAGGTGATGGAGTTAGCTGCTTTGTTTATCAGACAGTTTGAGGGTCCAATGGAGTTTAGAGGTTTGTCAGAAGCCCTTTTTCATAGGTTCCATATTGTTTTAACTAGAGATGTCCCGATACTCTATCGGTATCGGAAAAGTATCGGATCAGCCCTTATTGGGCCATATCGGTATCGGTGAATATGCCAGTCTAACCACCGATCCGACACAGGGGTAAGGGGTTGACACTATGGCAGGTAAATAAAATGTTGGAGCATGTGGAGTTTTCTTTCGAGTTGCCCAAACTGCAAGTGCACATTTGAGTGAAGAGTCTGCTATAAACACAACACAAGATATATAGCTAGGTAGCTATAAACACAATTCCCGGTCGGTGGACTTCAAAATAAGATCTTTTTCCTTTTTGTATTATTATAGACAGACGTGAACATGTATGCCAGCATCTTCACCCTGGTGGTCATCACAACTTTCCGATTTGGGGCCATGCTGATCATCACTAACTTAACATACATAAGAATGATGCAAATACAGCGCATACAATTTTTACTAGCACTGTTTATGACAGGGCTCTAAAGATGGCTCCATGTATGCCAGTTGGTCAATACATTCACCTTGCACTTTAATCATGAACAACAGATAAATACTCTATGTATTGTGTACTGTATTGGCAATTGTTTTTTTTTCTTCGTTTTCTTCATCCAGAGGATGACACATAATTGTATTGACCCAATGGTCTTTCCTCTAGTGCCTCAAAGGAAACTCAACTATTTGCACATTGACTGTGGGTCCTGGGCTAAAAAAATGAGTTCAAGAAGCCCACAAACCCACAAGCCCACAAACCAAATCTGGTAAAAGATACTTCTTTATCACCAGCTCTTTATACCGTTTGGTATCTTTTACCAGTTTTGGTGTGTGGGCTCTACCTCCTTGAACTTTCCTCTAGAGTCACCATTTACTGTAGGTCAAAATGTCCACTTGCACACAAGATATCTCATAGGATGGCCACTTTGTCACCCAATGACATTTGTTTGCACACGTTATGAAAGTTAATGTAGTCAGCAAGGATGCACCCTGACCCTACTGATTTTGGTGAACTCTGGCGACTTCCCATATGGCACCAACTGTCCACATTTTATCTCACATTCATGTTCCTGGTAAATGAACCCTATTTGAGTGACCTGTCCTCTAGTGGCACACAGAATATAAGATATCTCATGAATCTAATAAGCAGATTCCAGGATGAACACTACAAGATATCCCATGAATCTAATAAGCAGATTCCAGGATGAACACTACAAGATATCTCATAAACTAATAGGCAGATTACAGGATAAACACAAGATATCTCATAAACTAATAGGCAGATGCAAGGATGAACACTACACATAGGTGACCCTGTGGCTTTTCCTCTACCACCACCTTTCAGCCATGCAGTTTCCAGTTGGATATAAGCAGCAGCAACATGACAAACTCTTAATGTCCTTGCAGACTGATGCATTTTTGTAACAGCGCAAAATTGCAGAAAAACGCACCAGTCTGTGAGGATCTTTAGGCATGCTACCAATGTTTTTAGACTCATCAGTCTTTTTGAGTGGTGCAACCACTCCCTTACGGAGCTGTGTGTGTGTGTGTGGGTGTGTGGCTGGGTGGGTGGCTGGGTGCGTCTGAGCACGAAAACAGCATGGTTGTTTTTCACCACCTGTGCACAACCTAACACACACACAAACACACACGCACATATTAACTGTATATATGGTGATTTCGGGTGTGCCAGTACAGTACAGTGGCAGTACAGTAGAGGGTACATTAGAGGGACCCCCACACGGTAACTCTGTCATTTCCATGTGGGGGACCCCAACATGGAGTTGCACCACTCACTTCACACGGGTGTGATTTTTAATTGTTGCTTTATCTTTACAATTACTACAGAAAACAGACCATTACTGTATATGATAAGTAGCGGCCTTAGCTAAGTTTCACCTGTTTCAATCTAAACCGGCCTCGCCATCAGGGCCCCCCCGACTGACTGTCAGTCAGGGCCCCCCCGACTGACTGTCAGTCAGGGCCCCCACCCCTCAATCACTGACGTACCGAAACCTGCAGATGTTCGACCACACACATGCCTAATTCTGTGCGGAGATAATGTGCAGAACCGTTCGCACCAGCAGCTTTTTCTCAGCGCATTTGTCACTCGCAGAACGCAGCAACAATAGACAGTGATACATTGTCATATTTAAAATCACATCAACATTATTCACAATAATAACCTAAAGGTTACTCTTCTCTAGCCCACATTAGCTCTTGGGCCCAGATCTTTCAGGCCGCCACTGTATTTGATGATATATTTTTTTTCCTTTATACAACCTAATTGGTCCTTCAATGTAGCAATACATGATTGCAGAGGAACAAATTGGCACTGCCATTAACTTCATAAATCATAATAGTATACTTTTCCCAAAAGTACAAGTAAGCCAGTCGAAAAAATAGAACAGATAAACAAAGAACAAATTGTGCTCAGACAGGAAATTAAATTAACCAGTTTGTTGTAGCAGTCTCACCTATTATCACAACATCCCAACTAAGGGTTTTGAGTGTATTCTAGCCAGGGCCAGGGACAATAATACAGTAGTACAATACATAATATAAACAATAATGTGAGGAAGGGAACCAGAAGAAATGAAAATATAATTACTGCATGCATCGATCTGTGTATCACAACCACAGTAAACAATAGTACAATATCCTTCTGTGTATAAGCCCGGCCCTGAATATAAGCCTGAAATTTGATGCAGGTTATATGGGAACATTTTCAACCAGTTTAGATAGAAAACAATAGCGAATTCCCTTTTTTTGATCTTCTATAATACATTATAGAAGATATCAGTGTTGGGCATCGTTACTTTCTAAAGTAACGTCGTTAGGTTACTGGATTACTGCCCATAAAAATAATCCCTTACCGTTACAGATTACCTTCTGAGAAAAGTAACAAGTTAGATTATTTTCCGTTATTTTCCGTTACCAGACAATTAAAACCCATTTTTTTATGCTTGCGCAAGTTGGTTACATTGTATTAGCCCTACTGCCTACCATCAATGCGCCGCACGGCCCGGTTAAAAACGAGAATGATACACATGCATGAACTGACCATAGACAATATCCCCTTTACAACTCTCTTTATTAACGAATATAAGTCGCCACAATCGCCAGCCTATACACGTAGGACTGGACAGAAAGAGCTATAGTGCAGAGAGTACAGACAATACCAGACTAGGCTGTTGCGCTGCGCTCTGATGCCCTCTCCACGCCGCGCACCGTGGCCCATGAACAACAATAACAACTCCACGTGGACCCACGACGACCCATGTATGAATTAGATAGTTTATAAGAAATGGCACGGCGGCCATCCTTGCAGGCAGTGACAGTAACATAATGAGAATCCTGTAGGCTGTGTAACCTGTTCATTTTGGGGGGCATCATCAACAACAGCCTGTTGATGAATGATACTATGAAACTTAACAATTAATTTACTAGTACTCACCTAATGACGCCGCCACGGTGGATATACCATGTTTAACGTAATTCCGAAGTGTTTAGCCTACATTGTTTAAGTCATAGACGCATGCGGTTTTTATGAACTTTGTCTAAAAGCATGTTGTTTTTATTATTCCACTACCACCCGGCACCACTGTCATGGTAACTGGCTACAACCGAAACAACTTCCTCTTCCTCTTCAAAATAAAAGCTGCTTGTAACAATACTTTTATTTCTTAAGTGAACTACAGGATCACACAGGACAGAATGCAGGAGAAATAAACTCCGCAGACAGATCGGGGCTTTATTATTTTTAAATCTTGCCAACAGAATGAACAGGGAGTCAGGGACACATTATAGTAACGGGATTACTTTGTTGGAAATGTAACTAACGAACTAACTACTAAATTGCAAAACTAACAAGTTACTTTATTCCATTACCAATAAAAGTAGTCCCTTACATAACGCCGTTATTAATAGCGCCGTTACACCCAACACTGGATATTATAGATTTTAAGTTTTATATTTGTAATCAGCTAAATAATTCAGTGTTTTTAATGGCACCCCTGTCTTTTTAAACCTGTGATCATGCTGAAAAGTTGAATAAATATAATAAATAATAAAATGTTCAAAGATCCTTCCCCAAACTGTCAAACACTGAAAACAAAGAAAACAAGATAACAATATGGAGAATTACACAGCAAAGAGAAATTTAAATCCAAATTATTTCCATCCTTTATCACTAATCACTTACAAAATATGACTTCTGAGAGGCAACACAGTTTAGTCTTATAATTTTATAATTGCTATTTTCCCACCTGCCAGTTGTCACTCGGTCTCTCTCACTTCCCATAGCGCTCAAACCCGAGATAATCAGTCCAATTAGAGTCCTCACTTGTGAGGAGAACAAAGGCATCACCCATTTATTAATTTTATTTATTATTATATTATGTATTTTATTTATTTTTGCAAAGAAATACATGTTAATGACTTTTAGAAGATTTAGAAAACTTTCCTGGGGTCTTTATGTGTGTAATATGTGGTTTTATATATTTTAGCAGTGAGCCCAGTGTCTCTGATGTCACTTCCTTCCTGGACAACAATTCCCATAATGCTTTGGTGCACTGCTCCTCCTTGGGGGGAGGGCTGTCTTACTGAGACAACATGTCGTCCAGGAAGTAAGTGAGTCCAGTGTCCATGACATCAGAGACACTGGGCTCACTGCAAAAATCTAAAATATCAAAAACCACATATTACGCACATAAGACCCCCAGGAAAATTGTCTAAATCTTCTAAACGTCATTAACATATATTTCTTTGCAAAAAGGGTGAAGTTTCCCTTTAGTTTAATAAAACAAAATTAATGACGAATGAATGATGAAAGAAACGTGAAATTAATGTATGTACTGTAAGAGTGTGTTCCTCCTACATGTATGTCTGCCATGTTGGATGCCCACAGGACATACAGTACAATGATATGGTGCCATCATCAGCCTAAATGCATGTACAGTTATAGATTAGTATTTCATGTGGCATGAGTTGCATGCCAGACAAGGACATTGAGTTACACCTTCATTAAATGGTAACAGAAAAACATACATAATCACCTCTGAAACTTTCTCCTGAGCAGAAACTTTATTCTTTGTGAAGGAAGTTGTTCTTGTTACTGGCTTTTGTTATTATTTCTTGTCTGTGACAGCTTTCTCTTATTTGAGATGTCCCTATGAAACTCTTTCCCAATAGAGATTTGCCATGCTCCAACACTGGACGCTTTTAAGGCTGCCTTGAAAAGATACCTATTCTCTTAGGATTATGGCATATCTTTGTTTTGTTTGTTTGTTGATTGTTATTTTGAAAAGTATCCTTGGGTTCATGAAAGGAAGTTCAAAACGGAAGTTATGAGGACAAACCGGCCAATACAGTAGTTGACTTAGTCTCATGGCGTTTTCAAATGTTGGCGTTTTCAAATGCTCAATCTGCGCACGCACATTCTAGAAATGGTCATTCCATTCCATCCATGGGCCACACAAAGAAATGACCAAAACTATAGGTAGCCTATGCAAGGTCTATCAACAATATGAAACACAGGTACATCAGCCAGCCTAGTTAATGACTAATGCATCAGCACAGTTATTGTGAGTTTCAGAGTTTGTGTGGGTGAATAAGAAAGTTACACTACACGCACAGATGCCATCAGAACACCATGAAACATTAAAAGTGTCCTCCTAGCGTTCAATCACCCACCCCCCCATAGGCCTACCCCCCCACCGCTACACAGAAACTGACACTGAAAATAACAAAATTGCCACATAAGCAAAAGCAGACGCACACAGTGGCTTTGCTACACAGGCTACAAAGCAGTCAATTGTGGCTGAAGGCAGCATGTTGGTGGAAAGCAGGTGCCAACAGTGGGTTCAGTACCACAAGGAGAAAGTGCCAATTCATTTGTTTGAGCTGTTAAGCTGAAACAGACATAACGGCTCAATAAATGGACATTCTGGCACTGACGAACACACACAATGATACAGATCTGTTGGAGCTTATAGTCACATGCTCATACACACATATGGGCACTCTTGAACACTTCTATCGCTGGGATTCTTCAACATTATTGAATTTTTTATTTATTCCAAGGACCATGTTTTCTAACGTGTGTGTGTGTGTGTGTGTGTGTGTGTGTGTGTGTGTGTGTTGCAGTGTACGCACCTTAAACCCATGTGTCATCAATCATCCCTTCCATGAAGAGAAAAGGCTTGCATCCTACCAACACATGAGAAAGAAAGGGGGGGAAACAAAGAACAGTGTTACGCCAAAAGCAAACAAACAAAATCCAATAAACTGGACATTACGTTCTCTCCCATCCCCCTGCCTTGCTCCCTCTCTCATCCTGCAGTATACACTAGCCCATTCTGACCTGAGATCAGATTCATACGAGGTTTCCACTGGACACACACTGGTCTGATTAACCCATTCTGACCTGAGATCAGATTCTAAAAATGTCACTCGTTCTTCGATTTTTCAAAAAATAGCAGACCTACAAGCTCGTAGCGCGCCACTCGGTGGCGCGCTACGAGCTTGTAGATCTGCTATTTTTCAATAGCTAAAGCATAACATGATGCTAACACCAAAACGGGTTCCCGGACAGAATGGGCTAGATGCCCTGCAGACAGATGCTTCAGAAACATAGGAACAAATAGTGGTGGAAAAATAAAATAAAAATCTTTTCTATAATGGTGAAAATGAGTAACGACATAATAGAATCATTCTATTAAAAAAACATCTGAACGTTAATAAAAGTAATGGTTTGATTAGAACATCCTATATCCTGGACCCAGAGGCGCAGGTTAAAGCAGATTTTATTTTGTATGCCTCTATGATGCAGCAAGAAGAGGAGAAAATACAATGAGTAAAGAGCGTGCGCAGGAGACAGAAAAGGAAACAATTGCTGCTCTTTCCCATTTCAGAGTTAATGAGATTTGGTCCCCATTGTTGATGTGGCCACGGCAAAAGTATTATTTGTTGTTGGAAGTGATGGCAGGACGACATAAAACATCTTGTACAGACTACAGACACACAGAACCTTTCATAATAGTGTACCAGACCCTCATTTCTCTGTTTTGGGGGGTGTTGTAGATCTGGTCCATAGCCCTAATGCTAATTCTACCCTACATTAAGGCTATGGTTCAGCTGCATATATCACATACACATTCACAGAAAGAAAAGAAAAACACCATGAAACACACCAACATAAAAAACTGAGATATTGCACACATTCCTTGATAAAGTGCAACTAGTCAATAAAGTGCATCTAGTCAGTTACGGTTGCTGCCATTCGGCAATCTCTGATTGAGAATTTCGATTGACAGAGGAACAAACAAATGACACAACCCATCTTTGTATTGGTGAGTAGGTAAAACGTTCTTCATTCCCGCTACAGAAGAGAGGCTGGTCTGCATTTCATGCGAGAGCTAGACGTGATCGGTTAGCATTAGGGCTATGGACCAGAGCTAGACAGTAGACACTATAACCACAATCCACCCAAGATGCTCCCCATGTTCAAGTCAATCAGCTAACAGGATTAACTGGAACCCTTAAAACAAACCCTTCAGGCACCCAACTATAATAGTACACAGCTAGGCTTCAACAGGCTCCTCCAACAGATCTCACAAAGGCATTGAAACAATCAAAACAATGACACTGCTTATACAGTATAGGCCTAAAATAATAAGCAGGACTATCTCAGATTTGACCACCAGGTGACGTCCGCTTCACTGATCTACCGTGGTTCTGGGGTTTTGGTGCAACGTAGGGGAGAGGGGGTGGAGTTAGCTGGTTTAGACGACAGTTTGACGAACCAATGGAGGTAGCTGGTTTTGTCAGATGCGCTTTTAAATTGGTAAAAAATATTTAACACACAGACGTAAAGAGTGTTCAATACCGTTGATTTATGAAGAAAAGAAAAAGCTGAAGATTTTAGTTACAGTAGCTGGTCTCCACCTGACAGCAACGATAGTATAGTATACTTTATCTATATAGAATATCCATTTATTGAACATACAGTATCAACTGCTATGGGCTGGGTTTGTTGATGTGTGGGTGTGAGTGACACTGGCAGTAGAGCCAGGCAGCCAGCAGACCTGTCTGCCATTTAATGTCCTGTCCCCAACGGACTGGACACGACTGGGCTTGGGGCCAATAAGGGGTCTGTCTCCAGGTGTCACTTAACGCACACACATCGCTGACAGATGCCCGCGGATACACCCATATCTCAGATTAGAATGTGGACGAAGTGTGTGCATGAGAGATGGAGGAGATGGACAGAGTGTATGAAAGAGAGAAAGTATCACTCCGTGTTCCCAAGTCTGCATATTAAAAGCAACTTTAGGCTTGTTTTGTTGTAAAAATAAGTTGTGAGGTGAGGTGAGGTGAGATGTTAGTCAGATCAGATCCAGATTAGAAAAATAAATGTAAGAAATAAAAGAAACAGCTTTTACCGTTGAGTTTGCCATGTTGTTGATATACCAGTAGTACATTTGTATTGAGAACATTAATTTGTTAATGGCATCATTACAAAAATAAATTGCAACCATATTTGTCCTCCCTGGTGGTTAGTTTGATGCCCATGGGCATGTGTTAAACCAATATTCTACCTTTGCATAATAGCCAAGGTATTGGCTAAAAGAAACCCACAATGAAGAAGAATAACTCATAAATTAATCACTACAAATCCACCAACTGTAATTGAATTGGACATTCCCATGTGACAGAAAACATGGTTGTTTAGCTTCATATGACTCCATGAAAGCCGCTTGTGATTTTGTGTTATAATTGCAATAACCCCTGGAGTTCCTCGAGCTAAACTCCACTACAATTTCCAATCCCTCTTGAGCGCGTTATTTATGTATGGTGAGATTTAAAAACTCACTCTAGAGCAGATAACATCAGAGGGATGAGAGAATTGCACAACCATTAAATTGGATTCAGTCGTGTCATTGGAGGTTTTGGGCTCTGGTTGTTTATCATGCGATTTCCAGGCTACACACACAATGGTCTGCTTGCAGAGGTCTGAAATTCAGGAAGCGCTAAAGTTAATTATTTTCTCGCAAAATGAGGATTTGCAAGTCTACTGCTCACCAGGGGTTAAGATGTGATGGGCCTCACTAAACTAACCTTTTGATGAAAACAAAAACGAACGGGTTAAGACTAATAGTCTGCAGAAAAGATTGACCGACACAGCTTTAATTTCAGTTTGGTCAAGAATGAAGACTGCTATTATTTACATCCTTGGAAACCATTTTTTCCTTTTTTTGTGCACACACACGCACGCACGCACGTGGACACACACACGCGCGGACACACACACACACACACACACACACACACACACACACACACACACACACACACACACACACACACACACACACACACACACACACACACACACACACACACACACACACACGCACACACACACACACACACGCACTCATAAATCTTAATATTGCTCATTGTGTAATGTTTATTTGTAGCAAAATGTGTGTGTATGATGTTGTAGTGTGGCATTGCTTTATCTATTTATTGACTGTGATCACCGAACCACAAACACTGAATAATGCTGCAGTTTGTCATGTTAAATCACAACATTATCAATACATCTAGGAAAGGCATGAAAAGCCTTCTCTGAGGGCTGCTGTCTGAGCTTTGGAAAGCTGGGTTAAAATCCATATGTCCATTATTCTATATGGGAGAAAGAAAGAAAAAAATGCAGAGATGGTAATTACATCAAGGTTCTCGGGCGTAATGTCGAATTGATTTCACAACGTAACTTCAGGACATCCTTGAACTAGATACTTAAAAATGAATGGAGAAACGGCGCCTTAAGTGAATTTAAGAAAGCAGGAATAATTACACATATACGCGGCAGCAAACTAATTAAGAAGTAGTGAACTCTGTGGCCCTCGTTCCTTCCTCTCAGTGATTATAGGACTCATATTTCAGACGTCCCACTAGTCACTGTTCATTTCTCTGTGGCAAATGTACTGGAACGGCAAAACTCGTTTTCTCCAGGAGACAAAAATGGACCTGTGACATCAGAGGCGAAAGAAAAAAAAGACCTCTGGTTACTATTTTCATATTAATGAAAAAAGTCATATTAATTGTGGAAAAAGTCTGTCTGCGAAGAAACATGGGTATTTTTATAATTCAATGGCTGTGATTTATATCTGCAGAGATGTGACCATATCTCTTCTGAAGGGACATACAGTATCTTCCAAAGTGCAGGAATCTTTCTAGAGACGGACGAGCACAGTCACTGAGAGTAGGCTAGAACGCTCAAGAATCTCCTACAGTAGCCTACATGCAAATGCAAATTCTGGCTCACATCAGCTGTTACTCTAGCAATATAACCAACAACAAATGATATGTTAAGTTGGGGAAAAAAGTGCAATTGTCCTAAAGTGATAGCAGCTGTATGATTGCATGCTGTCACAAAACTACTGGTGCATGACGCTTGAGAGATAAAGCAGATTACATCCATCTGGATTGCACCATTTGGGGAGTTTTGTTTGTTTGTGTGTGCGTGTGATAGAGAGAGAGATAGAGAGAGAAACAGAGAGTGATTCACTCACAAGCCTGGAGTAAATGTCCATTCAATTCACTAAAGACAATAATCATACATTGCTTAAATGATTCCTAATAGATCAAAAGATGTCTTTCACGTTATTATATTAGTAAATTCAGTTCCTCCACACACACACACACACACACACACACACACACACACACACACACACACACACACACACACACACACACACACACACACACACACACACACACACACACACACACACACACACACACACACACACACACACACACACACACACACACACACACACACACACACACACACACACACACACACACACACACACACACACACACACAATTCTCTCTCTCTCTCTCTCATATGTAGGCTAAAGTGCAGCCAGGCACTTTGACTCGCAAATTATGGGCACAAACATCATTATACACAGATTGGAATAATGATCATAATGGCTGTTGATGATTATATTAACATTAGTGTTAGTGGTCTTTAAATGTGGTGTCTGTCTGTGTGCCAAATCCCAAAGAGAGAGTTTTACCGGCTTCCTAAATTCCTAGTCTAGACAAGCTAATGAAACTGTTTGAATGTCACATGGAAAAAGCATTCTCATTTCCCTTCCTTTAAACCATACAGGCTTTGCATTTCAAGTTTGCCAAACTCCAATGCAGCGCAGCAGCGCAGCAGCGCAGCAGCGCAGTGCAGCACAGATCGATTTTGCTGCTTGCCTTCCAGGTACAACATTCAACAGAAAGTGAGTCCGATATCTTTATCCATTTAACACTATCTTTGCTGGGGACATTTTCAGAATATAGGCGCTAGAGTGCCACGCAGATGAGGCAGATTTTACTATGAAAAGCCCTGCCTTCCATTTACCCCCAAAACCGGGAGGAATAATCTTCCATTACTACTAAAGTTCTCAACGGGCCCAACAATGATGGACCGGCCCGACCCTACCCTAACTAGGTCGGCCCGAGGCTCGGCCCAACCCCAAACATTACCATAATGTTAAGCCCGAAGCCTTAACACTAAATGGCGGCGCGGCACCGTGTTTCAGTGTGAAACTGAGAACGGGGATCAAAGGACTTTTCGATATAAAGGATGTACTGTATGTAACTCACGTTAGAATAGGCTATTAATGTTCCATTTCCAATCATTCTAATCTAATGGATTTCATACAGTGGTGGTGGTGACTGGTGACTACAGTAAACACGAATAGCTGCTTCAGCTCCCTCCCTTAGTTTCCTCTGAAGTGAAGCCCAAGGCTCGGCCCGGCCCGGCTAATTAGCATAACTTTCGGCCCCGACTCAGCCCGATAACGTCGGGTCGGTACCGATCGGGTTCAGGCAGAGTTTGAGAACTTTAATTACTACCTCGGCTCGCGGTACCTCGTCTGATCTCTCTTTAGAAGCATTAATATTCCAAACAAGATGCTTGGTTAAGTCAGAAATTACGACAGAACGTTCTGATCAAAATCATGGACAGCGCCGTAGATTCATAATAACAAGTTTTGTCGGCCCTTAAACAAGGAAGTGAATGGCTGCTCGTAAACATGTGCGGGAGGCTCTGAGCAAGGCGTTGGCTAGGAACGGCTGCTGTCCAAAAATGGATTTCAGTGATCCCGTTTTATAAAAAGGACGTAATACTATACACGTCCAAGGCACATCCCGGTATTCATTGAGAAGTGTGTGTGTGTATGTTAAGTCCAATTTATAAACATTTTCAAACTTTTAAACTGTTTGAATTTTCTTTTACATTTGAACCGAAATGTGTGCCTATATATGTAATGGCATGCCACATTTTCTTCCAAAATAGTAGATCTACGGCCTGGGCCGTGGCTCAGCGGTCCAGGCACCTCGGCCGGTAGTCCAAGCCTGGCAGTGTGCCGCAGGTTCGACTCCTGATCCCGACGGCCTTCACTGCATGTCACTCCCCCATCTCTCTCCCCCATTTCCTGTCTGTCCCTCTATAAAACAATATAAAATAAAGGCGAAAAATATATAGTAGATCTACAAGTTCAGAAAGTGTCGTATCGCAAAACACATTGTGGGCTTGTGTATCGGCTATTTTCGGCTATTCGGTGTATAGGACGAAATGCAGGGGACCTAGCGCAGACCTCGGTCAACAAAGTATATAGGGGTTTGATTGATTGATTGAACATTCTATGAAAAACAGGCAATCATCATAAAAATAAAGTAAAAAAGGGGAAAAACGTACAGTGTACAGTATTTTACAGGGGCCAGTTTCATTTAATGCCAGCCAGGCAATAAGCTAAGAAAATAAACTAATTACTGAATTTATTTATTTTTGACATAAATATAATCAAACATTTGGTCATGGTATATGATCATCTCTATATTATATTATTCAAACAGGGGAGTATGTGGACATCCGCTATTCACTCGCACCAAATTATTATAAGAGCATGCTGGCATTCAATTCAGTGCAAAGGCAGAAGCTTTAAATCCTAACATTTATATTACATGTCAATTAGGAGCTAGATAATTGTTGGCAGCTATAGTGACAGTGCACCCAAGAAAAGGTCAGCTATTAAAGAAAAAAAGAAACGAGCAGCGAACGAGACTGAGACATTCTTGGCCCCAGTCTGACACATTTCAAGAACAATAACTACCGACCGGGCCTTGTTTGAATCTCAGTTACTTTCTCCTCGTGCCAGTGGAAGTTCACTCTCGCTGCAATTTCATTCTTTAAAATTGATTAGAGAATGTAGAGTAGCTGATATTGCAAGTTTCACAGTCACACATCAAGGCGTGGAATAGCTTGCTGGCGGGAACCCATTCCTGGAAGTGGACCAATTCTCTCTCACCTCGGCTGACCTTCTTTGTTTGGGATTATGTAATCAGCGGCGAGGCGCTGGCAGGGAGGGCAGGTAGACGCGGGGCGACCCGCCGATAACCCCGGTGCCTGCTGTGCAGAGATTGGATCCCCAGCCCCTGGTGCCGCTCCCTTCCCTTCCAGGCGTGGATCAAGAGCCTCCCTGGGCCCCCGGGTACCACTGAGCCTCCTTATGGTACCCGGGAGGGAGGGAAATAATCCCAACCTCCCGATTCTATCCGTTTTTGCATCTGCTGTTGTTTGTGTTTGACTCTGTCACACAGTCGCTCTCTCCACTATCTGCTGCTTATATCTCGGTCTGATGGCCATGCATGGAGGCATTAGCAAATGCAAAGCAGACAGGTTCACGGTGGAAAACACACACGCACGCACTCACACACACACTGATACAGTAGCACACACATCACGCGCACATGTGTGCATACACATAAATCCATGTGCACGTAGAAATAGATACTTATGGGTATACAAACATCACACACGCAAGCACTCGCACACACACACACCCTCCAAGTGCTCCTGTGGTCGTGGCTGTTTAGCTGTTATTGTCTCACGTCCCACAGAAGCAATCCACATCCAGTAATTGCATGCGGCTGCTTTCAGTGAGAGAAAAAAACAAAAAAACACTTTGCTTCCTTTTCTCCTCATCTGCTGCTTTACCCCATCAACCTTACCCTTCATTATCTACCCACCAAAGTAGTCAACAAGGCACAAAGGCGGATGCCAGCTTTTAAAGGCAATGAATAGACCTTTACTGAAAGGAGGGGGGGGTGGGTGTGACTCCCGCTAAGCTCAGAGCTAAACAGGAAGTGAGGTTGACAACATCCATAACAGCTGCTCTCTCTCTCTCTCTTCCCCCCCCCCCCCCCTCTCCATGTCTCAATTACCTCTCGTTGGCAGGTGCTCTATGGAATAATTGTGTTATAGTAGTCTGTGTTGAATCTGCTAGTGCTTTTTTCACGTTGAATTTGTACACAAAACAACTCTGATGAGTCTTTCAGTCTTTGGCTGTGATTGAACTGAGAGGTTTAAAAAGACGTTGTGCCTCACGGGACCTATTATTGGATCTTTATCGTTCAGATTAGCCGTATTCTTAAGCATCATTCTCCTTTATTTGTGTGTCAATGAAAACGGGGCTTCTCTTCTTTGCGTGTGCTATAGTTTGTAAAAACGTGTACGTCACCAAAAGGAGGGAAGCGTCTGAAAAGCTAGCGGCGCCATTTTTGTGTGATTTAAACTCTAGCCCACATGACTCAGAATAGAGTGACGGTGGTCTGTTTTTGTAAACATTGAGCTCGTTCCTGGCAACAACACAGTGAGCCAACACCAGAATGGAAAGAAAAAAGGTCAGGCTCAACATACCTTTACAAGCACTATTGTTTGTTGAACTCCCTCTGGTGTTTAAAAAAAGAACGCACACGGATAGTCGCTCACTATGTAAACAAACCAGACAATAATCCCAGAAGTATGGCGGCCGCTACCACATGACACATATGTTGACGCCCCCCTCAAGGAGATTTTGGTACGCTCTATACAGTAATGTCCTCAATGCTAATGTATCCATTTGTAATTCCAAGAGTTTACAAATGTAACCCAATGTCCATGTACAGACATTTGCATATATTTTACGGTCCTAAAACTGACCTTGTCTGTCTGTGCGGGACCATTTAATCGGACAGTCAAGTGTCTCTGCTCTGCCCAGTGTGCCCACAGCAAGGCCAGGTGAGGAGGGAATAAAAAGGCTGGGCAACAGCCAGACTGACCGTCAGTGGCACATCAAACAGGAAGCTACAGTATTAGGGCTGTTTTTTCTTTTTTCTACTACACATTCCAATGGAAGTTGCTCAGTGGCGTTTTGAAGCACCCGGACGACTGCCGGAAGTCAAATTATAACTCAATGACCTGGGATGACGCACGTTACGCACATGACGTCACTGAACGTCCGTCCACCTCCATGAACGTGCTGCAGTTCCACCTTTTGCCAGTAGGTAGTGGCAGCTTCAACGTTGGATAGCCTTACTGGGGGCTTGAATTGACCATTAGAATTAATTTTTTATACTCTCACATTTAACACATTGAGAGTTTAGGAAGGGCTATACAGAGGCTGCCTTTCACATTTTTGGAGAACTAAGAACAAAGTGAAACTGAATATGCTGCAGTATCACTACCTGTATTTTACCTAACAAATTCTATTCTGGGTATGTCATAATATGCACATAATTATAGTAAAAATAGTGGTGTGAGCTTGTAGATCTGCTATTTATGCAGAATATTTGGTGTAGAGGGAGATTTAGTGTAGAGTGGAAAAAGGAGGGGGGAGGGGCAATTATTAACCCCATGGTACCTCACCAAGTGTCACTTTTGCGCAGCCTAACACAGCACGGTACAGCACCACTCACTTCAGACTGGTCTGATTTTTTTTTGTTTTACTTACTAAGAGAAGATATTATGGCACATTTTTTGCAGGGTTTGCTGAATATCATATTAATTATTACATCTATCTATAGGTTAATAAGAGCGCCTCTTTGTTATACCTACCTACTACTACCTATTAATAATAAAGTAGGTACTGTATAACAAAGAAGTGCTCTTCAATGATGTGGGAGATTTTGCTATGGTGTCACATTGAGCTATGGCTTAAATATTCTCAATATTCCACACACTGAAGTGGGGGAAGTAATTATGAATGCATTTCTTTTCTCAACCACTACATTTTAATTAGAGATACATTCTTCAAGATTCACATTTTTAATGAACAAAACTGGGCACAGTGCTGCCATTCTTATCACGGCACTGATCACGTCCCCAACAGACAGAAAATGGAAAGTAATTAAAAACATCACAAAGGCTGCCAGACTAATGTGTTTTTTTTTTTTTCAATTACATTTCCTTTGTAGGTTTGGACCTCTCAATCAGCAATATCCTGACACTGTCCAAACAACATCCTCTTCATATGGCAATCCAGCTGTCAAAATAAATAAATACGTAAAGAATTATCACCGTTTCCTGATGATGTTCAATCGTGTATTTGCATGAAATGCATTTGTTTGAATGTGTTCAACAATCATACTGTATTACAAATGTCATGGTATACATACTGTACACGTATGTAATGATGCGTGTGCATCATTACAGCTTAAAAAGAAATCCAGTGGTTGCCAGTGGTGGAAAAATAACTCAATGTTTTTACTTAAGTCAAAGTATCAATACTGCAATATAGACATACTCTGTTGCAAGTGAAAGTCCAGAATCCAAAATATACTTGAGAAAAGTACAAAAGTATTGCCATCAAAAAGCGTGTAAATTGTCAAATGTGTATAGGACTGAATTTATGTTGTTGAAATAAATAATCTAAATCTAAAAAACTATTAAGTACAATATTTGGATCTGAGATGTAGTGGAGTAGACGTAAAATAATTGCAAATTGGAAATTAAAAATTAAAAAAGTATAGCTGGTTTCTACCGCTCTATATGTCTCCACTGCCAACGGAGCTAGACCAAAACATCAACTGGCCAGGATTTCAGAGACGTGTGTATGGCTCAGCATTTTCTATACTGTACAGTATATAGCCATTAGCCAGTCTCTCGTATTGTGCTGTCCGTCTCTATGAAATCAATGTGAAGAAATGAGAGATGCAGAAGAGCACCCCTGCAAAGAGAGCAGCTACTGTACGTTATGCCCTAATGCCTTTAACCCATTCTGACCGGGAACCCATGTTGGTGTTAGCATCATGTTATGCTTTAGCTATTGAAAAATAGCAGATCTACAAGCTCATAGCGCGCCACCGAGTGGCGCGCTACGAGCTTGTAGGTCTGCCATTTTTGAAAAATCGAAGAGCGACTGACATTTTTTAGAATCTGATCTCAGGTCAGAATGGGTTCATCAGACCAGTGTGTGTCCTAGTGGAAACCTCGTATGAATCTGATCTCAGGTCAGAATGGGTTATACATGGAGTACCTTTTGAAAACCATGCCCTGGATGTGGATGGATTCCAAGCAGAGGGAGGAAGGCAGGGTGGGTGGGGAGGGGGTGAATACTTTATGAAGCAATACATTGCAGCCAGACGAAGGATGAAAGTCGTGTCTGCAGAAATCAAGACATTACCATCTTTCCTCTGCCCTCATGCAAAGCACAGCCAGGAACATGCTTTACTACATCCTCTCCAGGTTTCGGCGCTATAGCCGCAGGTATAATACAAAATTAGCAAATCAATGCAGAACACTTTCACGATACTGCCGTGATTGTGTTTGTTTAATATCTTTCCTTTTTCTTTTTGAGGGAGGTGGGAAGTAATGAAATACCCACAGTGTGACATTAAAGTGATATAAAAAAGGGGAATGCGACGGAGAGAGAGAGAGAGAGAGAGAGAGAGAGAGAGAGAGAGAGAGAGGGGGACTTGAGTATGCCTCGGAGCGGTGATCCCACCTCTCCTTCGGTTGGTTTGATGTCACCAACCGCCTGCCTCTCACGGACGAGAATCTCATTTCAGGGCCGACTAATTTCTCCATTATAGGTGCACAATTATCCCACTGTGACTGGGAATGCAGATATGGGAAGCAAAAAAAAAAGTGGAAGTGGAAATAACAAGGCCTTATTACGGAGAGGAGAGAGAGAGAGAGAGAGAGAGAGAGAGAGAGAGAGAGAGAGAGAGAGAGAGAGAGAGAGGCAAGAAGGCAAGTGTCTCAAACGAGCGAGGGCGCTTTAGATGTTTTTCAGCTCTTAATTGTGATCAGTGTGGAGCGTTAAGCACAGATTAGTGTCCTCAAGGACACTGACTATAGTCGATGTCTGTAATACACTCATGATTTCACCAACTCCACTCCTACATCTCTCCCTCTCTGTGTCCAGCATCCTTAAATGTCAGGTACGTTATCACAATATTTACATTATTTATTTAGTATTAGAATTATGCTGTACTATGGTACAGTATAATTATAATACTGTAAATATTGTGACAAAACAAAACACTTACAGCTTGACAAAAGCTTCCATGCTCAAGGCCATGAATGGCTTCAGTTGGAGGGCATGATAATAATACCTTTTTACTATTCTATAAAGAGAACCAATTATTAAGGAACTGTTTTTCTTATGGCATCTTAACAATAATTAGTATCAGCTTTTATTTACTAATTAACTGCCAAAGCTTCTCTAGAATAGACTGCCCACACCACCAGCGATTTTTTGTATTTTTTACTAATCTTCAAGACCCACAGAACATCTCGCTCCATGTATATATACGCAATAGTCTCCGGCCTCATCGGATTGCAAAGTTTGCAGTTAACTATGAAATTGCGCATTTCCCGTCAGTGTGTGTGTGTGTGTGTTTTTGTCATGCCTCCATATATGGTTACGCCACGTGACACGTGGCGTGACCGCTTCTCACCCTCAGGGCGGCTTTTCACTGTCTGGAAAGCAGAGAGAAAATATTTTTATAAATCCTATACAACATTAGACTGGACCAGGTTGGAAACATTATTTCCAGCCAGGTGTACTCTTCTTTGGAAGTTATAGGATCACTCACAGGTTGCGTAAGAGCACCCTTTATCGTAAACGTAAACCACTGAAACCACATGATGAACGATATGTCAATGGTGGTCTGTGCCTTGGATTGAAATGACGAATATTCATCAATGGCAGTCAATGTGTATTAACGGTACTTGAAGACTGAAATCAGCCTGGCATCAGAACGTATTTGATAGAGCTACTATTTGACCATTACCATTTGATTAAGCAGCAATGCCTTATAACTGCCGCTTACCCTTTTTTACCCATGTGACACATTTCTGGCAAGTCAAGAGAATCAGACATGCAGAGTAGACGCCCATTGGGTGAATCCCAAGTTGGAAAGTGGTACATTTCAGAATGCTTCAGTGACATCTCTGTGCTTTTGTTGATGATGAGAACTACAAGTGCAGTATAGTCCACCCTGTTGTTATACAGTGAATGTTATGTTCTGCTGCAAGGCTTGGTTTAAATTTAATGCAGATTTGCAAAACTGTTTAGAGAGAACCTCTGGGAAGTGAAAATAGTTTGATGTGGTATTGTGCTGAGTTAAAGGTTTTCAAAGGAAGCGCAGGTTGGCAAATTCTGAGATTCAAGGTAAGTACTTGTGGGTCTCGGCTGCTGTCTCTTTGTTGATTTAACTCTTCTTACAGGGCCTTGATGACATCTTTTGCTGAGTAGCTGAGCTGCAGATATTTAAGGGGAGCAGGGAATTCGGGCAGATTCTGTGCTATCTGGGCTTTTAGAAGAGCTTTTGCAGCCTTGAGTGTCTATGAAGTTATAGCTCGGAAATACTTTCTGCTGTTTCTTCTGTTATTTCTCCAATTAGGGAACTCTCCCAGGATGCAATGCAACATTTGTCTCCATTAATAACGTTGTTATACGGATAGCTGGAGAGCTGGGCACTCTGGGTAAGCCCCAATGAAAGGTTCTTGGTGTCCTTGTACAGAGATGCAATTACAACAGCAAGCATTGGCCAAGCTGTACAGTGCTGAAGGAACTCGATTGCTGTATAGGGATGAGGGGATTATAGAGTACACCCTTGCCACAAAGTAAACAGCAGTTATTGCTTATTGTAGCAAACATGATAAATCATTGAGAATCAATTTGTTTGTTTTTTTGTTCTTATCGCTCGATTAATCTGACTGATCTTGCATCCGTGGAAGTAGGCCACCTTGATTTTTAACATGCATTTGGCATTTGTGCCCATT
This sequence comes from Protomyctophum bolini, assembly GCF_963924005.1. NCBI lineage: Eukaryota > Metazoa > Chordata > Actinopteri > Myctophiformes > Myctophidae > Protomyctophum > Protomyctophum bolini. The sequence continues at coordinate 38,104,600 of NC_137871.1, forward strand.
GTTTCAATATCAGGACCCCCTTCCTCACATGACAGACTGCTCTCTTCACCCACCAGCTGACGGGTTCACCGTTCTGGTCAAAGACAAAGCAGATAATAAGGACAAAGGGATATGCTTGGCTCTTGCCTGTTTTAATCCTACTAGCTCTGACTACAGTGGCACATCTGAAGCGGTGGTATCATGCTGTGTTTCACTCATGCATGTTAAATCCATTTTGAAACATATTTTGGGGTGCCAGTTTATTGGATTATTCATCTGTGATAGTTGGGGGGTTGGGGGTATTTTGAATTTGCCTCTGCCATCTTGTCTTCACTGAGAACAACATGGACATTGTAGAGGGTTAACAAGACTTGTCTCCAAGTCTCATTCCATACGCAGCAATATCCTTAAACCATTTGGGACTGAGGCCGATTCTAAAAACGCCTACAAGTTTTCTGGAAAAACTTCAGATATGAATTTGATTAATTTGTTTAATGTTTTTTTAAATGCTGCTATATACTGTACATAGCAACAAGAACCCCAAAAGGGTTTCGCGTCGTGAAGGGTAAAAACACCAAAAGGGGTTCCCGTCTTCTATTACACGCATCTACTAAAGTAATACCTTTTCAAGTCTGGGTCTCTGGGCATTTTCATTCAAGAGCCTAAGATATATTTCACCTTCACTTTATCACCATCAGTCTACCCTAGCCTACCTCTTATGGCTCATCCCACAGAGGATTCCAGTCAGCACCTTTAAAGTGCCCCAAATTCTTCATAAAAGGGCGTGAAGTCATTGTTAAATCATTTCATTTCAAGTAAGTAAGAGGCCAGGTGAACAGGGTCGTTGCAGAATCTATTCAAGAAAATGTCATCGCCTCTAGTCTGTTCTATTACTGGGACAGAAATAGCAACTTTTGATCAAAGAATCACATCATTAAAGAACAGAATTTGAAGTGAAATTAAAATTTAAATTCACACGCACACGCACACACACTCAGACTTGTTAATGTTTTCCCACACAGATCTGATTGATCTCAATGTAACAACAAAGTAGTCTCGTGAGCCAGACTGTTGCCTCCCACAATTTTCGAATGCTTACATCATACAGTCTGGAGCAACCAAAGCTCTGAACATGATCAGAGCATAACGCGGATGTGACACCTCCTAATATAAATACATAATCAAAGCATACAGTATGCTTTCTGCTTATCAGAAATCAAAATTCTAATAGATATTTTAAATATATTTTCTTGAAAGTAAATGACAGATGTAATGACACATTCTGTTCTCAGATTTTGGGATGTGTAGTTCCAGGATCTATATAGTATTCGGACAGAGTGTGTAGTTGAACAAGACGCGACCGTTTCTGACCATTAGATTTGATTTATTTTTCCGTTTTCTCAAAGGCCACTAAACTGCCAACTAAAAAAGTCTCATTTATTTCATTGTCAATTTCTGATTAATTGAAAAGGTTGGACCCTATTGCAAACAAGTGTAATGCTTTATGGTGTCGTCCACAGTTAATAAATACTTCAATCAATCAATCAATGGCATTTCATGTTTGTGTTGTCTCAAAAAGTCGATTTGCTCAGACACATATGACGTAAATTCTCCTTTCATTGTAAATGGCAAATGTGACACGAGTTATGACTCGCCCCTCAAAAACAATCTAGGATTTCAGGATTCTCTGTTTTTGATACCATTATTGAATTATAATATAATGAAATAGCTAATACACAATATTATTGTGCTAGAGCTCCTGCAGTATACTGTACATCACTAATAGTAATACAATAATTCATACTGTAATTTTATGAAGTAATTTAAAATCACAATGTGTGGTACCAGAGCATTAGAAACTAAACCACTACTGGTATAACTTTGTTTTGTGTTTTTATTAGTGATGCACCGAATATTCGGCTGCATAAAATATTCAGCTAAAATGGCTAAAAAAGCATTTTCGGCCTATTCGGTTTCGACCCGAATAGGCAGAACATATATCACCGAATAGTGTATGCAATTAATGCATTCAAAAGAGCTGAATACATTTTTTAACAGTTTTATGGACCCATAATAGTTTTGCCATAACCATTTAGTTTGCCATAAATCAGGTAGCTTTAAGGTACGGCCATGACAGCAATGGTAGGAAAAAAGTTAAGATATAATATTATATTATTATATTATGATATTCGGCCAACTGTTTACTATCTTCGGTATTCGGTTTCGGCCAAGAATTTCCATTTCGGTGCATCCCTAGTTTTTATATATTTTTAAACAGAACTATGACTCGAATAATAATGTCCTCCTTGCAATTCTCTTTGAATAAGGAGTCAGCCAAATGCCCTGAATGTGTAATGTCGCCTCTAGCACTGAGATACCTTTGAGGTAGATAAAGTCATGAAACCATTTTGAGGCTAGAGATAGGATCTGTTTTGTGTGTGTGTGCGTGTGTGTGTGTGTGTGTGTGTGTGTGTGTGTGTGTGTGTGTGTGTGTGTGTGTGTGTGTATGTGTGCGCGTGCGTGGGTGCGCTTGTATGTGTGGTAGTATCTCTTCTAAATTTGTCTGGGACACAGCCGTGGGTGGAAGGAATGAGGAGCTAAGTCTGCTCTGACATTTACAGCTGAGAGACCTCGACTCAGGTGAAGGATTTTTATTGATAATACGGCCAGAACATTTGAGACCTATGGATATGAAGGTTGCCCAAAGTTTCTTTAAGTGAAAACTCTGGAAAGTGAAGCAGTTACAACACTTTTCAGGCCAAGGGCAATTGCTAAAAATAATCATTGATATTATGGCCTTTCGGTATCCAGCTGCAATGGATGCCTTATAGAGCGGCACAGTCCCAACCCCGACGAGCGGCCCGGAAGAGAAATTCCCATTAATTTTTTCCCATAGACGTTTTAGAAAGTAATTATTTAAAGCCTTGGACAAAGCCAACACGGCTCCTGACAAATCGTGACAATGAACACAATTTGAAATAAATCAATTAATTACCAGCTGCATTATTATTATGTGCCTCTGTGTCAGTTTCATCGCAGTAGTTTAAGTAGGAACCAAAATTCTCTAAGGCGGAACTATTGTGTTCTGAGTCGTGTGTTTCCGCCCGGACATAATATTTGCGGTGCACACATACACGTACGTCAGCCAATGAGAAAACCAGCTGGACTAGCTTGCACATTGATTATAGAGTCAGCTTGCTATTGCAGCTGATAAAAAGCAGCTGGTAAAAAGGGCAGAGTACAACAATGAGTTTTTGTCATGATTTGTCAGGAGTCGAGTTGGCTTTGTCTGAGGCTTAAAAATCTTTTTAGTTTTTAAAAGGTCTATGGGAAAAATGAATGGGAAGTTCTCTTCCCGGCCGCTCGTCTTTCTGAAAGGGGGCGGGACTGCAACGCTCTATTGATTCACTTGGGAAGCACCCTGTGATCCGACGGACCATTGCTCCGAAGGAGCATTGGTCCGAGGTGCGCTGGGGGTCGGGAGAGGGTGGGTGGTTAGGTTTAGGTGTCTGCCCCGGGGGAGGTTAGGGTTAGGGTGAGGGTTTGAGGTATGTTGTCGATCGGACCAATGGACCGTCGGCATATTGACGCGGACCCGATTCACTTGCTGTACGTGGCTTGTTCAATGTTGTGTTCATGGGCTTGGGAATGAGGGAGAACGTTAAGTAAAACGAAACAGAAATATCTGATCATGTGGATGAATGCTGCAGTGACATGCATGTACCCCGTATACTCCCTGGGGTATAATGATAGCTTCAAACAATAGCAATAGCCAGAATCACACCTTCACTGTCACTATACTGTATGTATGATGTGAATCATATTGCTATGACCTTCGTTGTCACTAATTCAGACCTAGAAGAGTTCAGTGTTGGACAGTGTTTCCGTCTGTTTGTGTCCCTGGGGTATAAAAATAGCTCTAAACAATATCAATAGTAGAATAAGCTGTTGGCAGAGAATTGTCACATTGTTCCAGTGCATACTGCAGGCCTTAAGGGATTTGGAGGAGATTCTGAAGCTCTGGCTCCAAACATTTTACATTTTATGTGGAACATGCATGGTATTCCAATTCATGTCACTAGGCGAGCTGTCTAACCACGGCTGTTTTGTCCGACTGTGGGGGGAGGGGGTGGTCTGGAACGTAGTGAACGAATGGTCGGTCCATTGTCGCCGAATTTTCGCCTATTAGGCATATTAAAGAATTACCTATGCTTAGGTGAGTTTCCTCCTGTGCTTGACTACGCTTGTGTATTAGACATGTGCGACTGGCCTCTCAGTGGCTCTACACATACGACAGTTGGTTTGAAGGACGGCTGTCCCCCCCTAGCTGCCAACGCCCCAGTGCTCCCCCTCTAATGAGCGCAATCAGGGGCCCATGTTCAGCCAGTGAACCCAGCTGGATGTGATTAAGCCAGAGTGACCTCCTGCCAGCCCCAGGGCCAGCCTGCATCACAGGGGACCCTGGAATAAGCATGGGCCAAGGAGAACCCACATTTTGCCAACCTTACCTGCCAGCTCCGGTGCCCATGTGTCCATTGCCATGCCTGTGTTCAAGTTGTGGCCACCCATTCACACCAACGCAAACCCCACAGATATCTGCGGCCATGATCCCTTGTGCAAAAGTGCGTGCGTGCATTTCTCTGTCTCTCTTCATAGACACACATGCACAGACAGATAGAAAACTTATAAAGATAAGTAAGTTTGAGAATATTTAATATAATAGGCTAATATATTTTTCTCAAATACATTGTATCATGCCATGTAATCTTTGTCACCGTATATTAATACTGTTAGCAATGTTCCGACCAACACAGTATGAGAATTATACTGTGCTGGATTAGCCCCTTTCAGTGCCCTTGTTTATACCTTTCCTGTATTTGTTTACAGGAAAGGTAAACATGGGGCTACTGCTGGATCAAATATTCATGAACAATATGTTAACTGGAATCGTTCTAGTTAATGAATACGTTCATGAAGGATAGCCCACTCTCTTTCTACATTGTGTCTACCACCATACAAAATATACTGTACATTTCGAGTATCTGTACCTGCAATATTTAGTTGTTTTTTGATACTTTCACACAAATATAGCAGGCTACTCTTGACTCCACTACATTTATAGGAAGGGAAACGGTACTTGAATACTTAAGTATGTACTTAAGTAGTAATATTTGACCAGGAGTATCTGTACTTTGACTCAAGTACTGGGGTTGAGTACTCTCAACAGGAAACAGGAAGTACTAGTGAGCAAAAAGAATATCCAGACCTGGATTGAAGTGAGTTCATAAAACATTTAGCTAAGATAATCAATGTGGTTTTCATAAATGCCATGACCAAACTTCCATATATCCTGTAGCCAAATCTAGTCTGACAAGCAAATATTGGCCAAATAGTCCTCACGAGAGCAGTAAAGAAATTCAAGGGAAGATGAGAAATATAGGCACTGCTTAAGATTTCCAAACGATGTAATTGAAAGTGGCAGTTGCATGCTTGGAAACAGGTGCACAGCAGGGCGAGAGTTTGATCATTTTATGCTACCATCAATAATCTGAGACAGCGTTCCCCTCCCCCACTAACGCACACACGCGCATCGGACGCACGCATACAGTCATCACAAGCTGTGGCAGGCATATGCACCTATAATTGCACACTGTCCACTTGCACTTAAGAGATGCCTTCATACGTGGCTGCCTACACGCATGTGTGCACACATGTCGACACACATACACATGCACACACACACGCAGCGTTATGAAAGACAGCTGAAGGGCAAAAAGCCTTTAAAGAGATGATCAGTCAGGTTCACGATCCATCATGGGGCATTCCATCTCCACTGAGTGTAACAAGTGTGCAATCTAATGTCCACATTGCTTACAGTCAGTAGAACCCCCAAAATAGAGCATCACTGACAGGCATTCAGAAAACACATCCCCAATTAGATCTTCTTATGTAGACATCACATCAGGCGCAGCAGCGAAAGTAGGCCACCCTATCCAATGTTTTTGCTTGGAAAATAAGTCACGTTAGCATGATCCCTCTCTGGAGGCTGTGTGTGCGGGTCTTGGTTTCTGTTTGGTGTTGGGGGAGTATGCTGCCACATTGCGTTAGGGAAGTGTAGGCCAGCTCTCAGTGGACAAAGAGGACGTGTAGAGCAAAAAGATGACATGGCGTGAGAACATGATAAGAGAGCGATTACACACTGTAGCAAATATCTTGATTCACGGCTGGAGTCTAACTCACTCAGAGATAAAGATGCAAACCAACAGGCATAGCTAATGCATGAACAGACGTGTGTGTACAGTGGGTGCATACAGTATGCTGTATAGGCATATAATCACATGCAGGAACACATGCCCCCCCCCACACACACACAAATGAATGCATGCACACTCACACACACGCACACACACACACACACACATACTGGTGTTCAAAACCAGTGCCCTGACTGAACCTGAACCATGTGGGTTCAGGTTCAGCCTAGCGCATAGGGATAGACTGAATGGGAGGCAAGGGATATTGCAATTGAACCATAGGAGACCTTTGTCACAACAAAGCTCCTGTCCATAACAAACAGCAGATTAAAAATAAAAGGCTAATACAGTCGGGTGCCAATGGTCTTGTCCCTTTTCATTTAACTGTATGAATGTCACTTCTATAAATCTTTCACATTCCAATATCAAGTATTATTTTTGTCAGGTGAAGCCTGACTAATGAAAGCTCATGAAAACTAGACAACCTTGTTATAGTCTAGCTCTAGTCATGCTGACGGCCTGATTGGCTGCCTCGTCTGCCTCCTCTGACCAATGGCACAGCAAGCAACGGCATGCCAACGGTAACTCTATGCATCCATTCCATGCACACAACCTCGCCTCACCAGGCTTTCCACCACCTCGGAGGAAAGCCTGGTCTCTGTTTCAAAAGTCTGTATGATCCGGGCTTGAGCGGATGATATGGTTGTAGTATTGTTTTGTAGTCGCCAGACAGGAGGCGGCGACAACTTCCTTTTCCCTCTCAATAAAAGCTCTCGTAGCCTGTAGCTTTTATTGAGAGGGAAAAGGAAGTTGCCGTCGCCTGTTGTTCCTGTCTGGCGACTACAAAACAATAATACAACATGACGTAACCATTATCATCCGCTCCCTCCCGGATCATATACCGAAATGAAATGGTGCCCAGGCTAATGCACACACGCACCTCTGGCCAATGGGATGGGACAGCAAGCATCCCAACAGCATCCATGCACACACACGCACAGAATCACTCACAACATATTTTATACCATTGGGTCCGTCGCGACGAGTGGACAGTTGGAAAATCCTAAGGTCCTAAATGCATTAAGCCATTAACGTTGGACCGGCTGGTTTCGTTTTGTCCAACGCGATTATGTGAAACAGCATGGCTGCGCCTGCAGTAGGCTACTAACCAAAACAAACACATTGTACTTTTGTGTCGCACGTGGAAAGCGACTGAACAACACCATGGATATAAAGACAGTTCCAATGTGCTGCTGTGCACAGCGCAGATAATGCACAACTCAAGGTACAACCTACAAAACTGACTGAAGCTGATCATTCATGACTGGAACTGTCTCCAGAGTCCTGCAGTCCGCAATGAAAGAGAGACAATCTCATCTCTCACTAGTCCACTTCTCTACAATGCCATTCTAGCCTTTAAAACTACATTTATGTTATTCAATATATTACTTAAGCGCCAGTGTTCATTTAACAGTGTAAACCAGTGTAAACATACATGTTACTAAAATAATAACAATAATAATATGGGCAAAAACAAAGACAAAGGGGACAATGGAGACAGCACTATGTGATCATTCCTTGTTAAAAGCACGGCACCTATTCTTCAAAAATAAAACTTATTTAAAAAAGCTGGAAATGTATGCAATTAATGCTTTTAACCACATGAACCACCACTCCAGCCCCCATAGTCGGACAAAACAGCCGTGGTTTGACAGCTCGCCCAGTGATGTGAATTGGAAAACCATGCATGCATGTTCCATATAAAATGTTCCATTTATGGAGCCAGAGCTTCCAAATCTCCTCCAAATCCCAACAATAATGCCTGCAGTATGCACTGGAAAGCAGAAAAAAACGAAACACTGGAAAAACTATTGTTTATACCCCAGGGAGTGGACGCGCGCGCACACACACCCACACACACACACACACACACACACACACTGCTGTCCAACACTAACATTGTCTATAGGTGTCTGAAGTACTGACAGCGAAGGCCACATAGCATTTAAGCATTATGATTCACATCAATCTCATAGTGACAGCGAAGGCCATAGCATTGTGATTCGCACCATTTTCATACTCAAAGTATCATTAAAGCATTCATTGACCCCTCCTGCCCTGTGGATGGGGGCATTATCATCCTATAGTACCATCAGGAGAGAAATCATCATAGGATAATAAAGGTGATCACCCAGAATAACTATGTACAGATTTGCAGTGACCTTTTCCCAAACCATGGCAGGAAATTGCCCCCATATAGCATAACAAGCCTCAGGCTTACGTTGTAACTTTATCTTATCTTCTTATCTAACCCATTCTGACCTGAGATCAGATTCATACGAGGTTTCCGCTGGACACACACTGGTCTGATGAACCCATTCTGACCTGAGATCAGATTCTAAAAATGTCAGTCGTTCTTCGATTTTCCAAAAAATAGCAGACCTACAAGCTCGTAGCGCGCCACTCGGTGGCGCGCTATGAGCTTGTAGATCTGCTATTTTTCAATAGCTAAAGCATAACATGATGCTAACACGAAAATGGGTTCCCGGTCAGAATGGGCTAACTCAAAAAGACGGGACCACATCACCCCCATTTTAGCCACCCTTCACTGGTTACCTGTTATAGTTATAGAATTGATTTTAAGATTTAACTTTTTACTTTTAAAGCTGTAAATGGTCAGGCTCCCCCAGTATGTCTCCGACATGCTGGCTCCCTATATAAGCCTACACGTTCACTCAGGTCCTCAGACAAAGCCCTCCTTGTGACCCCCACAGACCAGCTTATCACAAAAGGTGGCAGGGCATTTGCAATCCGGGCTCCCAAACTATGGAACGCCCCTACCTGTTAATTTAAGACTTGCTAAATCTGTGTCATGTTTTAAATCCCTTCTAAAAACCCACCTTTACGTTAAGGATTTCTCTAAATTTCCTTTTGCATACCTTATTCTATGTTTGTGTGTATGCTTTCATGTTGTGCCTGCTGTCATTCAATGATATCTTGTTGTAGCTGTGACTACGTTGTTGTTGTTTTTTACCCTGTTATGTAAAGCACTTTGTGACTATGTCTTGCTCTTGACTATATAAATTAATTAATTATCATTATCATTATCTTGGCGTTGTACACCACACATGCACCCACTTGTCAGGAATACTGTCAAGGATGACTCCTCATTTCACCTTTTTCTCTCAGCATTTCTATAGATAATGCCACAGAGTATGATCGTGTTAGTGAATTCCAACATTTCACTGATGGATTAATGATAATAGTGGTGAAGTGCTTGCATATGTACAGTATGGCAGAGCAACACAATAGGCCAAGGGGACATGCAAGTCTGATGATGTGTTTTGTTTCATTCTACGTCACCATCAAACCTATACCATAGCGAATCATCATCTGAAATAAGCTTAGCTCCCTTTCCACCACACCAATAGAGGTTTCCTCTGACAAGTACTGACTGCATATAAGCTCCAGGTCCATTTAATGTATTTCTTTAGGATGTATGTGGTAAAATAGCTCTAACCTTATTAGATCTCAGAGAGCTGGAAAACAAAATGTATCAATCAGAAGAACAACAGCAGCATAGTGGCTGTGGGAAGCGAGGCTATCTGCTAGCAGCCGTGGCTCCCTCCTGCTACAGACGAGTGATGGGGCTTCTAGCATGGACCCTTTGACAGGTCAATTATTCCCCTGGCTGAATTACAGTGTATAATATCTAACCCTGCAATACGAGCACGGATTGCAACACCCTGAGGGTAAAAAATGCCATCTTCAATATATTGGATTTTCTCTCCCCCCACCCCACCCCGCCCCCTCTTTTCGCTTTTGTGTTTTGCAACATTACCCCAGGACCTATACAAAATCAAAGTTCAGCCCAGACACAATGTCTTACACACATAGGCCGTTTCCTTTCTTTGAAGAATGGCCATCAAATGGTCATAAGTCAGGATTTGCTGTGTTTCTCTTTTATTTTAGGATATTGGCTAGTGTTCGGCTGAGAATCAACAAACTCGCAGGGAAGGCAATGCCGGTGTAATACCAGTGGAGGTGATAGCTTCAGGCAAGGGATCAAGGGGCTACAGGAAAGCATGTCGTATGAAAGAGGAAAAAAGAAGCACCCTTGTGTTTCCAATATGTAGCTGTTATTTCAGTTCCCAAAGAGGCACAGCAAGACACAAATTGCTTGGCTACATTGGGGTCACCAGTGGCAGCCATTTTGAAATACACAGATAAACATGCCTTTCTCTGCATTTGGGAAGACAGCACACGCAGGCTGCTCGACTTGTGCTAGAAAAGTCTGCATCAAAGTTGTTAGCATTACATCCTAGTTGGCGAGTTATGCTCCTGGGCAGACAGTTTCTCAAGTTCAGCATGGCTTCCTAGATAGGGCACCTTGAAGGCAGGCATAGAGGCAGCCATGTTGGGGTGTGCCCTAACAGTGGGTTTCCCTTGGCCGGCTGTCAGAGCACTGAGGCCCAGGTGAGGGGATGGCAGGTGGGGCTCGGCAGTCGAACAGGTGTAGGCGATGAGCATGAGTTGTGCTCAGGACCGGTTCTTGCAAAGAAACCCAAATAGACCAGCCTGGGTTCAGGCTACTGTGAGGTCAGTGTGGGTTCAACAGCTCAAAGATAACTGGTCGTCTAAGTACAGGAGAGAAAGAGAAAAGAATCCTTGAACATAAAAACGACGAGGTTTGTTTGTATGTTTTTGGTTATCCTGGCATATTGTTAGAGTCCAAGAATACATACTGAAAACCACTCATAAAAACGGAAGAAATCACAACAAGGAAGAACATTTCTTGCAGAATTTGTGGCAAGTCCCAAGCAGTTGGACTTCATATTAACAGCAGTTCAACAGACTTAAGTCATCTGAAATCAGATGCAGGAATAGAGAAACTGTTACACTGTAATACAATGCATTAATTTTCCATTTGCACTGATAGAAAATGTATTTGTTATCTACGTACATCATCAACATGAATAAAGGTGCAGTCCATTATGCTACAGTACAGTACTAGCTGGTTATCTTTAATAGAAGCCAGGTTCTTGACAGCCAGGAATATGACACCATCTCATGTCTCTCAAGTTATAAATGGACTCGCCATCATCATTGTCTGAGACAAAGTAACCTTTCCGCTTGAAAAGTAGCAGCATGTCAGAATGAATGAGTGAGAATGAGAAGGTGGTGAAACGAGATGAGAAGAAGATTCTTAATGTTCTCTCCTCTAGGATTCAAACCATTTTGCTCCAACCCTCCCTCCAGCATACATCACAACAGCATGCACCCAACAGTGGGGGAACTCAAGTCGCCTCCCCTACGATAACAAGCTGTTTAGCTCTCTCTCTCTCTCTCTCTCTCTCTCTCTCTCTCTCTCTCTCTCTCTCTACTAGTAGCCAGGATCACAGTGTACCAAAGTTAATGACTGCATTTATCAGAAGCTGGAGGGAGCCATGCGCTCGCAAAATGACTCCTAAGCATCTCACAGCGTGAACTTTCATGACATGCAACGATGAAAATATGCTATTTTATCATCACAAGGTCTTTGGTCCCCGACAGTGGCAAACAAAGCGGTTTTTCCATTAGCTAGGAACACTTCCTTTCCCTTTCTCTCCCCTGTGGACGCATCGGTGAGAAGTCACAGAGTGTGCGGGTGGAGAGCAAAGTTCCTGTGGTAAGCACACACGGAGGGCTGGGACCTCGACAGGGGGCCAAATGCTCCTTTCATCTCGTCTGTAGGACTCTGTCCTGCTTGTAATTAGAACCAGAGAGAGGAGACTGATGGCAACGTGAAGGAGAGACGAGCGTGATCATTTGCAGGCCACAGCAGCCAGGGAGTGTTGTTTGCCATGTCAAACGCCTGTCATGGCTGCATTGTGGTGACAAACAGGATTTATTATAAGAGTTTACTGAGTCTATCAGAGCTTACAGCGGCTGGGTGTATTAGTGACAATGGAGCATCATGGATTCAACTGAGGTAAACATGTTGAAGCGAGTGGATAAGGATTGCATGTGCTGCATCTAAACCATGGTGAGCATGTATATGTACAGCATGTAGTATGTACGGAACAGCATGCAATGTTCAATGTTTGATTAACCAGATCTGTAAAAGCATGCGTAGATCCACTGACGAATGGAACATTTAAACCTAAAGGTAATTAGTGTCACATAAAATGCCACCTCATGTCGTTTCATATACATTTTTGGCAGCATCTCAATTTAGAGATGTCATCTACAGTGGGAAACTCAAACTATACAGGCTCCAGGTTCATAAAAACACTAAAACAGAACTGAACATCTCTTCAGTGCTCTGTCCTCTGATTAAAGAATTGCGGCTCTGAAATATCCATGAATATATATTGCTTCGGAGCAAGTGCTGCTTTTATTTATTTATCTAATTTATTTATTTTCACTAGACACCATTAAAAGTATTACCATTTGAGATGGAGCATTTGGAATTCTAGCAAACACGAGGCGATGTTTTGCGCTGTTAAATACAAGCCTGCCGAGACTGGAGGCTTATGTGCAACGGCCAATGATCCTTCCATTAAGGCTTGAATCTTTCAGCAGCCGGGAGGTCTAATGTCAGCGATGATGATGTTGCATTAAAAATGTAGAAATGTATCATTAGCATTCAGAGACAAGAGTAGCCGTGCTAATGCAATCACACTAATGCAAATCTTTAGATGGGGAAAAAGAAGTGGAGGATGCTAGCAGATGAGACTCATGGGATGATAAATTGACATGTGTGTAAATCTATATGCTGCGTGTGTGTGTGTGTGTGTGTGTGTGTGTGCGTGAGTGCGTGAGTGCGTGCGTGCGCGGGTGGATTTTTGGTGCGTATACTGAATGTGTGCTCACAGAGAGCAGAGAGGATGCATTTCACATTTTATCAGCCTGGCCTCTGTGTTCTCATTTAACAGCTGAGCACACCCGTGGCAGAGAGATAGAGGGGAGGATTTGCCTCCGGGTCGCAGAATGTGTCAGCGATGAATGGAGAGGACAGCACATACACCATCCTTCAGACCTGCTGGCACGGGATGACGTCGCCACAGCACAAATACACGCACGCACACACACACACACACACACACACACACACACACACACACACACACACACACACACTCCCTTTTACTCCACTACATGTATTTGAAAATTAACCACTTCACCCCTACAGTATGCATTTCGGTCATTTGAAAATAGACGATCTACAAGCTCACAATGCGCAATTTTTTGTAAGATTTTGTAACCCATTTTTTCTACCCAGCGTCAATTGTCTAATGTAATCCTGGGCCCTACACTCCCTCTGCCAACCAGGGGAAAGCAACAGTCTGACCTCGTGTTTCCTTCAATGCATGAGTCCATCAGTCCAAGCCCCTTCTTTTCTCCTGACTGGGGAGAGTTTCCATTCCCCTCTATTAGGCGCCCCGGCTGGACAGGGGAAGCAGTTTTAGAGACCAGGATTACTGCATGTTTTTTGTGGGGACACGGGGAGAACATTGGCTATTTTCAAAAGAACAGTTGAAAACTTGGAATGGGGCCTTCTGCACAGTGAGTACTTTTACTTTTGGTACTGTGGCGACTGATACACAACTCAGAAGCTCGGAAGTCAATATTACCTATCCACAAAGACATTTATTGATCATTAGTTCAGAAATTAAACATTTCTCTCTTTCTTGGGGAGGGAGAGGGAGAACACTGGTATACACACCAGTAAGACGCGCAAACGCGGGAAGCGAACGCAGCTGAGACCCTGCAGATCATGTCTGTCTGTGTGTCTGTCCCGCTGTTACTGTATATGTGGACCTGGCCCCTTTTGTGCCCATATATGGAGCTGAGTGGACCTGGCCCCTTTTGTGCCCATATATGGAGCTGAGTGATTGCTGATGCAACACACTCCATATTTGGATAGCAGGACAGACACACACAGACACACACAGACCCAGACAGACATGATCTGCTAGGTCTCATAGTAATGCTCACTGCGTTCGCAACAATGGCACAACACTGAGGTCAGCAGGTGCTGTCCATCACTAGCACAGCAGTGGTGTAGATAGAGCCAGTCATGGACCCGTGGAGAACAACACACTCCCACAGACATGGACACGCTGCAGATGACCAGCACCTGCTGATGCCGACCTCACACTAAATAACCCAGTGAGACCAGATTCTTCAAACGTCTTCTAAATCCTGACAGTTTTCGGAAAAACCTATGTTTCTATATATACTATCCGTGGTGCCCAAACTATTTCATGTCATGATGTAATTGGCCGCCAACCCCCATCTGAAAATGTGCTGTTCCAGGGACCCTCCCCCCCCCAGAAGCAAAGATATGAGTTAAAAATGTTTCCTGTGAAAGAATATATATATATCAGAGATTTGCACACGTTTTCATGATGTTTATAGCAGATCTACAAGCTCGTAGCACGGAACTCTGTGCCACGCTGCGAGCTTGTAGATCTGCTAATTTTGTTATTATATATTTTTTATAGAGGGACAGACAGTAGGCTGACAGGAAATGGGGGAGAGACATGCAGTAACATGCAGTAAGGGCCGTCGGGATCGGGAGTCGAACCCGCGGCACACTGCCAAACTCGGGCTACCGGCCAAGGTGCCTGGACCGGCGAGCCACAGCCCAGGCAAGCTGGTTGACTAACAGAAACATAAGCATGTTAAACGCATTGTGTGCACTTTAACAACAATCCTTATTGTCAATTTTTCATGTCATCTTTATTTTTGAGTATTGCTCGCAAACCAAATTATCTGCAAATATATACAGTGCAATGATATGAAGGGGCATTGCTGCAAATACACTAGTGCTTGCATTTTGCAAACAGGCACAGGTATGATATACCCCCCCAAAAATATATATTGTCGGAACCCCCCATGCTGACGAGCACTTTGGAATGTACAGTAAGAGTTGAGGTGAGGCACTACATTTTGTTTGACTGGGTTCCACAAATAAGTGTGTGTGTGTGTGTGTGCGCGCGTGAGAGAGGAGGCGGTCAAGGCGGAGCACTGTACTGCGACTGCACGGAGACAGTGCACTCTGTGTAGTCTGTGAGAGGGACGGTAAACAAACAGTCAGCAACAGGTTCAATTTCTACTTCTACTAAAGAAGGAGGCAGCGACGGAGCCATAAGTCCATATCCATAAATACTGTTAACCCATTCTGACCTGAGATCAGATTCATACGAGGTTTTCCACTGGACACACACTGGTCTGATGAACCCATTCTGACCTGAGATCAGATTCTAGAAATGTCAGTCGTTCTTCGATTTTTCAAAAATAGCAGACCTACAAGCTCGTAGCGCGACACTCGGTGGCGCGCTATGAGCTTGTAGATCTGCTATTTTTCAATAGCTAAAGCATAACATGCATGCTGACACCAAAATGGGTTCCCGTACAGAATGGGTTAAACATGACGGCAGCAGCCTGCTACATCCTCTGTTGTGTGCTAAACTAAATTATCATCCATGCATCACAACCACGGAACCACAACACCGCTTTGACCAGGGTTGCCACATTTTGTGACTGTGAGAGGGAAACAAGCAACCAGGTCTATGAAAATGTTAACAGGTCAAGTCAGAAAATCCGAAAAAGTCAGAGAATAAATCTAGAATAAGCAACTATGTATAGTGCTGACTGTGAAACATCATTGTCCAATGTTGTTTCAGAGCAGTGGTTCTCAAACATTTTCATTTCAAGGACCACCAATATTTTAAGAAACCAGTCCATTGTAGCTTATAATGGCTAACACTGTGAACAGTTCTACAAACTCACAATATGAAATATAAAAGGTATTAATAGGCTAGTTGTATTGTTAATATCCATAATTAAGGATCCTGGTCTAAACCTGTTCTCAAGGACTTACTTCTGGTCATTATTTAGGTAGCGTACACGTATTTTGAAGTTCAAATGAGCCATTTTAATCTAGATTAACTCCAAGATTGCAGTGAGATTAATCTAGATTAAAAAAAAGTATCTATGCCCACCACTAATATATATACTGCCACCCCTACAAAATCATGCGTGGACCCACAGGTTTAGACACACACACACACACACACACACACACACACACACACACACACACACACACACACACACACACACACACACACACACACACACACACACACACACACACACACACACACACACACACACACACACACACACACACACACACACACACACACACACACACACACACACACGTCTTTGTGCTGTTGGGTGTGAATTCCAGCTGTCAGCTGCTGGAGGACCAAGGGAGTAGACATTTCATTGTGTCTGTCAGCCTAACAGTACCGTCGCTTTATCACTCTGTCCCTGTGTCTTTCTATCTCTGCATGTCTGGCGCTTGCGTTTGTGTATCTCTGTATTCGTCATGTCCCCTTGAGTGTGTCTCTCTCTTTCAGTGCCATTCTGTCACTGTATGTATGTGTCTCTCTCTCTCACCGTGTCTCACCAAGTCTCCAGCCAGCGTCACATTAGAGCTCGTTAAAGAGCTGCTTCACTTACAAAGTGCTGCAATATGTCATCCCTCCTGTTGTGGTGAGGGGTGGTGGTGTGTGTGTGTGTGTGTGTGTGTGTGTGTGTGTGTGTGTGTGGGGGGGGGGGGGGGGGGGGGGGGTTAGTGTACGTGTATGTGAGCACACATGACTGTGTCCATACATCTGAGCATGGGTGTCTGTGTGGCGGTGACATTTTATGGCATTGCTCTACATTCAGCTCGACTTTGATGCTGTGAGAGAGGAGAAGTGTGGATGAGACAAGCGTTTTACAGCCAGAGAACTCAGAGACGAGAGAAAGAGAGAGAGAGAGAGAGAGGTGCATTGTGGGATAGAGGAGACAGAAGGGAAGGGGCCTACAGTATATAAAAAGGATGAGTAAGTAAGGATGATGAGCTTACTATCATTACTTTTGTTGTTATTCTTTATGCATCCATTTATTGCTGTAGTTCTGAGTTATATGGTAGCATTCACTGACTTGCTTGCAGAAAAGCAAAGTTTAATTGTCCCTGGGGGGGTATAAAGATCGACTGTACTCTACATTTTGGAGTTTGATGATGTTCTGATATCACGTTATAAAAAAACTCTAGGACTCGTTTAAAAGGAGCACATCCATCTGGAACCCAGCAGTCTGTTGAACATTCATTGCCATACTCAGGCTGAAGTAGTCTGTCACTGACAGTGCTTGTCAAGGACAGATGACAGCGCAAACATTGAGATCTTTTGTTATACATTGAAAACGTATTCACTGCACATTCGAGTCCCAGGAATGACTCCTCCGCCTATACTAGTGAAAGGCACCGATATGATGTCCATGTCATCTTATCACCATAATTTCAAAGGGATCAGTGTTGCATGTACACGAATACCAAGAACTCTCCTTCTCATACCAAAGGAAACTGTATTGAGCCATCTTTTATTTGATCAAGGAATCATTTTCACCCGGTTATTTCATGGCTCGAAAATATCTCAAAATTGTACTTAACCCATTTTGAGCGGGAACCCCTTTTGGTGTTACATACATTATACATACGTTATAATTATAGCTATTGAAAAATAGCAGCTCTACAAGCTCATGAACTTGTAGGTCTGCTATTTTTGAAAAAACTTTAAAATGTGCCTCAAATCTTTCAGAAAAATGATTTAGAAGACTTTTTTTTTTTAATTTGACGTCAGGCCTGAATGGGTTAAGTACAGTACTTGACTATGTGTACTTACTTTGCATTGGCGGGGGTAAACACTCTGCAATCTGTCTAGTTATTGCTTTCACTGCCAACAACCAGTCACATTTCTACCATCTCCAGCAGTGGGACAACCAAATTAAACGATTCACTGAATTGTTTTGGCAGCCTGGCCCACATACCAGGTCTTTGAGCAACAACCAGTCATGTGTAAAAGTATTTTCAACAGCTCTAACTATGAAATCTAATTAAATCAATACCTGGGGAAATTGTTCTGCAGTAGTTAGATTTGAGAGTCTAATGCAAAGGGCAGGACTCGGGTTTACTGATATTGAACGGAAACATTTAGCACACAGCAGTCTGTCTTAGCTCACAGCCACAGGTTTATTTTGATGCATTAGTGACAAATAACAAATTCCCACTTTTCTAATAATTATTTAACAAATAAAAGAGTATCTTTGAAAAACAAAGAGAAGGACCCGCACACTGTCGGAAACTTGCCATCATGTTGCTCTTTATTAAGTTGACGTTTCGGTCTTTAGACCTTGATCAGGGCGGACAATTGCCCTGACCGTCTGTAGTATTGTACGTACTATGTCTGGATAGTTTCCCACAGTACATTCCCTACATTCATCTTGTGCAGGATTTAGGATAATTTACTCAAGAAAAGTTGACCAACACATCCACAACCAACCTGGATGGAGTCTAACTACAGTATGTGGTCATTGGCCACTGTGCCCAATCTTTAGCTATAGAATGTTACTACAAGGTGTGCAGTTTGTGAATGAAACCACACTAATCAGTCAGTCAGTCACACTGGGCACTGCTGTAAACTGACTAACCACACTCTTGCTCTGTGCGTGTGTGTACAATGTGCATGCCTACATGAATGTGTTTGCATGTTTTGTGTGTCTGCTGTGAGTGCCACCGGCCCACCGCCCTGCAGTGTGATGGACCCTGGCTTGAGCCCCACACCGATGGCACAGCAACACCATGGAGAGCTGTGCTTGCCTGGGGCACTTAGCTTCAGCACCAATGTAAACTGCATTTGCGGACAGGGGTACAAGTGGAGCGCACTGGCGAGAGGCCACCCTGTGAAGGACAGATGAATTGGCTTTTAATGACGACTCTGGAGACGCACTAAATTGGTCTCTCTTCCAGGCAGAGACTGATGTATTTTTCATGGTGTTTCCTTTTCAGAGGCCCCGGCCCTCTGCCCAGGGAGAACACAGTGCATCATGCAGGAATTTGCGCATCAACGCAGGCGAAACAAGGGAGATGCAACTTCTACTCGGGGAAAAGTGGACTTAAACTAATGTGACAACAGTGACATTGCGTGTTTCGGAGGCTCCTGCACCCTGCATAACCTCACAGCAATCCGTTTTTTAACTCTTGATCTTGCTATATATTCAAGTTGACTGGGTGGATGTGTTTTTAATGCGAGTTAGCTTCAAAGTGATCTAATGGTTACATGGTTGGAGAGGTGGGCTTCCAACTTACTTAGGCCTACATAACGTCTTATTAGGTTTCTTTCCCTATACCACATAGATTGCATTTTATTTTCATTCCTTCCAGTGTTTTTTCTTTTATTTTATTTGTGAGGCTGCATTTAACCAAAGCCTAATAATTACAGAATAGGGCTACTAACTCTCCAGTATAAGTTCCAGTGGATGCAAATGTATAGGCTGCTAGGGTAGTAAAGGCAATTTCACACAAATATCATTCTAATACTGTAATAACAAATGAAACGTAATCCATTAATCTTACTTTTGATAAACATTAGTCATGAGTCTATTTAAGTCTATATCTACTGTCTGAGCTGGTGTGCAAGTGCGTGCATGCGTGCGTGCGTGTGTGCGTGTGTGTGTGTGTGTGTGTGTGTGTGTGTGTGTGTGTGTGTGTGTGCGTGTGTGTGTATGTGTGCGTATGTGTACGTGTGCAGGGGAAGGGGCCTCATGTTGGTGTTAGCCAAAGTAAAATAATTTAGCTATTATGTTCTTCTTACCAAGCGCTGTCACAGACAAAGATTAATGACATAAAAAAATACAAATAAGTTCCGAGCAAACACTTCATTACACCCTCTTGTGCACAAAACCCAGCAACGGAAAATAATGATGGAAATAATGGCTAGGTTCTGTCTCCTTAACCACACAGAAAACCCATCAACATAGCATTGCCACTCCACTTAAAAAAAAAACCTCCAGTAATAACAATACAACAATTTCACCGCCTTGACTGCTTCAAAAAAGCTCTAAAAATAGCTAATATTCGTCCCCGTGTGAATAAGAAGAAAACTCTCTTTTAAGGGGCTGTTCTGGGAGGCATGCTCTTATATAGCATGCGTGGAGAACAAAAGCGAGCCATGACGAGCAATCAGAGACCCCCCCAGCAGCTGTGGGCCTGCTGGGACCAGAACCCCACGGCGACGAGGGAGTGTGGGAAGAATGCTTAGGACACAGAATGTTCCGGTAGCTTCTCCCGCAGATTCTGGGCAATGAGTATGAGACGGTGAAGGAAGATTCTTGGGGAAAAGGGACATTTAGCCTCTTCTCCCCTTTTTGGGGGTGGGGTGGATAGGCCTTGTGAATGTTTATGCACGGTATAAATGGCATCCCATGAGATGGTGAGACACAGTATGCCAATTATTTCTTGGGAAAACACGCACGCACGCACGCACGCACGCACACGCACACGCACACACACACACACACACACACACACACACACACACACACACACACGGGAGAGAGAGAGAGAGAGAGAGAGAGAGAGAGAGAGAGAGAACATATAGTAGCAGTAGTGCTTTTGAGTGGTGCAACCACTCCTACAACCAGCAATGTCCGTGACATGTATGTGACGTTAACCCATGTATGTGTAAGCACCAGTATGAGTACCAGTAGGGGCGCTGTTGTGCCATGCAGAAACAGAGAGAGAGAGACAGTGCTGACAGACTGTTGTCTGCTAATGAGAGAGAGAGAGAGAGAGAGAGAGGAGGGGGGGGGGGGGAGAGAGAGAGGGGAGTTGCACCACTCGGTTCACACGGGCGTGATTTTTTTATTATTTAGATCGCAGCTACTAAATAGTATGTCTATACTTTTTTCTAAATTGAAGGTAATTCATGTGATTTATGGAGTAGAGAGCACAGTGAATACGATCCTAGTTCATCTATCTTGGAGTGTGACTAATTCTACCCATTAATTTGAGTGCAATGAGAAAACAGTAAACCATCAGTGCTGGGCGGACGAGGGAGGAAATGTTCTCAAACCATCGTAATTAGATTGGAGACTGCAGGAAGCGGCAGCAATGGAGGGGGGTTATGGGAAATAACATGCAGTCAAAATGGTTCAATTAGCTTGTCAGTTTATGTCTTAAATCGGAATACATTTTTCATCATATGCATAGATTATAGCTCTTTAATGTCCCTCAAGACGCGCTGCAATAAGGAGGCAATGTTGCAGCATTGACGGGGATTCCTTTGCCCTGGAAATGTTTAGAGATGGGAGTCTTACTCAATGGCTGATAATATACGATGCTGGGGTCTAAGAAGAGCATGGCTTCCATGTGGATCCGAGGGCATTCACTTCTAGTCATTTTTACTAGTTGACTAGTTGCCTAGTTTACTAGTCGACTAGTTGTTTATTAACTACCTATTATGTGTAAAAAAAAATAATAAATAATAATATTTGTACATTTAAAAACGATGTACATTGGTGACTATAACTATAATCTACCTGATCTTGACGCCTACAAAATCGGGTAATAAAAAAACCCTTTTTTTCCTTTTTCTTAGTACCAACAAGGTCGACTATACTGTAGGTCAACTAGAGGTTTACTAGTCGACCACTAGTTACTTAATGCCCTATAGATCGTGCACATCATGTGGTCGTGGGTACAGGGTCTATGATGATATCAGTCATCTATGATGTCAGAATTATGACGTCATTATTACGACATCATAATCCTATTCAGTGGTTTTCAACCGGTGGTTGAAAAACGTATCCAACGATAACAAAATCCTTTAGTTTTGGGTCTGAGGGGATAAATCTCATCAATGGCTGAACTGCTGAATACATAATGGTCCTTGATATGAGAAAGGTTGAAAACCACTGTCCAATATAATTATCCTATATTAAAATTGTCTAATGGGAGGGCAGGCGGACCTCTGGCAACACTCTGACATAATGACATAATGAGTTCCCAATGCAGCAACACCCAAAATATGGAATGTGTTGTCTAACCTCCAATGTGTCTTCATGGCAATAGCCGCAAACAAATCATTCAGCTCCATATACAGTACGGCATAAAAGGTACAAGGACGGATACAGAGATCCGGTCGTCCAGAGCCTTATATGCCCAGATATGGCATATGTGCATAATTGTGCAAAAGACTTCAAACTTGGCCTCGAGGGAGTTTGGATGGCCAGTTGTCCAGACCCGCTGATCCAATCAGTATGACCATATGGGCATTCCAATATGGGCACACAGTGTACTGATGATGTCATGGGCATATACAGTGTACTGATGATGTCAGGGGTCTTTTCAAATATGTAACGACATGCCCAAAATAGAGACGTTAGTTTTGAAGTGATTAATGGATGTATGGTTGCATACCGTATTGGGTCCATGGAACCCCAAGTGACACCCCTGCAAAGAGTGCATTAATGTACCGTATTTCTAAACAACTCTGATCCTATCCTCGGATTAACTGTGCAAGTGCACAAACTATATGCATTACTGTTACATTTCAAAGGCCCAAGTTACTGCCCACGGACTGCCTGTATGAAAACTGAGGTGCAAAATCTACTTGTAATAGTTACAAGAAACACACAAGCACTTTCATTTGACTCTAATGCTACAGCTATAGCATGCGTCTATGCTTCATTAAGCACTTGGATAATTAGTGTAATTCCCAAGAGAAAATAATAATAGAGAGTATAGAGACCATGGGCAGCAAATAGGGGTTCTTGTAAACCTCCTGGTATGCTTTTGCTGTTGATTAGAAACAGAACTTCTCTGCAAGGAGGTTGCAGACTGAACACTTTTGACTATATGGGAATTGAACTCCAAAACATGGATGGACCTATTATGGTAGCACACAATGAATGTCCTTTTCACATGGTTTATTACCTCTGACGAGACAAGGGACGCGTTTCGGCCTGGCCAAAACGCGTTCCTTGTCTCATCCGAGGTAATAAACAGTAATAGACCATGTGAAAAGGACATTAATTGCATGCTGGCATCTCCTTTCAATTTCGTAAGAATATACTCTTCTAATTTGGAGTGTTGCTGGTTGTCTGCTTCTGCAGTCTTTCTTCCATATATGGTAGGCCTATATTTATGTATTTATTGTATATGAATTCCGGAAATCAGCGGAATGGCACTTCCGGGAAAATGTGCTATTGAAATAACTTAAAGTAGCATCCAAACGGTAAGTTAAAGTGTCAAACCATTTCAAACACCATTTGGGTCTCCAGGTCTACTCTGATCCCAGAGATATTTTGATGGGTTTCTCTCTTGGCAGTTGTATTTTCTAAACACAACCAGCCTTAGGCTTCACTCTTGAAAACAAGCATCCCCCTTTCTGACCTTAACCTGTAATATTTACCAAGAATGCATTCCGTTTGCCACAATATGAAAGTAATCTCAATCCAAATGTCACGGCCAGCTGGGAGAGGGGATGTTTTAAATGAAAGAAACGGTTCTTGGCCCCACGGCAAATGTTTGTTTGTCACGTCGAGGACAGGAGTGAGGGAAAAAGGAAATGTGACGCATGTCACCTTTAATGAAATGATGCTTTTCATTATCTTGCAAGAGGAAAGTATCCCCTTTATTGCACTACCATGAATATATTTTGCACTCAAAGAAGAAAAAAGGTGTTTTCCTAAAGCGGAGGGGAAATATCGGTGTAGTGCAAGATGAGCAACTGTAAAACAGGTCTAGAACAGTTCTATACAATACCAGCCCATTCTACGATTATTATCAATGCTGCTCAGACAATACCTTTTCCTATTTTCGGTCTGTGTTCGGAACACACTAAAAAAGACTTAAAAGTAGCCTATTATGCTAATTTCCAGCCATTATATATTTTTATTCTGGGACTCCAGAGCAGATTTTCATGACTCATGGTTATTTCAACCCACGCACTTGAGCCATACTGTATGTCAAATCGACCGGCTTCGTCGGGAATCGTGTGCTTGCTCATTGCTAAGAGATATGTTGTACAGTTTAATTTATATTTATTTGTGCATTAAATCACCCCATTTACATGAATGGGAAAACTCATATTCAAGTATTTTGTTCTCGGAAACCATAAGCGCTATAGTTACAAAACTTGGAGGGGAGGTTCATAATAATTACGAAAATTAATTAACATATAATTACATCGGTCGGCGTCATGGTGGCACTATAACAGGCCTGAGGCCTACCCGTTGATGAAGAACCAGTCGGTTGCCGATGTCGGGATCCATGTTGTAGTGTAAGGGGTAAATTACTTTACCACTATAGAGTGGACTTCTAGTCTGCTCGTCATGTTTCAGGGCTGACTACTGGTGTAGTGTGTGAACTAGATACCATATTCTCAATATCAACTCTCAATACCAATCAATCAACTCCAGTCTCCAAATCAACTCCAAAGCAAGACTAGCGAAGATTAGGCTATCTTTGTTTGTTTTGGTGTGAAGCGCCGTGTTGCCAGATTCTGTGAGTGAAACAAGCGACCAGGTCTATGAAAACGTATAATAAGCAGACCTAGCAACACTGCAAACCAGCGCTTTCTGAAATTTGCATGGTGGAAAATAATCTTTCGTCAGCATACTGTCTTTGTGCAGATAAAAAATGCTAGTCTGTTGCAATATGAGAGTTTTAAGTAGTCTTTGACTAGTCTGGACAAGTTTCCTCGGTCTGGAGTCACCTTTATCGAGAGTGAGATCAGATTAAATGTCATGAACCAAATGACAAATGGATAAATGATGGTCACATACTGTGCAAAAAATGTTTACCATAATCAATATGGACGTTTATAATTACACACTTTCCTTCAGATCTCCAGCAATACAATTACACACTTGACTCTGATCTCCAGCCCCCTCCTCTAAGCCCCCCCATCCCCCCCTACGGACCATTCATTATACCAATACGGTAGACCTTTATTGATCCCATGAGGGAAATTCAGCCGCAATGGCTGAATCAGTCATAAAAACACAAAGCAGATAATAAAAAACGGCAGATAAGAAAAATAGCACGCAGCTATGATAAAAAGATATGGACAGAAAAAAAGGGCAAGGGCATAAAAAGTGAGAGGAAAAAAATGATTGTAAAGCTTCATGGCTACCAACACGAAGGACTGACCCAGTCAGTCGGTCCTCCATGGTGGGAGGGTGAACTCAGGGTACTCAGTGGTCCCACTGTTCCTTCTGGTAGTGTAGGGGTGGGAGCGTTTACGCGACAGCCCACTTCTTCCTTGTTCTCACCACCACCTTCACACCATCCTGTTTAGCACCATTTACGACGCGTATATCTATTTTGCGTCCGAGCATAGACATGGTAACGCCCCGCCTGCCTCTGACTGGGCTACCGACACTGCCCGTTTTGACTGTCCACTGAGGTGGATATAGCTATGGTGGATATTCTGATGAGAGGTTACTCCGTGGTGGAAAATAATACAAGTACGGTATGATACAAGAGAACTGTAAGTTTTATTTTTTGTAGAAGAGGCAAACTAATATTCTTTATGCCGTTTACTTTGATGGAATAATTGATTGAACATGTGCGCCGTAATATGATTTGATTTGGGTGTGTTCAAAATAAGGTGTTTGTGTTGATTATTGTGTAATTTATTTGTACGTGTAAACTTGAAACATTATTGTACTGTAAAAAGGTCTATTTTCCCTTGATCTTTATCTTTTTTAGTATAGGCCTAATAGTATTAGTTTACTCATCGATCATAGGATCCTCCTGTCAAGGCTTGAGCACCATGTCGGAGTCAGGGGTATCGCACTGGCATGGTTCAAATCGTACCTAGAAAATAGGAGTTTCTCTGTCCAATTAGGCCAATTCTCCTCCCCCCCAGCCCTTCTCAGCTGCGGGGTACCCCAGGGGTCAATACTGGGCCCCCTCCTTTTTCTATTATATATGCTTCCCCTCGGTCCCATCCTGTCTAAACACAACATTTCCTTCCATTGCTATGCAGACGATATCCAACTCTATCTACCCCTCATACCCAACTCCCTCAATTCTTTTCAACCATTACTCAACTGCATACAGGACATCAAAACCTGGATGAACACTAATTTCCTCAACCTCAACGAAAATAAAACCGAAATAGTAATCTTCGACCCTCATTTGGCCCCTCCCCTCAGTACCCCGGATACCCTTACACCCAATATTCGCTCATCTGCTAAAAACCTTGGCATTATCTTTGACAGCTCCTTTAAATTTCACAAACACATCAGCTCCGTAGTCAAGACCAGCTTTTTCCAACTCCGTCTCCTGGCCAAAGTCAAACCATACCTCCCCCCACAACAACTAGAAACTGCAATCCATGCTTTTATTTCCTCCAGGTTAGACTACTGCAACTCACTATACATCGGTATCGAACAGTCTGCAATCAGACGACTGCAACTGGTCCAGAATGCTGCTGCTCACCTTCTAACTGGCACAAAAAAGAGAGAACACATAACCCCCGTGCTGGCATCCCTTCACTGGCTCCCGGTTTCTTTTAGAATTGATTTTAAAGTCCTTTTATTTACTTTTAAATGTTTAAATGGGCTGGCCCCCGAATACCTCTCCGGGCTCGTAAAACCATACACCCCGGCTAGAGCTCTGCGCTCTGCGGATCAAGCACTGCTAGAGGGCCGTATAACCAAAAAAAGCACCAGGGGCGCACGCTCTTTCGCGGCTGCAGCTCCCAGGCTCTGGAAGAGCTTGCCCCTTCATATTCGCTCTGCCCCCTCCATTGGTGTTTTTAAGACTCACCTTAAGACTCATCTGTTCTCCCTGGCTTTTAATCCCTCCTGAGTCCATTTCTGCTTTCATGCTTATATTTTTGTCATTTTTATTATTGTGTTTTCTCGTTTATATTCTGTGTTTCCTCCTGCCTGTTCTCTGTTTTTGCCACTGATGTACAGCACTTTGGTCAACCTTGGTTGTTTTAAAATGTGCTCTATAAATAAAGTTTGATTTGAT
The DNA here is from genome assembly GCF_963924005.1 of Protomyctophum bolini. Taxonomy (NCBI): domain Eukaryota; kingdom Metazoa; phylum Chordata; class Actinopteri; order Myctophiformes; family Myctophidae; genus Protomyctophum; species Protomyctophum bolini. The sequence goes on from NC_137871.1 coordinate 38,131,708, forward strand.
TTGATTTGATTTATAATTAGATTAATACACGATAATCAACACTAACTAACTTTATTTAGAACACACCCAAATCAAATCATAGTTTGACGTACACGTGTGTTCAATCAATTATTCAATCAAAGCAAACAGCATAAACAATATTAGTTTGCCTCCGCAAACGGCTGCATTCTGTCGCACGTGCCAAGCTGTCATTCTCTTGTATTATTATAACCTCGCATCTCAGAGGACAAGCAGGCAAGGCGTTACTATGTCTATGGTCGGACGCAAAATAGATATAAGCGTTTACGACAGCGCCTGCCATCTTTGTGAGCTTGTTCAGTCTCTTATTGGTCCAATGTACTGTAACAGCCCAGCAGGCAACTGCAGAGAAGGGGATACTGGCCAAACACTGATAGAACATCTGCGTTGCACATGCCAAAAGAGTCTCCTTGGGAAGATACACAAGTATCAACGGAATGGCAGTTCCACATACGGTAAAAATCCACATGACTCCGAGAGATTGCGACAGTATTGAGCTCACAAGTTCCATTCTCCTGCCTTGATCTGGTCTCTCTCAAGCAGAAACGATGAACCGGAAGCAGCGGGACAAAAAATCAGATATCTCCTTAATAATTTCGAGTTGTAGTCTTGTTAGGTTGTGTTTACATTTGCGTCTGTGGCACAGCTACAATACGTCACCAGTCTCGCGTTGATCCGCCTCTAGCGGCCGCATATGACCATTATGGCTCCGATCAGATTTTGTTCGGAGTACATGTCTCGAGAGAGACCAGATGGGAGCCGGAGGAGGAACTCACTGCTGCCACCAGCTGGCGGAGTCAGGTTAGGTCCGTCCACAGGGAAAGTAAAGTAAAGTCTGCACACAGAGGAACAGCTTTGACTACTACTAATATTGTACAGCTCCTGGAGGGCGGGAAGCTCACCTCATGATTTGCTCGACATGTCCTACTGTGGCACTACATGAATCCTAGCGTCCCTATACTGGGATGAACTTTCATGTCCTACTGTGGCACTACATGAATCCTAGCATCCCTATACTGGGATGATCCCTACTGTGGCACTACATGAATCCTAGCATCATGTCCTACTGTGGCACTACATGAATCCTAGCATCCCCATACTGGGATGAACTTTCAGAAAAAGAAAGAACAAAGAATATGCGGTTAACACACACACACACACACACACACACACACACACACACACACACACACACACACACACACACACACACACACACACACACACACACACACACACACACACACACACACACACACACACACACAAACTTCAAATGAACTACAGACTGAAACAATTCTTAATTTATGGCAGTAAATGAGTTAAGTATTTCAATAGCTTAATTACATAATTGTATGGTTTTTCAGTGAGTGGCAATGGCATATGGGTAATGGGAGGTTCCAGGTTCCCAGGATTAGTGTCGAAGTGTACTTGAGCAAGACACTGAACCCCTAACTGACATATGGTGCATTGCATGGTTTCCTCTGCCGTGAATGGGTGATGAAATGCACATTAAAGCACTTTGGATAAAGGCTTATGATTTTTCAGTATGAGAACTGGATGGGTCAGCGCTGACCCTGATTAACTTCCATTTCGATGTACGCATCTACAGTATTTGAGTATAGTTTAATGTTCATATAATGCTATTGATTCATATACGTGTTTAAAATGTTCAAGGGTAATAAGTGTCATTCTAACAGTTGTCTCACTTCAAACAATACCCCCTGTGATGATTCAATATTAAACAGCCCCACAGAGACCGACTCAGAATTAAACAGCTCCTATATGCGGAGGATTCAGTATCAAAAGGAGTTTTAAACAAATCACTTCATCCTTACACTAACTTTGGAGTTGGAAGGAGTTTTATGATGGAGGCTATTTAGCCTAATCCCCTGGAGGTTGCTTTGGTACACTCACACACATGCATGGACAGCGTGTGCACGCAGGCACGCACGCGCGCGCTCGCAAACGCGCAGAGGTAATCCCTGAGCTCACAGCTGAGCTCTCTGCCTAATCGTGGACACAGCCTTGGTGTCCACACCATCACGGTTGGCTGAATCATATTGGGTCAGGCAGCAAGAGCAAATAACCATTTAAAAGACTCAACCTGCTTGTCCTGTTCAGCCGTGGCTTGGAAAAAGACTTGTGGGTTTGTGTCTCAGAGTATGTGTAAAAATGGCATCACAATGTGACCAAACAATTCCGTTTTTATTTACCAGCAGCAGGGAGTGTTGATGTTAAAAGACCAATCTCTCACGCTGGTATGGTTCGACTCCTTCTGTATCCCCCCTACCCAGTGGGGTAGGTCTCCCGTGAAAAGAAAAAAAGTCTGCATGGGATGCAGTCCGTGGGTGGTTTGATAGAGTTCTAATAGCGAAGCACGAAAGCGTAGGGGTTTTTCCCATCCATTTCACCTGTGACAATAGCAAATCATTCTTGTGTTCACACCACTGATATCTCCCACGCCACAACGACTGGCAAGGATCGGCACACTTGACTAAGCTCAAGCAGGATGACATTTCTGAGGGCAGAAACTATTGGATTGGGGGGGAGTGGCAGGCGGCCCCAGGGGAGGATGCTGGAGAAGGGGACAGAAAGAATGTAGGGAAATGTCATGCTGAGCCCCGTGAGTTGGGAATCTGGGGCTGGTTGTTTGGGCATGGGAAGCTTGGGGAACTTAGTGGGACGTTGTGAGGCCGCACAGGGGCTCACAGGGAGGAGGAGAAGCAAAGGAACACAGATCTCAGAGGAAGTGGCAGGTGTGCAGAGGACTCTGTTCGCATTGACTCCTAGGATATTACCCTGTATGCTGATCACCATAATATGATCATACACCATAGTACTGCAAAGACATTCTACATTATCCTACTAGATGCAGTTAAAACATTTTAAAACTAGTATCCTTTTAACACACCAGTGGTGAGTAATCCCTATGAAATGACAGGAGGCAATAACCGTACTACTGCATTATATAAATGTTTACAGACAAAATTACAGTCTTGATAGGTGGATTTTTCTTCTTCCAGGAAATACAAATCTCTCGGTTTCCGAGACTAGTGAATGTGTAGTGAAAAGTGCCCCTCGGGGCACAGGTTGTGGCCTCCTGGAGGCGCTATAATAGGCCAATGTGAAAAGGGTGGGATATATTCCTCGGCCTAGTAGGAACGTCTGTGAAAGATTTCACGTAAAATTGCACGCTGCGTTCATGATTTGAGGTTTTTTGTTCAAAACGGGCCAATCCTGTAAAGTTTGAAAGCCAATTTTAGCCAATCAGCATGAACTATGAAATATCGGACAGATCTGTCTCGAGCACATGACTATAGAGAGAGATTTGCAGGATTCTTGGACAAAATAATAATATCAAAAAATGTGCACGCACGCACGCACGCACACACACACACACACACACACACACACACACACACACACACACACACACACACACACACACACACACACACACACACACACACACACACACACACACACACACACACACACACACACACACACACACACACACACACACACACACACACACACACACACACACACACACACACAGTGCAAAACATACTTTCTCCCCATGCCTTCGGTCTGGTGGAGACAATGAGAAATGCCCCCAACAGTTGGATGAACGGAAGACCAAGCCACCCGCAGACATGATCAAGCCTTGACAAGCTGCAAATTGTGCAATATGAGAGCCATTCAAGAAGTAGTAATTGAAATGACAAGACTTTTCTTTTCTCCTCCCCGCCCTCTCTCCCAATGTTGGCTTAAATCCAAGACTCAGGATCATGGGGCAAAAAGAAAGTGACATTTTATAACTGAAATGGCACAGTCCTCAAAACTTCATTGCCCATCTGTCAGGTTGGAGAATATGCCATACATTGGTCCGTGCTTGTTCGCGTTGTCCTCGCCGCTAGTGGTAACACGAGGGTCTGCCATAGATTGGGAGAAGCTGACTTTACTGCAAATACCAGCTGCCAATCGTCAGCCACCTGACCTTTTCTGTTATTCTTATCCGTTTGAGTAAGTGTGGTCTCAAGGAGAGCCTCCTGCAGCCTGGCTGACAGGTGAAACACTATTCCTCAAAACACCAGTCCTAGTCTTCAAAAATTTACTTGAATTAGAATGAAAGAGGGCCAAGATGAAGGAGTTTGCAGCAGTGGTGGAAGAAGCACGCACATTTTGTAATCAAGTCAAATGTAGCAAGACCACATGTAGAAATACTCCCTTACTCTGTACCAGTATTTAAAATGTACTCATGATATTTCAAAAATAGCCTACAAGCTTGTAGCGCTATGAGCTTGTAGATCTGCTATTTTTCAATAGCTAAAGTGTAACATAATGCTTAGTTAAAACACCAAAAGGGGTTCCTGCCCAGAATGGGTTAAGTACAAATAATAAAAGTACTAATTATGCAGAAGGTGCCATTCCACGAGTTTTCAAATGTATAAAATCCTTTGAAAAGGATTAGCCAAAGTAGGTATATAGGTCCTATATGTAATATATGTAGGCTAATGTATGCTAATGTATGTTTTACAACGTAACTAGTAAAGGTACAATATTCGTCTCTGAGATGTAATGCAGTATAAGTAAAAGTATTGGAAACTAATAAAATACTGCAGTAAAGTAAAATAAATATCTAAAAGTTTACTTAAATACAGTACTTGCACTTGCAAATACAGTACTTGTTACTTTCCACCACTGGTTTACAGGAGGTAGCCAAGAAGGGGAAAAAAAGTATTTTTTATTCACTAAAGTTTAGCAAATCCAACATCTACTGTAGCTATACTGTACGTCTGTTTTTGTACTTATCCTTGCCATGAAGAAGATTGAGTACCCTTGATACAAAGGAACCTATATAAAAACAAACAGTAAGGCCTAGCACACACACACACACACACACACACACACACACACACACACACACACACACACACACACACACACACACACACACACACACACACACACACACACACACACACACACACACACACACACACACACACACACACACACAGTGGATGCGCAAACTTGAAAAAAACTCTACAACAAGTGCTTCAGGATACAGATCACGGGTACAGAAAGCATCGCCTTCTCCATATATGGCGACTGCCAATGAATGCACACACTGAACAGAATTTTGACGATGCCTTAGCTCTCGGCTTGGGCATGCCTGCAATCTGCAGGCCCCTCACGACTGATTTATGGACATTACCGAGGCTTCCAAATGTGAACACAAGTAGTTTACAAGTAGCACCTTGGTAAGGAATGCCTCTTCCAGACTGTGTTTAAATGTACATGCCACTTCTAAAATGGTCACTTCTCTACTGTCTTCATCAACAACAACAATATCTGGTGTATTAGCTGTGACATCTGAAAAGGAATCATTTTCATTATTGTGCATGAACATGGCAGTTGAAACAGTGAGTGCTTATACATTTTGGCAGATGATGAAACATATGAATTTATGTCCTTAGCTAATAGGTCAACAATTCTGTCGTGCCTATCAATGTACATTCCCTTATATACATAGCAGCCATTAGGAATATGTGACAGTGTTTCTGTAACTGGAGTGTGGTCATAGTGCAGACAATGAGGAGGAAGTGTTAGGGTACCACAGAGAGAGATTGAGTCTGGTTGGAAGGACCTGTAATCTGGCTTTGACTGTAAAGATGATATATCCTCATCAACTGCATAATTCTTGAATATTGTATGAGATACGATGTGGTCTGCATTGGGAAGGCAAGCTAGCTTCCCCTGTAGTTTTAAACCAGTCCAGTGTTGTTGTTGTTTTTGCTGTTGTAACATTATAAGGTACCTCTGTGCATTGACTGGTGATATATGGTGTTCCGTATCAATTACAGTACTCCTTACTGAGATTGAACAGTTGGTAATAATGTCCTCAGAAACTGCTACAGATTCAGAGTCAGGTCGAACCCAGCACAGAGATACTCCAGTTCTCACACAGAGGTCATTGAGGTCAGATGACGACACCCCAAACCCAGTAGCATGCAAGTCCATTTAAGGTTGGGCTTTCTTCTAAACCCCAAGAAACTTGGCTCGCCCTCTGCTGCCAGTGACACTTTACGCCGTTTCATATCTAGTTCCCTGACAGTCATCACTGTTTAGCATGTTTATCAAGTGAGCCAGCCTTGTGGCGTTATATATCCACTCCACGTTCGGCACGCCAAACCCACTGTCCTGTTTGTACTGGAAAATAATGTCTCTGATGGTGTGGGTGCCCGAACAAAGTGAACTACATTATCATTTAGATCACTAAGTGTTTTACGTGCTATAGATGAACGTTGGAGAAGAGGTGTTGTACTCTAGTCAGGGCAACCTGCCTAATAGCCTCCAACTTCATCAGCAGTGGTAGTGGTGAAGCATCAATCAGGTTCAGCCTATAGCTGTAAACTCAGATGTTATGTATTCCACCTGTTCTTTCCATTCCCCTGCAATATTAAATCTATGCCCTAGGTAGTTGTATGACTCATGTAGGTCATACACACGTATGGGCTGTGAGTTGATGGTGAACTCAGGGCTTTTGTCAGCCTTAGACGGGACAGACGGACGGACGGACGGACGGACGGACGGACGCGCGCACGCACACACACACACACACACAAAAGCAACCCCATTCGTGAACTTTGTGTGGCCCATGGCGTTTCAGAAGAAAATTTATTTTAAATACTCACTGTGTGTGTGTGAGTATTTCGCTCACTGTGGGTGCCGATACGATTCTTCTTCCACCCTCCGTTCTTGGGCTCCTCAGTCTTCCTCTTGTTCTGGGGAAATAAAAGCAACTGTGACTAACGAAGGAAACTTTTCACCTGTGTCGAGAGGCCTCCGCAGCACGAAGCTTATCAATCCCGAGCCAGTTCTGCAGTTTGGAAACAACCTGGAATGACAGACGGGGGGAAAGCAGGAAGCGACGCTTCAACTCCCGTGTGACAGGCATGACTATGAACGGCCCAATGGACGCTTAGCAGCCAGCCATCATTTTCACCACCTCACCAAGTTTATTTTCCTTTTTTTGTCCCCTTTGTCTTCGCTTGCAACGAATGCGTCTAACTAATTTGTTAGAAAAGTTAGCGTGTAGAGAGAGAAACTTCGTGAAGTGTGAAGGAACGGAACAGAATTATTATACCGTTTCATTTCCCTTTCAGCTGTCAATCAAACTGGATCTGAAGGTGAGGGGGCGGGGGATGCTTCTTCCTCTACACAGTCTTTCTTTAGGTCTCTCCAACAGTACTTTTCAGCAGATCTAACCACCTCCCCGGGGAGTACAGCAAAACAAACAATGAAACTGGGCATAGATGGCCCTTGGCTCCTGTGCAGATGATGCAGAATCAACATTCATACACTATAGGACTCCCTGTTCCGAAGATTTGGGAAATAGGTTTTTATTTTTATACCTGCCTCCAGATAATAACAGATAACAAAAATGCAGATGTAGCCTATTGTACAGACTGATTTCAGCTCAGCAAATACAAACTACCCGTATTATTGTTGCTATAGGTGTGGATGTTACCGGAACATTATGTTCAACAGCACTGTATTCAGAACAAGACAGCGTGTGCTCAGATTTCATAATGGACATCACCGCTCCCCGGCCCCATTTTCTCCCCAATTTAGTTGTTAGGCCAATTCATTCCTCCCAACAACACATGTGCTGTCACTGCTGTTGTATCCTACTGAAGAGTACTGTAGAGCCTTCGTCCCGACCGTCCTATACTGCTCCCGCCCAACACTCCCTGCCGACAGAAGGACGTGCAGTGACAAATTTCATCCTCCCCGCCTGGCTTCTCTCCCCCGGACACGGGCCAATTGTGTTCATACAGAAACTTGACATTGCCGTGGATTCAAACCCCCAATGGACACCATGCTGATGTTTCTACTCATACAATATACTGTCATGGCTGTGCTGCTACTACCTGTCGAGGAGATGCCACACTAGTCCCCACATGATCTAACCACTCGTCAATGTCATTTGTTACACATGTACAGTGTAACTAACCTGTGTGTGTGTGTGTATAAGCCCTGTCCTCCTGACAGTCTGTGTCTGCTTATCTGTTGATATACTGGCTGTGCACCTGCTGTGAGACAAAGTGGACGCACCTCCCGATTCAGTTTTATGTTAAAAGTTTAACTCTTTGTGACAGTGAAATATTGTCCCCCATTGAGAAACTGCTGTGTCCAAAGTGTTTGTTTTGTTTCAATTCAAGGGGGACACTCCGGTGGGGGCAATATCCACCATTATTCAATGAATGCAACACAATGCGACATCATTTTTCACACAAGGCTAAACACAGTGAAATATAATAAAAAAAATATTCCCGCCATTGTTCTAGGTTTACCTTGTTACCATCTCATCATTGATCATTGTGTGGAAGACAGCATTACGCTTTTCAGTGCACAGCCTGCCGGAAATTAAAAAGAAAGGACGCCTATTGATTGCTAAATTAGATTTCTTCATTGTATGCCGTGAACCAAAATGTATTGTCATAACAACAATATAAAAATGACTAATGTGCTGTTAGTGATAGCTGCATTGATGATAAACAATAGCGCTAAAGAACAATGGCTTTGGACAGGCAGTCTGGCGTTTTGATGAATAAAACTGTGTTGAGAGGCATGCGACAACATGCAGTGAAACTCTGTCAACGAAAATGTGATTATATTCACTTTTTGTGGAGAAATGATTCAGTCAAAGTGCAATACCATAATTAACTAAATACTCGGAGGCCATATAAAGATTCCATTCTCACCCAGTGAAAAAAATAATAATTGTGGTATTATATTCAGCCTTAATTAACTGGCTGAGGCTCCTTACAAGTGTACAAATTTAATCCCATTTCTAAATCCTATATAATTTAATGTGAAAGAAAATCAAATAAATAACGGGGCCTGGCTTCTCTATTTTTCCCTGTTAAAGGTTTTGATATGGGTGATTAGGTGAGCGCAGCGTGAAGAAAACCATTAGGATTGCGCTGTGTCATCAGAGAAGCTCCAAGCCCTGGCTCTGCCACCATCACTACCACGCTCCCTAATCCACTCCTTAATTCAGCTGCAAGAGACGAATGGCCATTGATTGATTCTTATTCCGTTAAGGAGATGGGAGGCTGATAAATTGCAAGGTAATGAGCCCCAATTATCAAGGATGATAAACTCAAAGAAAATCCCATCGTCCGCAATGAGAAAGCTCCCAATGCTCCCAACTGGGTTTTAAAAAAGGTCACAACAGGAGGCACACACGGTATATAATGAAATAAGTTTAAAACTCTCTACTCTGTTAAAACTTCAGAATGATATCTGGGAGCTACAGTATCTCTAAGCTTTTCCGACGCTTACAAAATATCCCCCAAAAAAAAAAAAAAAATCAATAAGAAATTTCATCTCTTCATATGGTTTAATTAATTCATATCTGCAGACATGACGGTGAGCTGTTTTTAGAGAAAATAAAACTATCAGTATGTGATCCACGTCTTGTTTCCACTTGAGGTTTGCGGTGAGAGCTTTTATTTACCCCATCATCATATCACATTATTAATGCTGCTCCTGTAGATGGTTGTTGACAGTCTGTGTGCGCTGCGGAAATGTGCCAGGCATAGCATGAAAGAGTAGGGAGTTACGCTATGGCTTGAGTGGGATTTAACATGCCATTTTGCCTTTTCACTACGAAACACCAACCAATGGTTGAGTTCTGTGTGCTCTTTTGACGCTGCTTCAGAGCAATTTACCTCTTGACAAATAGGCCAACCTGAGGGCTTAGAGCTAGCTCAAAGGGTAGTAGGACCATGTACTTTTTTCTTTTCCCCTAAAATCCAAACCTCATGTGATAAATGGGAATGTGGAAATAAGTAAATAGGTCGGAGGAGAGGCTTGTCGGAATCAGCCAGATCGCGGGGGTCTATACCCCTGTTTCACAATGCACTGGTCCCCTGGGAGATGGAGTGCTGATGAGGTGGAGCGCAATACCTACCATCAGCTCCCAGTATTTACCGGATCGAACCCATGACCTTGGAAATAAGTGTCTTTAAAATCCATGTGATGCACTATCCAAAGCAGGGTCATACTTGTACACCCTTAGATAGCGATTGAGAGCAAAAGGTATTTATCTCATCTTATCGTCCCTTTGAGAATCAAGGATGGAGAAGACGGTTATGATCATGTGACCTTATCCAGCATATTAGAATTGCATGGGCTGCAATCACCAGTAGTGTATTATGGACAGACACAACTTTAATATCAAACTTGATTAGTTTCAACGTATCGTTTAGTGTGAAACCCTGAGAACCTGCACACAGCTCGTGCAACTGGCAGAACAGTGAAAGTGATACAGGAGTGCTATGTGACTTCACGGTTATCATCACTTAAAAAATAAATAATCAAAAGTCAGTATGATGATCAGCCCTTTTGAGCATGTATTGTTGTTTGTCGTTACCTTTGGGGCTTTTTTATAGATATATTTTGATTTTTGTTGCTGATGATTTTGTTTTGACATTGCTTACTTTGAACATGTTTGAAATAAATTAAATCATTTGAAATTCATTCATTCAAAGTCCCTGAAGATTATAACACTTTCATGCAATATTAAAGACAATTCCAAAGGGCTGCCACATGCTGTTGTTTCATCTTCTCTTTGTCCAGTATCGTTTTGAGGTTTCCAATGTTTCTTTATTTATTTTTGGTCTTTTTACTTTCATAACATTCCAGGTGCTATGCAGCAATATAGAAAACATCTGATTCACTGTGAGGCACCCATACATATACTAGTCAAGAATCAAAACACAGATCCAACAGTTTGTTAGTGGCTGCCATTCCGGGTGGATTTAGGTGAAACTTTGTTTTATATGCATCTATAGTAGCAATGAGAGTGAGAGGGTGTGTTCAGAATAGGTTTGATTGTGCTGGGTTTTCCTGCATTGTGCTACTAATAGGCAAAAAACACTCATCTGTAAAAAGAAAAGTGGATGAAAAAGAGAAACACACATTTTCCTATTGATACCAATACAGTAGGCTATATCAAATACTTTTGAAACATGCTTCTAGGCCCTATAGGTGTTGTCGAACTCAAAGAAAAGATACGAATAAATGTCAAATACCATAACAAGTCTTTTTTTTTGGGTCTGGTTTCAGTCATATTCTGTGATATTGTCTTTGATTGGCCATTATTCTGAAATCAAAGTCAAATTTCCTGTGTTTAGAGGCCATGCCCATGCCCACGTTCTGCACATCAGTATTAGTATCAGTATTTTAATATTAATACATCTGAAATCAAGGGCACGAGGCACAATATCCTGATCCAGAAAATGTCTGACATCTCGCTAATGGGTAAAAAGCATTTATAATCCGCAAGTAGAATTTTAATAACGTCCTAATGGGGAGAGCACAAATGGAAAAAAAAGTAAATTCTTAAATTCAAGATTTTTCCTTTCTCCAAATGAAAAATGTTTCATTAGAAGCAACAGACAAGAAAGGATTGCTTTGATTCTATCACCGTCATTAAACAAAAACAATCCTGTGTAGATGCAGGCACAGCATCCCTTAATAACACGCACACGCACGCACGCACACGCACACATTGTTATTCTGCTACTCTGCCACCAAAATGTGTAATACCCTGACACCATCCACAAAGGATTTGTAACACTGGTTTCTTTCTAAATTGGCCTGAAATAAAAACATCTGTCATGGGAGACCACAAGGAGAGGTAAATGTTCAATTTTCACATCTTTCTTACGTATTTGTGAATGACATGTATTTTCTTATGCTATTATGTTGAATTGAATACATAGGACCACAATGGAAACAAGTCCCCAGGACTTTGTGTTATCCTTTTAGCAGTAATGTCTAACTGTACCACGTGTATTTTAGCAGTAATGTCTAACTGTACCACGTGTCTTTTAGCAGTATAATGTGTTACTGTACCACGTGTCTTTTAGCAGTAATGTCTTATTGTACCATGTGTCTTTTAGCATTAATGTCTAACTGTACCACGTGTCTTTTACATTTCTGACTCCTTTCAGATGGGCAGCGATTAACGCGCCCAGTAATTAATTTTCAATGAGAGGCCTGCATTTCTTTTGTACGTGCAGAGAAGTTGAGGGGCGACAACGCAAGTGTATTTACGTGGGCACGGTCCTGTGAAATTGCTCGTTTTGTGCACACGCCCGTGACCGATTGTGTTGAGCTTTTTGTTTACGCTTGCGTCTGCGTCACACACTGCCCATCTGAAAGGACCCGAGTAAAGTATTCAATCAATCAAAAACACGCATGCACAATGACTGGACTATATAATGTATATACATGCTCCTCTCCTGCAAGCAATACATTTTGAGTCAAGATAATTTGCTGTTTAGCTGTTCCTCAATGTTCTGTATGTCCCAAAGGGAAAGTGTTGTGGGAAAGAATTGTGCTAATGTAGGCCTACTGTACATTTCACAATTACTTCTATGAATGCCATTCATTCAACATACACTGTTGTACATAAGACAATAACTAGTAATAATGTACATGACATTGCCAAAACATGCAGTTTGCCCCAAAATATATGTCTTAATGTGTTACCTCATGTCTAGTGTCCATGCAGCCGTGGGACAATGGCTCTATCATGTAACAGGGGCTGCCATTGAGTTATGGCGACAGTATTTTATGGTGCTCAGCACAGCGGGTGAGAGGGGTGGGTAGGAGAAAGCCTTACAGCGATACCTAGTTCTGGATGTATTTTAAGCCCCAAAAATATTACATTTCCTGTGTGTGTGAGATGGAAATCAGTATTCTAACCCAAAGCAAAAATATGATTAATTGCTCTCTGCCTGAGTTCAGGCGCGAGGGTAATAAGCTTCTCTTTTCAAGCTATTCTACTCTCTGTCTATGTGCAAATACGTTTCCTAATGTATGCACTACATTAGAATTATCCACACAAAATTGAATTTAGGTAGGCCTATATAGTTACATGCATACTGTTAAGTACCACTCATTTCACATGTGGGTTAAATGAGACCAAAGAAAGAAAGAAAGAAAGAACAAATAGCACCTCTGAAGGCAATTTTATCCTCTATCCCTGTCTTTTCATTTTGTGCCTTAAGTTACAGTAGATTCCAAAGTAAAGGAAGACTGATAATTAGTCTTGCAAAACATTTCCTATTGAATGTGGCTATTTCCAAATTGAAGAGATGATGTGAATTTTGATGAGAAAGAGTAGGTAGTAGAAGTTAATCTCTGATTAACTTCATATCTCCAATCTTTTGCCACGGAAATAGATACAAACCCTCATTGTTCTTCACATTGTGTGAAATGCATTGTGAATATTTGAACATAATCCACAATCCGTATTTGACAATGCAGCTACAGTACACTCTTAACTTTAGCTTTAACAATAAACTTTCACAATAAACTTTATTTATAGAGCACCTATCATGACATAAAAATGCAGTGCAAAGTGCTTTACAGAACAAATAAAGAAAGCAAAAACATAAAAATTAAAAATAAATAAGTGGACAGGTCTTCATTCCTGACATCCCTAACCTAATGCACTGACCTATACTGTATGTATGTGTACAACTGCATTGTGTGCACGTGCCTGCACGACTATTTCCTGCCTAAAGCTGTACTGTATGAACCGGGCTGTACAGTACATCGTGTAGGATGCGTATATGTACGTGTGGGTGTGCGGTACAGTATACAGTATGTGTATACTGTTAGGGCCATGCCCGTACAGCATGAGAGCTCCTCCACACTTGAATGCACAGTGTTCGGGTCTTTTCAGCAGCTTATGAGCTCAGAGGGACTGGATATTGACTCCATCAGCGCTGGCAGAGCCCCCGCACATTGTTCTGAGTACCAGAGGATTATTCTCATATTTACACGCACGCAGACAGACAGACAGACAGACAGACAGACAGACAGACAGACAGACAGACAGACAGACAGACAGACAGACAGACAGAGAGACAGACCGACAGACCGACAGACAGACTGACAGACAGACCAAAATAACACACGCCCTTCGGAAAGCTAACCACTCGACAGATTGAACGATTACAGGTTCTCACCCTGGCGGCTCTTCTGTCTCTCGCTCCACTCACACATGCTCTCCAACATTACTTGAATTATTGTTTATTTTTACGTTTTAGGTTACAGCCCTTTCCTATTTCTTTGTTGCTGATAATAATTCGTATAGAGGCTGTCTGGTGAAGACATGCAGTGTTGAAGGCTCTTAGTTGGAAGGTGGAAGTTTTTTATTATTTTCAGGGAAAGATTGTTGTTGAGTCGATAAAAACATCATGCTCATTACTGAAAGAGACAGAATGAAAGAAAGAATTCAGACATTCAATGTCATACTTTTGTGGTGTGAAATGCCAGCACTTACGCTATGTAAGCTATCAACATCATTGCCAAAGGTACAATAAACTCACAAAACAACTCCATAGACTCAACATCAAAAGACTTGCGTTCAGTTCATTGTGAAGGAAAATTACAACATATACACTGTTGTGCTTTGAAGGCTTTTAAGTTGGAAGGTGGAAGTTTTAATTATCTTCGGGACAAAGATTGTTGTTGAAAGCTTTAAATGAGAGCTTCAGCTATGAATCAATAATAAAAAAAAACATGAAGCTCATTACTGAAAGAGACAGAATGAAAGAAAGAATTCAGACATGTCGTACTTTTGTGGCATGAAATACCAGCACTTACGCTCTGCACACTCATCCGAGGTGTATGTGTCCTCCAAACAATCAAATAGGCCTAGAGTACAATTTTACAGTTTAGGCATTTAGCAGACGCCAGACGCTATTTATCCAGAGAGACTTACTTACTTACAAACATTAAAGTAGACCAAGAGTACAATTTAGGCATTTAGCAGCCACTCTATGATGGGCTTATACCCTTTATCCAGAGCGACGTACTTATTGACTTAGAGTGATTTGTGTGCTCATCTTTATCGATTGGTCTCACCGATGTTTGTGACAAGTTGATGACGCAAGATCAGGAGATAAGCATAAGTATGATACACCCATGGGATTGCAAGACACACCTGGTTGTTCTGCTTCACAACCTCCACTGCCCCCAACCTCCTCCTTTCCCCCTCCCTCTCTACTGCCCCCCCCCTCCTCTCTCTCTCTCTAGTGACCCATGGGGGGCAGAAACAATCTGTGATGACTAACCACTCCAGAGCAGAGCCATGGCAGCCTCCAGCTCCTGAGACTATGCCCCCACCCTGAGTCATGTCCTCTCTCCTTCCTCTCACCTGCACTTAGTAGTCATACATAAGAAGTGCTCATAAATAGTTTTACCTCCAGTGGAGGTGTGGTTTTTACTAGTGAAATCGATAGGGCATAGCAGGCGGCAATTTCATCGTGCCACAGATTGAACGCCCATTCATTTTCCCCTAGAGATTTCCGAAAAGGGCAAACAGGGCATTTATTAAGGCATACTGTAGCATAATATAACTAGAACTGCACTCTGTCGAGTGCCTACCTAAGTTGTACTGTAAGTTGAAAGTACTATACTGTGTGTATGCTTGGTAGGTATATATTGATGGCGACGTAATTAAGATTATGTTTCAATGTCGGGTTATAACTGGCTGTCGATGGTGACGTAATTAGGATATGTTTCAGTGTCAGGTGAATTAAAGGTAATGTCTGTCTGTACTGTATGTATACATGTATGTAATCTGAAACCTATCTTTATTACGTCATAACCGGCATTGATACATATCTCAATTACGTCACCATCAATACCTACCAAGCATACACGTGCATTCGTACCAGCACGACCACAATACTTGCGCGCTCTGCTTGCGCAAGGAATTATAATTATATATTTGTTATAATTATAATTTTTTGAGACAGAATCAAATGTTTTATGGTTATGGTTCACCAGGAGCCTGGATGGCTTGGTTAAATAATTAATATACATATTTTCAGAAATCTCTATGGGAAGAATGAATGGGCTTTTGACCTGTGGCACCACCAAATGGCCGCCACTGCTATGCCCTATATTTAGTTGACCAGGGCACCCCGAGGTAGGGCTATATGATCCTCGAGTATTTCCTCTGCACCTAAATAGACAATCTACAAGCTCACAACGAGCCACATTTTGACGCATTGTTAGCTACCGAAATAGGGTTGCAATAGTACTGGCACCAGCAGGACTACATTCAGAAGAGGAAAATGGTAGGGAAGCCATTCCATAACATTGCTGCAGGAGGCATGTTTCTCAGGCTAGGCTGTGACATCAGATGAACTGAGAAAGTGTAGAGAAGGAGCAGCGTATAATTAGAAAGAACTTTGGAGGCATCTAGGTCTTGATTCATTATTGGAGCAACCTTTTGATGTGCTTCCATCCTCTGTCAATGGCTGGGTGAAGACCCACATGTTCTCTGTATTCACAAACAGACAGACTAATCTAGCCAGCATAGTATCGAATAGGCTAGTTAGTTTTGTTTCCCAGAGCAGACATGCTTTTCATCAAGAGAAAGTGTTGACATCCACAGCAGCAGTAATTGAGAGTAAGCAGAGGGAAACAAAATCTGTACCCGAGAAGAAATATGCATGAGATGTATGCATGAAGACAATGATAGGGAAGAAATTGTATTAGGTTGGCTCGTTTGTGTCCGAGCATAGGCATGGCTGAGGCATGTTAATGCCCCGTCTGCCTGTGATTGGTCTACTGACACTGCCCTTGACTGTCCTCCGAGACGCGAGGTTACTCCGTAGTGAGATTGAGAAATAAATAAATAATAGGCTACAAGAGAATGACAGCTTGGCTGTGACTTGTAAGTTTACTTTTGTAGAAGAGGCAAACTAATTGTTTTTGCCGTTTGCTTTGATTGAATAACTGATTGAACATGTATGTTGTACTATGATTTGATTTGGGTCTGTTCTAAATAAAGTGTTGATTATCGTGTATTAAGGATAAAGATGAAGGGAAAATAGACCTTTTTATAGTGCAATAATGTTTCAAGTTTACACAAACAAATTACACAATAATCAACACAAACACATCAAATCAAATCATATTATGGCGTGCATGTTCATTAAATTATTCCATCAAAGCAAACGGCATAAACAATTTTAGTTTGCCTCTTCTACAAAATATAAAACGTACACATTCTCTTGTATCATACCATACTACTTGTATTATTTCCCACCACGGAGTAACCTCGCATCAGACTATCCAGCATATTAGATGGGCCATGAAGGATTGGGAGGCGTGAGCATACATAGGTCAGCAAAGTACAGCCCCCCAGCCTTAATCAGTACAAACCAAAGATCTGAGCGGCGAGACTCATAATTCGGCAATACAGATTATAATACGCACACATATACCATCTTTGTACTAAACATTTAAAGTGTATCAGTTGTTTGTTACAATTTGGTTTCTTATGGGCAATTTCAAGCAGGCAGGGTAAGCCATTTTAGCATAATGGTTGTCGAGCCTACAGGGGCCTAATACAACCAAATATCTGCGAAGGGAAGTGCCTAGTTGATTAATCCAATGGGACAATCTTTCTCGCCCAGCCTTTTCCACTGGAATTTAGGCTGGCCTATAGGTTTTAAATTTGATCTTCACATACTGCATTTGCACAGTCTGCACACACAATATTACTGTACTTACACATATGACAGAACAGTGCTTATTTAATTCCTTTCTTGGGGGGGAAAAGTACCTGAATTCCTGTCACATTTTCTAATCGTTTCCATGTTGAAAAATACTGAATACATTTTCAAACTCGAGTGCCTACTTGCTTGTTGCACACAAGTAGGCCATAAATTACTGTCGACCGCTACAAACTGGCAAATCTCAGCTTCTCTGTGAAATAACGTTTGAAATATAACCTCTCTAAGATCTTCTAGAATTTTCCTGTGAACACGTGTTTGGGAATAATAAGATCTGCAATCTTCCTCTTCTTTCTGTCTCTTTCAACAACAATTCCTTGCTCTTGTTCCTGGGTTTACCTTCGGTTTGATGGAACACTAGCTCTCAGCAATCCCTTTAGTCTCTCCTGGCTAAGGATTTAGTTTGTCCTGGCCCAACGTTAGTCTGCTTTGATGCGTATGTATTGTAGCAGCATAATGACGTCAGGGTATAACTGGTATAACTAGCTCTCAATGATGACGTAATAAAGATGTGGATTAAAGGACCCAATGCCAGGGTGCAATTGGTTTTTCGATGGTGACGTAATGACGATAATATGTTTTAGTGTCGGGAGGATTAAAGGTAATGCCCCTATGTATACATGTATTGTCATATCTGCCCTGTGAAGCTTTTGATTATGAAGCCTAAAAGCCAAACAGAAATATCATTTGTATTCATAATGTTCACAGTGTCCAATGACAGAAACACAATGCAATCGCTAATCGCAATTATTTGAGCGCCAATCAATCGTCAAGTAAAATGTCATAATCGTGACTACTTTGGATGCAAAGGCAAACAGTTATTTATTTTTTTCCTACTCAAGCATTCAAATCAGTATTCTGATCCACAAATCCTGGATCTGACAGTCCCAGGTAAATTGCCTGGACAGATGGGGGAGTTTATCCAGTACTCTGTGCAGCTCACCGCCAAACATAATCTGGGACTTTGTCTTTGCACTGGTGAAACACTACACATCTAACAACAACTATATCAAATAACATCTGACAACCAGCCAACAGACACTGACACAGAAATTGGATGCGCAGCGGAAAGAAGGCATCCGAGGTCTCCTGAAGCAAGAGTCAGTTCAGAAGATTTATAATGGACTGCATGGATACTGACACACGCAACGGATTAATTAATAGGCGTGTCAGATCAGAAAGGCAGAAATTTGAAGTCAGTGGTTCAAACAAGGAAATTACTATGACATAGAGCATGACACTGTGGCATATAGGCTACTATGCTAGACTGTAGAAACAAAATATATTTACTGAACCACGCTGACAGAAGGCAAACATTGCCCTGACATTCTATGGCCAGAAATCTGAATTGAAAGATCACTATTTTTGACCAGGAAGGAACACAGTGAACATAAAGCAAGAGGTTTGCCTCGGCACACGTGGAAGTGTTCCAACTGTAATTGTACTCTTGATTGTAACCGTCCTTTTTTCTACTGACTGATTCTTTATGGTGCTTCTTTATGCCTGATGAAGGTCCGAGTGACCGAAACGTATCAATACAAGTTTTGCAAGTGATGACAGTGTGATCACAGTGTGATGACAGACTCCCCCTTTCTAACTCTAAGAAGAAAACACCTTTTAAAGTATATACTGTACACCTGACCCTCAGCAGTCAGCACCACACCATACCCTAACATAACGCTCGCTCGCTCACTCACTCACTCACTTCTACTCTTGACCAAAGCGGTTTGGTTACCGAGTGAAGGGAAACGGCAGGCTAGCCACTTTCTTCATGCGTGGTGTATGAAAACGTAGGTAATTTTATATAGAAAAATGGACTGTGGTTACAAGCGATTGTCTGCATGCGTACAACTATTCTCATCCCACCGTCGCTCTCCTCTGTTCCTCTGCCTTATCTCCACTCTGCCAGGTTATTAGTTCCTTTGCCATTGCCATGGCAACAAAGCGCTGTGCCTGCCTTACTGCCATCCATTATGTCTCAGAACAGTTGGCCGGGAAGACAGAGAGAGAGAGAGAGAGAGAGAGAGAGAGAGAAGGGAAGAAGGGAAGAATACAGAGTACAGTGACAGAGATAGAGAGGAACGGTACACAAAGTGGCAGAAAGAAAAGGAGAGTAGACAGCCTACAGACACTTTAGGAGAGCAGGATCAAAGGACTGTGGTCACTACGGCGACGGATGAGGATGAGGCTTCTTCAATTTCAGTCTGAAGAGCCTCCGCAAGTTACTTTTTACTTGAGACCAGTGGAGATCTGGGTGGAGAAGTGATTGTCATCACTCACCCAACACCGCTGAAGTGCCCTTGAGCAAGGCACTGAACCCCCAACTGCTCCCCCTGGAGCTGCTTAGTGGCCAACAGTATAAGACTGTGGTTGTACTGGTCAGCTCCCAGGTTTTAATGTGTGTGTGTGTGTGTGTGTGTGTGTGTGTTTCTATGTGCAGGGCTTTGCTGAAAATGAGCACCTGTGCTCAGCTACTTCCCTAGGTAAATAAAGAAAAAAAGATCATAAAATGCATTTCAACACATTAATATGTCCCTATACCTTTAAATGAGGACTATAGAGCGTCGCTGTCCCACCCCCTTTCAGAACGACGAGTGGCCCAGGAAATGATTCTCCATTCATTTTCTCCATAGGCTTTTCAAAAAGTATTTATTTAAAGACGGTTACGCCGCGGACAAAGCCAACTCTGATCGTGACAAATCATGGGCGGATCAAATAATTAGTAAGGAGAAAAACAAAACAAATAGTGTTGTATCCTGCCTTTATTTTCTTCTTTCAAATTATTTGATCGGCACAAAATATTGTGTTTGTTGTCATGATTTGTCACGATCAGAGTTGGCTTTGTCCGCAGCGTAACCGTCTTTATATAAATACTTTTTGAAAAGCCTATGGAGGAAATGAATGGAGAATCATTTCCTGGGCCACTCACGTTCTGAAAGGGGGTGGGACTGCGACGCTCTATAGTACAGTACATACTGTAGTATTATACTGTATGTATACTAATAACACAATGCATATGTGTGTATATGGACACGCTATGAGTTTGTATTTGTGCTATTTTTGAATAGCCAAAGTAAATAATGGTTAACGTGGTTCAAATCTAAAATGACACAGATGCTTTCCCGGTTTGCATAGGCTAAGATGCCAACAGGTGTGTGTGTGTGTGTGTGTGTGTGTGTGTGTGTGTGAATATGCCAGACAGTAAAATTAATTCCCTACTGTACTGAAAACACATTTAATTACATTATTTCTAATCAATAACACCTCTGCCCACATTACAACTACAGTAGGTTAATCAGGGAGGTATCACTGATAGGTCCTGCCCCTAATCAGCTCTGAGCTGCTCAGCTTGACTCATACCGACAGCCTGTGAATACTGACTGTTTGATGCAGGGCTTTCCCCATGTCTCTCTCACACACACACACACACACACACACACACACACACACACACACACACACACACACACACACACACACACACACACACACACACACACACACACACACACACACACACACACACACACACACACACACACACACACACACACACACACACACACACACACACACTTCTAGCCCCTCCTATATACAGCTTTAATGTTTGTGATTTATTTTATTATACAGAAAGCTGTACTTTATGCAACATATCTCAGTGTTCCGCATTTATTCTGATTGTAATGATTCTGTGTGACATGCACTGTACTACATGTGTGTACTCTATGTGCACAAGTAGCAAAAATAGCTACTTGATCCCTGCTCCCTGAGACTGAGAATGATTGGATTGAACCAGCCTCTTAGAGTCCCTGAAATAAGATTTAGCAAAGTTCATGTCATGCCAGCAGAGACAGAACAGAAAGAAAAAAAGAGAATGTGTAAGGTGTCAGTTAAGCGAGGGGGGAAAAGTATCTGGAAAGCAGCGAAACCTACTTAGAATGAACCTCTGCCACTTAGGCCCAATTAGAATGCATATTTTAACCAGAGTTAAACCTGGTGAAAAATTCATGCTCCCTCCCTCTGCTCCCACACAGCCACAGTTCTGACCAGGGCCTATTTGATTAGCCTCTGGGGGGCGCCATGTTCCCATCTGCAAGCTGCAAGACCTGTCTCTCATTTACAGAGGCTTGTCCACTTACTGCTGTGGAGTGGTATTGGTATTTTTGGTGCATGTATTGGCTGTATTGGTGGTGGAGGATATCTCAGATACGTCCTGTGCTGGCGAGTGGGATGAATTAATGGATGGATGGATGAGCAGGTAAGATGGACATAAGAACTACAGAGAAGTGAGAAGGGGGGAATTGAGGGAAGGAGGGAGGGATAGGGTTGTAACTTGTGGGTGAGACTGAGAGAACGAGTGAGGATATGGAGTTGAAAGAGCATAGCTAGTTGCTTGCTGTCATAAACACATGAAAAAGACTTAATTTCATATTAACATCGTGTTGCGCTTGCATATGAAATGAGAGGCGTTGACATTCTAGTCACTTTGTTGTTTGTTGTTGTTTTAACCGATTCTGACCGGGAACCCGTTTTGGTGTTAGCATCATGTTATGCTTTAGCTATTGAAAAATAGCAGATCTACAAGCTCATAGCGCGCCACCGAGTGGCGCGCTACGAGCTTGTAGGTCTGCTATTTTTGAAAAATCGAAGAACGACTGACATTTTTTTAGAATCTGATCTCAGGTCAGAATGGGTTCATCAGACCAGTGTGTGTCCAGTGGAAACCTTCGTATGAATCTGATCTCAGGTCAGAATGGGTTAAGTTGTGAATACCAAAACATTTCATGCTCATATTCTCCGAGGACAAGTGTTTCTGCTAGAGGATTTTAATGGCAGTGGAGTGGTGAAGCTGATGACCTTGTATACATAGAAGCCGCCTCTGCCGGTATAGCAGACATGCCACACAGCTTTGTGCTCAGACAAGGACAAAGTCATGAAAAATAAAAGACATTTTCAAGGTTCTCGATAGATAGTTTGTTTTACAATCAAGCCTAACACCGCCTGCGTCAACTCTTTGAACTGCTGCTAACTGTCTTGTCCTTCGATTCTTTTCAATGCTGGTAATAGTGATGTCTAAAAAACAGAGGCAGAGAAAACTAAAAGTAGAAAAGTACACTAAACTTTGCTGTGAAGTTGGAACAAGCATAACGGGAGCAGAAGAACACCACCTCTCATAAGATGCAATGGAAAAGTTCTAACTGCACTCAAGTGTAAAAAAAATGCCCCATCAAACATTCAGATGCTGTTTTTATCCCAGTGTGGAGGAAGAATGATTAGGATTTGTATTGTGAGTCCCAATGTTTGTAAACAAATAATACATACAGTATAGGCTATTCTAGAGGTTACGGCAGCTACGAGGGCCAGCTCACATACAGTATAGAGTTGGGGCCGTTAAGCAGCCCTCACACCTACATCACATGCATCGCATTACAATTAAGTTACTCACAAAGGTGTAACTATGTCAAGCCCAAAGTAGCTCTCACATTGAAGCTACTTTGTATCTAATAGCAATATGGCTGAGGACACTGAGCATATACAACAGTGTAAAATCTGCAAATGGATGGAGATGATAAGAATTCTCTATTTGATGTGATGGTCAAACTGCTCTCAAAGCTCATCTGTTGTGCTACTTAATGTTGATGTGCCTCTGAAAATGTAGTTCTGTAGCTTTTGTCAAGCTACCCAGTTTGGGGGGGTGGGGGGGGGAATAATCTGCTGTCCAACATTGTGGTAACTAATCACCAAGCAAATCTGAACTGGGGAAGTTGCCACAAACAACCCAATTTAGGACAAATCAGAACATGTTGTGTTCTGAAAATGACCGAGCCCCCTTCACACCAACACAAGGGGGTTTTGCTCCAAGCGGCGAATGCAGGGCTTGCAGGCAGGAAGGCAGGGCGGCAGGCGCACAGGCTCCACACATGTGCTGGGCTGTTGGAGGGGCCATTTAATCATGTCACGGCGAGCAGTTGGTGCCACGCATGCAGCAGATGCCCCGCAATCCGCCTGCGATTAATCCACCCGGCGCCCTGGAGCTGCCAAGGAGAGCGAGCAGGGAGAGCATGAGCTGTGCTAAGCCTGAGACATCGCGGCAACAACGGGCGACAGGAACACACACAGGTGAGGTGAGCTGAAGGTGGGGCTGAACAGCCGGGAAGCCCTGCTTCGCCAGAGGGGATCTCTTTGCATATTCCCGCTGCTTGCCGTTTGCCAGCCTTCTGTTTTCCTCTGTTCCCTCTGTCATTTTTCCACAAGTTCTTATTCTCAACACTGCAGGCCTAAAAGCCTCGCCAGGTGAGAAGGAGTGGGATAAGATTATCGACTACTTCCAAAGACGGAATCAGTGGGTGTTTGTGGCTAAGATTATCTACTTCCAAAGACGGAAGGAGTGGGGTGTTGGATTCTGTCTGGAAGGTGAGCAGTTTGTTCGTTGTGCAGCATTTCCACGATACAAAAAGTACAACTATGAGTCTGTGTGGTACAGTATGTACAGTATGTGCACTGAATGCATGCAAGCACATCTTTGTTTTTGATAATGGAAACCAATTAACAGGACAAAGTACTACATGTGTTCATTCTCAAACAGATACGTTATTAGCTAAAACCTCTCAATTGATGTCAAGAGTGTCATTGTCATGTTGCATGCCATTATTGCTGCATCTTGAGAAAAACAGATTTCTTCATCTACGTATATTTATTTATGTACGGATATAAGTACGGATATTTATGCAGTTAGTGTTTCACTAACACTGACTGGCAGTCTTTGACAGGTACATACAATATTTTGTGTGTAGAATTATACGCCACATTAATTCAGAGTTATATCATCCCAGAAAATGGTGTTTGTTGCTATAATGAGTCAATCATGTTTGCTCATTATGCATACCGCAACAAGCTGCGTGTAGTTCAATGTATCAAAGGCAGTTTCCAGGCTCCTTTAATTTATCCCCATTTCTGTTTTCACAGAAACACAGTTACATTTAAAGTGACAAAATCAGGGATGTATTAAAGTGAACAGCACACAATACCATAATGTACAGTAGACGTGGAGCCAGGGTCAAAGTATTCAGCAAGCTGAATCAAATGCCACTAGATGGCACTGCAGGAAGGGTCAGAGATTGGTGTCTCAAAGCCATATCATTGATATCAAGATCTACATATCAGACCACTGTTTACAAATAATAAACATTTTATCCTGCTTGGAATATCATCATGGTAAGTAAAGTTGTTGCTCACAGAAGATAATGCTAAATTGACGGCCATTTTAGGGTTTTTAATGGTATAGTTTGCAGAATAAAGAAATCAAATTGATCATGAACAGTGTGGCTCTACAGTAAATGTACAGATACCAGCACAGCATAAAATAGGGACTCGGGAGACAGTGTATTGTCACACTCATAAAGGCGGGAGAGTGTGTGACTGGACTAGAGCACACCCAACACCTGAATGAAAACCACACAGCCCTCTCGTACACGGGTGTACACCTACACAGATAAAGTTGATTTATTATAATAATGATTGATTTCACATACTGTATAAAACACCACGGCAGTCATTTCCGTCATGTGTGCCCTTTAAAGACTCAATTACAAAACCTTTCCTTATTTGGACGTTAATCCTTGAAGTCCATTCGGTTTAGGATGAGTGCACCAAGGATCAATATTGAACTATACTGCCTATTCGTCAGAGGCCTCTGTAGTTCACTGCAGCTGTGTACTTATTGTAATGGGGATGACGGCAACATTAATTCAGAACATTCACGAGAAACAGTGTTGTTTTAGTCTAGTCATAGTCTTTGGACTACTAAACTTCATTTAGTTTTAGTCACATTTTAGTCACCTGGAATGTTTTAGTGTTAGTCTAGTTTTAGTCGACTAAATACCATAAGATTTTAGTCGAAAAATGTACAGTTGATTTAGTTTGACTAAAATGTATTTTGGCAGGCCCTGATGCCGTCGTAATGACTGATTTTACACATGCTGAAAATAGACAATCTACAAGCTCACAATGCGTCGCAGCTTGTAGATCGGCTATTTTCAGCATGCAACAAAGTGTAAAATGACGTATACTGGTTCTGTTGTCCACTAGTCCCTTCCTAACATTATACATCATCATACATCATCTCATGAATCATCTTTATGTGATTGGTTAGCCGATTTGCTCGTCTACATATATTTTATATTATACATTTTCCTTTCATTGTCAATGACATTTAATGTTTGTGTTGCCACAAATGTACGTCATATTTGAGGCACATACGTATGACCTAATTTTTCTCGCTCTTATCATCATACATCTCATCCCGTGCTCAGCCAATCAAATCGGGGCCTTGTGGTACACA
Organism: Protomyctophum bolini; assembly: GCF_963924005.1. Taxonomy (NCBI): domain Eukaryota; kingdom Metazoa; phylum Chordata; class Actinopteri; order Myctophiformes; family Myctophidae; genus Protomyctophum; species Protomyctophum bolini. Next base: position 38,157,703 of record NC_137871.1, read on the forward strand.
CAAACACACATGCTCAGCCAATCAAATCATCACAAATGTGCTACACACAAAGGCACACAGGCTAGTGCCCCTCAAAAAACCACAGGCAACTCACGTATGAGAAGGACAATAGAGGGTTTACGCGTGACATCATCATCGTAACCAGAATTTATGCGGGTACGCCTACTAAGTAGCAAAAACTATGACATTTATACATTTATTTATTTTATATTATAATCTTAGTGTTTTGTCAATTATTTGGGGTCCCACTTGCAACATCCTCACGTCCCACCAGTGTGCCGTGGGCCCGTCCCACAGAAACAGAAGTTTAATCTATCACCCTGGCTGTGACTATAAGCAAACACTGTCAGTCCCCCCAAACCATCTCCATGCTTAATAGCAAACCCCCTTCAACTTACGTAGCGCTATGTTCGCCAGAGTTCCCCCTGCTTGGGTTCCTTATAAAGCACCCCTCCCCAGTAATTAGAGAGAGGGGAACACTATAAATCAATGTGCAAGTGGTTGTCTGGAAGCAACAGCACTTGAGGAGCATGGGACATTAATGCATTACGCGGAGAAACAGACATTACATTGTAATCAATCCCGCCGAACAAATCAAGTTAACCAAAAAGGATCACGCGTGCATCGTCTATGGTTTTTCATTCTCTCTGTTGATAAATCCACTTCCTGTATATTATAGCGGGTCAATGGCTTGCTCCGAGGTGTAAATGGCTGGCTGATCTTTGGCACTTAAGAGGAAGTATACTATACTCTATATTGAGTTTTCAGAAGGGTTATCCAATAACACCCTGGAAACCGGATTACAGCTATATCAATCTGCAGTTCAGCCTGCATGCCGCAGGCCTAGTAGGACGGACATGTGATAACACCTGGCGGTACGTCAGAGATCGCCGGATGAGTCGTGGAAGGTGTGTGTGTGTGTGTGTGTGTGTGTGTGTGTGTGTGTGTGTGTGTGCATGAGGGCAGGCGTTGGGAACATGCTAGGCTCCAAGCTCCCCCACTTCCTACTTTTGTTTGTCTCTCTTGTAGAGTGAGATAATAGAAAGTTCAGCAGGATGTTTCTTATCCGCGCGCGCGCGCGCGCACACACACACACACACACACACACACACACACACACACACACACACACACACACACACACACACACACACACACACACACACACACACACACACACACACACACACACACACACACACACACACACACACACACACACACACACACACACACACTTTTTTTATCATCTGCATTTTGAACGTCATTAATTGCAACGTTGTTCTCAGGCTGTGTTCACAAAACACTTGATAAATAGCTGGCTTTTGGACACAAAGTGTCACAATATAATTTAATAATGTATTACCTTGATTTATGCGACAGGTTCAATTGATTTTAATTAATTTGCTAGCATGTGAACAAGCATTATTAGGGACACACATTACACTGACAGAGATTTATAACTTAAATGGAGTGGCAGCCCTCATTATGTGAATTGATAATCTATCACATCTTTAACCCATTCTGACCTGAGATCAGATTCATACGAGGTTTCCACTGGACACACACTGGGTCTGATTAACCCATTCTGACCTGAGATCAGATTCTAAAAATGTCAGTCGCTCTTCGATTTTTCAAAAATAGCAGACCTACAAGCTCGTAGCGCGCCACTCGGTGGCGCGCTATGAGCTTGTAGATCTGCTATTTTTCAATAGCTAAAGCATAACATGATGCTATAACACCAAAATGGGTTCCCGGTCAGAATGGGTTAAAATGCAATTATGCATTATTAGTCTAATGGCAGAAACAATTCAATGCTCCAAGAGAAAAATACAATCATTATTAAATTGAAAATTAGACAATTCAGTAAAATTCAATTCAGCTTGCAAAGCTTTAGGTTGGTTGTAAACCCAATGCATGACTCAGAGAAGGAAAAAGAAATGTCCAGGAGGGGAGAGGGGGGAGAGTGTAGAGGCAAGGAACCACAGCAGCCATGACAGCAGTGGAGTCCCATGGAGAAACGGTGTTTAGCAGAGCACAAGCTATTTACAGTTTTTTTGTGATTACTACGAAACGGTGACTCGTATCACTCGGAAACAAATTATGTACAATTATTTATCAGAATTATAGCCATTTCCAGTTTTTATAGTGATTAATTATGGTGACTTCTGCTTCCTTAACACTTTCAGCGCCCCCTGCTGTTCATTTGAAATGACCACAGGGAGCCAGCTATATCCACTATATAGGCGCCATTCTATTACCGTCAATACAGCCCAATACAACGAGAGGAGGCGCAAAAACTCTTTCGAGCAGCAGCCGACATGTCTTAGGTTTTACAACAAGCGGTGACATGGCTGGTGCGATGCGATCAGAAATCACTGTTTACATCTGAACGCCAGGCAGTTTGGACTAAAACAACAACTTTGGAGTATTTTTCGGAGAAAACAAGCAACAGAAAGGACAATGAGTGGATCCTTATGGGAGGCGCGCACATTGTTCCTCACGATGGGAAGAACGTAGGCGCTGTCTAGCAGCCTGGGCAGCACGGAAGGTTAGTGTTGAGCTTCGGCTCCAAGAGAGCAAACCGACCGAAGTGAACCCAAGGGTCCACTGGGGGGAGTGTTACCACGGATACGGATAGCAGCGTGATGCCACAGCAGTGATGTCACACCAAGTATAAGGTCTACCCTAGGAGATTGAGAACCAGAGCGTAGCAGTACAGACTAGCAAGAGGGTAAATCTAGACACGTAGCATCGACAGCTTATAGCACCAAGCGAAGACGTCCTCAACCCCAGGGCTCAAGGTCTCCCAGACCTCGGCCTCCAGTAGATAATCCATCTACACAGGTAGACTAGTTCGCCAGGATCTCGGCCTATCCTTGGCCACAAGACCCCTTTCAGAATTGCATAGCCTACTGTAACTGTATATAGTGTAATGCTAGTGCTACTGCATGTAAACTATACAACACAGTTGCCATTTTCCTTTCATTTTCTCTAGTTTAGATTAAGTTCACATGGCAATTGTGTTAAAGTGAACTAATTAATTTGTTAGTTACATTACATCAATGTTTCCCCGTTCTCTACTGAGAGCTCAGACACTTCATTTGTCATTCAGCAGATTCAATGTTACAATCTAGGATACTATACCATACCATACCATACCATACCATACCATACTAATACTATACTGTACTGTACTGTACTATACTATACTATACTATACTATACTATACTATACTATACTATACTATACTATACTGTAGGTTAAGACTGTTCACATGCCAAAACATGCAGCGCAATTACTATATCTGCAACTGTGCAATACAAAACATGGCTTCAACCTCCTGGTAGCTGCTCAGTTTAGCCCAGTAGCATCCTGTCGATCGGCCAAATTATAAACCAATGAAACTCATGCTGCTGAAGTTTCCTCTCATTCATTCTCCTCATAACCCCCTGGAGTGCTTCATCCCAGGACTTTGTCCATCAGCCACAGCCACAAAGCAGAGGGCGTGGGCTGTGGGGGCGGCCTCGGTGATGGGCCTCCATCTCCGGAGGGGTGAGATGGGGACACAGTGCTCTGTCTGTCAGAGCCCGCTGACGGATGGACACGGCACTGTGTTGCTGCTGTGCAGCGCACTGCATGGCCCCACTCTAATGAGCCTCCCCTATGGGCCGTGCACTGAGAGAGGAGGGGAGAGGGTGGCACCATAGAGGTCCTGAAACTGTGGCAGGAATGTTTCACCTTTGTGGTATACATGGCCATGAAATAAAATAAAATATATTGCCTACGTGGTCTTATAATGTGTGGGTTACTGTACGTATGCTTGAAAATGGACTTTTGGATGGTTGGATGGATACTAGGGGTGGGACGATTCACGTACCTCCCGATTCGATACGATACGATATTGATACCTATATAGGGTGCAAATTCGATTTATATTGCAAATCTTAAATATATTGCAATTCGATTCGATATTGCAATTTATTGTGATTATTCTCTCAAGTTACTTTGCGTGTTCTCTACAGGCCCACCTGTCCATTCAAACTCTAGACCGGCCTGCCCCAAATGCATGGGCCCTCATCAAATACTGTACATTCAAGAGAATGTCCCCGCTACCACCCTTAGATCTCCATATATATATACTGTATGGAGCGGACCTGTTCTGACATTCCATATGTTGATCTGACCTCATCAAACTCTGTACACTCAATACATGCTCCTTATGGCCAGTACAGAATTCATTCCATGTTGATCTGACCCACCATGCCAAAGCGCCAGCGCACGCCCAGCAGTCTGCAATCAATGAGGCACGCCTTTTTGGGGAGAGGTCGCTTCTCGCCCTCAGGGCGTCTTACTGGTTATACTAGAACATTTTAAAACTATTCTAAACTATAGACCATGAAATGTTCAATCATACTAGAACATTTTAAAACTATAGATCATACTAGAACATTTTAAAGCAATTCTAAACAATATAAACCATGAGTGTGACAGTACCGTACCGTACAGTGACAGTACAGTACATTAGTAGTAGTGGGGTCCCACTACTAAAGTATTCTTTAGTAGTGGGACCCCCTGGGGACCCCCACACGGTAACTCTGTCATTTCTCGACCATTTCGGATTGTTTAGGGAACTAAACATTACGTCATGTTGCAGCCAAGTCTATCGACTTTTAATACTTGTTTACAGCAGTTAAACAAACATTACCAGGTGCCCTGGTAATGTATATATAAAATTATAAACTTATTTTACTTAGTTGGCCACAAAAAGATGCAGACCCTTTTTTGGACAGCTATGCTCCTAATCAGACTGCAGAGAGTTATATTGCGTGGTGTCTGTCAGAACAGGTCAAAGGGTGCTCATTTCATGCTATAGCCCAGTGGTTAATAAAAGACCGGCCGTGCCAGTTGTATCCTTTACCAAATCTTAAATCTCCCCTCTCCCAGCCTGTCTCCTCTGCCCATATACCTGTTAATCCTAATCCTGCATCAAAGGCTGTTGGCTTTACGCAAAGCCAAGGAGTAGAGGCAGGTTCATGGGATTTTAGCACACCTCAGCAAGCCTTTTGGTTAGAGATACAGCGTATTCAGGCTGTTATTTATACAGCTCTGCCTAATTTAGAACTAATTCACTGCCAAAGACGTGATTGGCGTCTTTTTAGAAAATGAAAAAATATAATATAATAAATCAAACTTTTTCACAGGATCAAAGATTGTATGGGCTTGATTCACCAGGATCCTGGATAGCTTGATTCTATAGGCTTACATTTATTGATATGTTATAGTTGGATTGGATATAAATATTTTTGGAAATCTGTATGGGAAACATTAATGGTGTCTGGAACGATGGAACCAGACAATGGCCGCCATGCTACAGGTATGCCTTATCGAGGCTATACTTTAGTCAAACAGTGCTGTACCAAGACGAAAGATAAAGTGATACAGAGCCTCAAATAAGCATAGTGCATCTCTTTGCCACAGATGGGTGGACTTCACCAGGTGCTCAAAGCTTACACACGTGAATGGAAAACTTTTTATTTTTCTTTAAAAAAAATGATAAATATATCATGGATTTGTTATGGTGATATTCATGGTATTGGCACACTCAGGTTTGATTTTCAAAGCAGTGGGCTTTGTCACTGCCGCCCTACAGTATACATCAACCATACATGCAACAATACATAAGTGGCAGATATTCTGTGCTCAACAGTTAATGTATCTATTAACCTACTCAAGTAGCTTTTACTGACGATAGAGGACCCTGCGTGAAATGTACTCACAATGCACACACCAAATTCGCCGCATTCAGTGTTAGATGTTCGGCACCCTCTCACTCAATGGTCCATCAAAGGTTTTGTATTTTTCAGCGCTTGAAAACCACAGACAGACCAACTGACTTACTGGCTTATACTAGCTGCTTTATTGCAGCTAAAAAGCATCCTGTACCCTCACAGGACAGGACTAGCCCTGTGTACTACAATCGATTTATTTGGACGGAGAAATGCAAGTAAATACCATGCATTCGCTGAAATAGCACGTCAAGGACAAAAAGACACACTAAAGTCAAAGACTTCTTTCCATTGTGGACTCAACTAATATGGGTTGAATATTGAGCAAATAAAATACCATCTAATAAAGATTTGTTATGTTACGGCAGCAAACAATCATCCATGCTTTCTTGAACTTTTCCAACACTCCCACAATGTTGAATTATTTCCCCATCATGGCCTTGTTTGAAGGAAAACAAAACCAACGTGCATCAGCACCTGCATAAGAATGACTGACTCTTCACCACAGCAACATCTATTTGCATTATTTATGTTAGGATGCCGTTCTGTGGATTAAGCCCAAGCAAGGCCAATCTAGGGCTGGGAGATTGTGCAGTGCTGGCATTATCAGCTTAGGTCCAGCAGGATGCGTTAGCCAAGACACTGTTATGAAATGCAACAAGCAAATAAGGGGTTTTCCTAGATTTCCCCCCCTAGTTAGTCATTGCATCAGAAAGATCTTAACAATTCTCTGTAACCTGTACAGAGTACAATTTAGACAATTCCACTGCCACATTTATTTGTTCGCATATGCAAATTATTTTGTGTGCATTACAGCATTGTGTTCGGTTGGCCAAGGCTTAGCCTTAGACCGTGACGTATGCAGAGTATGTGAAAGTGCCGTTTACGTGCTTTGTGGCCGTGATACGTCGCTGACTTTACCTCTGCGTTTTCAACTCAGATTTGTGGGTCTTCAAATACAGGCCAATCACAGCGGGGGGTTTTTCTAGAATTGCGCTGAGCACGGTGACAGAACGGTCCCTCTCCCTGGAGTTTCACTACCTCTCTCTATGTATTCTAAGAATACACAAAAATCATTCTAATAATACATTTTGATATAAAGAATACTATTCTTTATATCAAAAACCCAATCTTAATGACTTCCTGTCCAACAAAAGCATCATGCCTGATTACATCAGTAGGTACTAACCAATTTCAAGCAATATTATCATGACATCCACCTGTCAATCAATCTTCCACACAAGGCTTCATTAAGCTAGAGCACGGTGCATGCATGCCAAATGTAATGTATGTTGCGTGTTAAAACCACTTAAAAATATAACCCAGTCCATCAAAATATGTTTCTGAAAACATTTTAGGCAAGACATATTCAATGCAGAGAAACTGGATTCAGAATGGCCAGTTTTATATTTTCCTTACTTTGGGGAACACTGTGACATCCAGGCAGATCACGGTACTTGCTAATGCCCAACAAACATCTGTGCTCATAGTCAAGATAAAAGACATGTTTACGGCCGGCTTCTGGAGGTTGGAAAGCTCCGGTGCAACCTCCAACCTCCAACCCCCATCGCTGCGATTGGAGGAGCATGAAATCCCACCATCACAGGGACGTGGACACACTGACACGGAACGCAAGTGAGAAAGGGCAGCAGAAATCCGGAGCCCTAGGATATCATTAACCACCGAACAAAGGAGGGCAGAACAGACAGGACAGGAAAAAGTGTGGTGACACATTAAACAAAAGAGCAGGGGGGTGAATTGACAATATTTTATCCTTAAATTGTTTTGAGAGGCTTCTGCCAGGTGGGTAATGAATCAGACTGTCCCCATGCAGGCCTACTGGTATTTCTGGGGACAGCTCCAGGCGGGGGTGACAGAAGCAGCACATGACAGGTAACCCGTCTCTCCCGCTGTACCATCACTGACTCTTCATCATATAACGTTTAATCAAAGCTGCCTCCAGTCTCGACTTCACGCTCACACGCACGCACGCAGGCACGCATGCACGCATGCACGCACGCACGCACGCACAGTACTTCTGTCTTCCATCCGCCATCATCTATTTAAGCCTGTGATTCTCTCCTGAGAGGCTCTAGTGGGGCAGAGGGAGATGGCGTACGCGTTACATTCAGGCGCTCATGGAAGCAGCCATGGCTGTAAAATGCATATCATTCCAGCTGTCAAAACAAGCCAGCACTTTGAAGAGGAGGAAGATCGATCGCTCAAAAGGGGGAAGAAAAAGAAAAAAGGGAGGGAGGAGATTGCACTGTCCCTCCCATGAGTGAAATGCATTGACCTTGCTGAAGATGGACCCTGGCAATCGCAGTAACGCACACAGTCATATTGGACAAAACGACCGCGCCGGTGGCCCTGCAGAGGCAGCCTGCATTTTATCCTTCTCTTCCCATTTCATCTTCTCTCTTTCTCCCACTCTCTCCTCCTGCTTATTTCACTTTCTCCCACTCTCTCCTCCTGCTTATTTCACTTTCTCCCACTCTCTCCCTCTGTCCATTTTACTTTCTTCCACCCACTCTCTCCCTCTGCCTATTTCACTTTGTGCACACACACACACACACACACACACACACACACACACACACACACACCCCTTACTCCCTCCCTCTACACCCATTTGACCTTTTGACAAAGATAACAAACAGGAAGCAGTGAGTATAGATTTCACTCCTCCTGACCAGTGCACGAGGGCCCCCTGTGCCGCTCCGGCTGGGCGGATCAATGCATCATACTAATAAGTAAAATCTGCAAGCGCCAATTATTGTGTGTCATGTTTACCCGCCCAAGTGAATAATTGTCCAATTTAGCGAGATCTGGCCATTGGTAAGTGGCTGCAGGGGACTGATATGCTGTGTGTCTGTTATGAATCACACACCTTCACAACCCAGAAAGTAATTAAGATCTCAACACACATGTTAATATATATGGCTCTAAATCCATTAGCCAGGGATTCTCCGGCCTGGGGGCTATGTCAGAGCCATCCGTGTGGTTATGTGTTGCTTACTTGCTTTGTGTGGCTGTTTCGACCCAGAGCCACTAGTGTGAGCAGAATAAGTGTGTCCACCAGGTATCAGCAGTAGAATATTGGCAGGCAGGTGCCGTTAAGAGACTTTGCTCACTTGTCTCCCGGAATAACTTTCATGTAGGCTACCTGCACATCGACCAGATCAGGCCACCGCCTGGGACTCTATTGAGCGTTCTTACACAGTTCTTACAATGGATCTATATTATAAAGTTGATCAAATAAAGTCTATAATTAATTATTGTGGACAAATTGAACATGGACATCCTTTTTCTGAGTAAAAGCTCCAATTTTGTTGGACCAGTCCACAATCTAAAACACATTGTACTGCCTGTATCAATAAAATGAATTGTGAAGTCATTGGCCGACCGACTTGACCCACGCACGCACACCAGATATAAGAATTGTGGTCCAAAAATAAACAAACTGTCTTGGCGATATTGTCGGGGAGGTGTCTCGTTGTATCGTTGAGGTGTCTCGTCGTAGCGTTTAAGCAAAAATTTAACTAATTCGGCAACAGTAACATTAGCGTTTTCTCTCAGTCAGTGAAATGGCCAGGATGATTTGTTTATTTTTCAAACAGTCAACACTTTGATAGAAATGAATAATAGATGTGTATAATTATTGCAGAGATGGCTGCACACTTTTGCTAACTTTGTATGCATTTCCCCAAAGTTCCCTCTGACAGGGAAGGCCGTCGGGATCAGTAGTCGAACCCGCGGCACACTGTCAGGCTGGATTACCAGCCAAGGAACCTGGACCACTGAGCCATGGCCCAGGCCGATAATACACTTCTGCCCAGTGCCCACACAGGCACAGATAATTCTCTTTTATTATTACTTGTGCAAGCAGAGCGTGCAAGTACTAGTACTTTTTTGCAAATCCCATATTAACTTAAGAGATTGTTGAGTGAATCACCTCATCTTTATAAATACAATTCAACCATTGATCACGCCTGCTGGTAATGTGTGAATTGTTTGACAGCTGTCACACAGTTTGGTACAGAGCACCCTGCCGCCATATTTCAAATATGTGTATATGGCAGCTCCGCCAACAGAGGTTCTCATATTTAAAAATAAATTATAATAACGGGGAGGTGCGTGCGATAATTATACATCACACTATCAGTGTTTATTTCAATGGCACGTTTGACTGTCAAGGGTTCAGCCTCCAGGAAGAAACCCTAAACACAAAGGGAATGCACCATTGCACATAAAAACCACACCAGCGGGTCTAATGAAGTACCGTCACCTCATTAGACACATGAAAAACTGTAAAAATACAAAAATGGTGTCACTTCATCTTTAAGCAACATGATAACATGATGCAATGTGTTGGCAAGTCCTTAATTGTCATGTTATGTTATGCAGACCCACAAGGTTACCATTTTAGAACCACTTGGATAGCAGTTTTCTGAACTTAAATCTGACACAGCTAGGCTGACTTGACCTCATGAATGAATTTATGAATTTACTTGTAGCTACCAGACGCGCCGATACTGTATTGATCGGGTAAATCCATTACACAGAATGTTGTGGATTTGTACTGATATCTGCTGCCCTTGGTAGTACAAATCTTGCGTCTTGTTCCACGGCCAGGAGCATGTATTTGCTGAAAGCAATATCGTTATGGCCTTGAATTCCACCTTCCCTTGATACAGGTTCAGCAAGTTCACATGCCGTTATTCTGCCTCAGGTGTGTGTCTGTGTGTGTGTGTGTGTGTGTGTGTGTGTGTGTGTGTGTGTGTGTGTGTACTAGTTTTAGATGGTGGTTACAGTATGTACATACTTGCCCTCTATGTAACCAGATATTTAGCTTGGAGGGCTCACAAAATGAATGACTCCTACCACTTGCCATTCCTCCGGAAAATATTTGACAGAGGGGTAGTCGTAGTTGAAACGGGATCATGATTATGGCTGGCCCAGTGCGACCTTTTGCCAGGAGCATGCCACTGACCCCTTTCTCTGTCTGGGGCACAGAAGATCTGCATGCAACCGGCTTCGGCCAGCGGCCCAAGCACGGGTCAGGTCCTTTCTTCCTGAATGACAGACAGGGAGAACGAGCTGGATGGATCAGATTCCTAAATTGGCAATTAGCTTTAATGAGTGCTTTAATTTTAATGAGCGCTTACAGTTCCGACGCTACAACTTAGTTCATTTCATGCATGCCCGTCCCCGCTCGCACTCCCTTGCAGTTGAATGCCTATCTCTCCACCCTCCTCCTGCCCTCCAGACCATAGGGTGGTGTGCTGTCTGTTCCAGTAGCCATGACGGATTGAAGAGCGGACTTCTGGCTCGCATGGGATGGGATGGGATGGGGGGGGGGGGGGGGTCGCGACCATCGCTCCTACCCCCATGCTTCACTGACCCTCACCCCAATCACAGCAGATTTGTTCCAGAATCAAAAACCCTTCCCCGAGGCTACCTCCGTTGCTTTATATAATTCTCCCCCACCCACACCCCCAGTCAACTGTCAATCCTTCTTATTCTAATGAAGCACTGACTTTACTGTATTCAAATGCATTCCAGCTATAACGATCTGCAGCCCACAGCTATAGCCTCAATTAGATTATCTGTGGATCTCTTCCTGAGGAAAAATGGGATAAAGGAAGAAAAAAGAGAGAAGGAGTAGAGGATGATCCGCCTGATGGTAGATGTTTGATATAAATCGTGCTAATGGTTTTAATCCGTCTAAGTGCTGCAGAACTGAGCATGTCAGAGTCAGTCACAGACAGCTTGGTGTGACCATTAGTTAAAGCCTAGACATTCGACCAGCACTTGGAGAACGGGAAAGAAACTGCCGGCCTTTAGCATAGATATATCAAATGGACAAATGGCCAACAATGGAGAAATGCATATGAAAAGATAATACACCCTGGCATCAAACATTGAGAGGCTGTTACAGTAAGTGCCAGCGATATTACCTCTCAAATACATATATAGGCTACACTGTACTATTGCGGTCTCCTCGGTGCTCGTCTTTTCATTTACCGCTGAAAATGGATGCCCTTCAATTTTAACGATCAAGCTGATATACCACGCATATCGGGGGAATAAATTGTGTCCTTAAAGGACACATTAAAATTTGTGAAAGAAAAAAACACTGCAGAACGAATGCACATAATGTGGTGATATGTATAGGATTTATGTGACAACATCGCTATTAGCGTAATGCAGTGCAAACAAATGCAAACCGCGGGAGGCTGCCTGGGATCTGAAAAGTCTCAACTTTGTTGGACGTGAAAACCTTCATCTCACCCTCACGTCCTCGTGATGCCAGCACCCTCCCTCCCCCAACCGCGCTTTTCTCTTAACCCATTCTGACCTGAGATCAGATTCATACGAGGTTTCCACTGGACACACACTGGTCTGATTAACCCATTCTGACCTGAGATCAGATTCTAAAAAATGTCAGTCGTTCTTCGATTTTTCAAAAATAGCAGACCTACAAGCTCGTAGCGCGCCACTCGGTGGCGCGCTATGAGCTTGTAGATCTGCTATTTTTCAATAGCTAAAGCATAACATGATGCTATAACACCAGAATGGGTTCCCGTTCAGAATGGGTTAACAGAGGATCTACGTTAATGGAAGATTGTGAAAAATCTCTGTTCATATCATGAAGTGTCAGAATCCAGAGAGGGGTAAGGTAACAACTAATTAAACACTGGTTTTAATGTGGTTTAGCACTGGAGGGGATTAGTGGCAGCCGTGGGACCACACACCATGCATGCTAATGGTATCAATGTGGGATGAAGCAAAACAACTTCTCATTAAGTCTTGGGTACGGGGAAGCTCCCTAACATTGATTTATGTGTGCAATAAGTCGCAACTATTGATAATAATAATAATAATACTCTGTAATGTAGCTCGGAAATGTCTTAAAAACGATATAACTATAAACTACAAAGATTTAATCAAACTACAAACTGAATCAAAAAAGGGGGATGTATAATGCAGATGAGGACACAACAGAAAAGCAAAGCAGGAAGGGGGGAAAAAAGGAGACAGACAGATATAAAGAGAAGGTTGTACTGAGAAAAAGAAAGCCATTATCGTAGTGTTTGATTGTGACACCACTGTGTTTCTGACATTGTGGCCCCAGATAAATTTGCAAAGTGTGTTTCCATCAAACATGACCCGTCTGCTCGCCAATTATCTCCCCAGGACTGAATCATTTCAGTGGCAGGGTCGACCCCGTCTTGCCATGCACTGTCTATCCTCTCCACTGATGCGGGCCACACGAATATGAAAGCATTTCTCCATTGCCAAATAATCACTCTCACGAAGCATGCTATCTGCGTGGTCAAAGGTCAAAGCCTCCATTAACGAAGAACTCCCAGCCAGCATGAGCAAACCTTTATCACCATGTAGTGTGATCTAAAAAGAAAGAAAATCAAATCAAATGTTGATCTCAGGAGCCACATGGTCCAATGTGGTCTCTGCCTTCATGTATCCAGCCTGTGACATCTATGACATTATATCTACTGTATGTATGACATATGAATCTGCCACATTTTCAGCCCTATCAGAGCCCCAGTGACCTTCATTATAAAAAAATAAGTTAAGTATTTCAAAAAGCATAAAAGGCCTAATGTCAAGTGACACAAGACATGTGGTTCTGATGGTTCCAGGTCTGTGAGATTAACTAAGACACAGACACACCTCTTCCGTCGCCTCTGAGGAAACGAGTATGCCACCTTATGGAAACTGGGTCTAGTTATGCAGAAAGCATATATTCACTCTGGGATTTTATAGCATCTCGCTCTCCACCACTCTCATTAAAGTAGAAATATTCCGGATCAAACCACGTTCCTGTGTCATTGTTACCAGCCTTTGTCCTTATCCGTGTTTTTGTTCCTTTCCCCCCCGACCCGTTCTAATCCATAGTGTTATTGTCGTCACATTTTCATTATCTTTGAGTGGCTCTGAGCTGGCGATGCCTTGATGAGTTTATGAGCAGTGGCACCTCTAATCTGGAGGAGGATGCTCTTGAGAACAGTGTGATGATCATCATCACACATCACGGTGCCTTCTCTCCCCCAATAGTCATGGGAGAGACCTGATGCAATTTTACGTTTGCAATAATCTGGGAAGTGTTTAATGCAATTCAAAGACAGGCTTGTCAAAAACAATATTGCTGTGTTTATATGAGGTATGGGACTGAAGGAGGGAGAGAGAGAGAGAGAGAGAGAGAAAGAGAGAGAGAGAGAGAGAGAGAGAGAGAGAGAGAGAGAGAGAGGAACGCTTGATATTGCATAAATGCCCATTCCGTTGATTGGAAGTGCACTGGCAGTAATTGAGGACTTTGTTGTTTCCTCCTCACAAATGGATTCCTCATTACTTGGACTGCGTCAATATAGCTCCACACAGAAGCTGTGTAATAACACAGCTTTGTGATGAACCTGTATGTAAGATAGACTATTGGATGTTGCTAGTACTGCATGTTGAATTGTGTCTACACAGTCTCTCTCTCGCTTTCTGTGTAGGATATATATAATATATATATTCTGCCGGGCATACGAACAGCAAGCAGCTGTGTCTGCAGTTACCGGTATTTCGTAAACACCAAATATCTCAGTATCTCAGAGTCTCTACTTTCACCGGGAAAAAAGGGTGTCACTGCGATGTTCTGTTCTTTTGTTATTGGCAGTTTCTCTAAGATTAGACCGAACCAACTGATTTTTTTTTTAGATCATGCTATTTCCGGGTTAACTCTTCAAAACTCTGACATGCCTGATGTCTGTGCGGACATGACAAGCTAGCGACAAAAGTTACTAGTGAGGCAAGTATAATTATGGCCTGAAAGAAAACACTATGCTAGTGTTTTAGAGGTCCAGCATCAACATTATACGTAGCCTAACCTATACATTCTTTATAGCAGTTTATTGTAAAATATTCCTCAGGGTGAACCTTTTTTTGTCACATTTCTCTGAATTGTGTCACTTCATTCTATTTAGAGCATACCTATTTACACGCACCTCGACAGTGGGTGCGGAGCAATCATGGATTACTATAGAATGACTTTATTGAACAAACGTTTCGATCTTGATATATCTTCGTCAGGTCAGTATACAGAAGCACACACGTTTCATCACTTTTATCCATTTTATCCCTCCCGTTGTGTGACACCCCCACAAAACACAGGTGAGTCTCATTACTCATGAGGAGCCAGAATTGTGACAGAGTATACAAAAGATACTTATTTACACAGAATACATCATAGTAATATTATTAATTTTTTTTAAACATGTTTTCTCTCTAATTGAGACTACCTGGAATTCATGTCCACAAGACTCCACATTATCTCATGAGTGTGGACATAGACCAATTGAACATAAACACCATAAGTACATTAATTCAGTTACTTAATTATATTTAAACAATATTTAAACTGACTGATTGGTTTGATTATAATTTCCCGTCTTTATCACAGCACAGCTTGCTCAGAACATAGAATATCCGTTCTCCGTAAAACTTCAATTAGCAGTCCAGGCTTTTATTTAAACCATTATATTACCTAACCTTATTAAAACCGAGGCTATCGAAAACGTTATAAAGTAGGAGTCATTCATTTGATCTCGCTCCCAGAGAGTGTGTTCTCAGCTCCACCCATGTCGCAGAGAGAGACAGGTCTGTGGTCTTTAAATTACTTTGTGTAATTACTCGTTTATCTCGTAATGGTGCACCGAAATAGATATTTGATCATTTGAAATGTTGTGTTTTTGGTCAATTTTGACAGCCTTAGTAATGATAGAAAAGGTCCTTTAGCTCAGGGGTTCCCAACCTTTCTATATCACGGACCAGCTGATAGTTCATGAAATGTCCGCGGACCGGCATGGGCGGGGTCGGTCGGGGGGTGTGGGGGGTCGTAGGGGCTGCGCATCAGCACCAAGACCTAACCCACGGGGAAGCCTGTTAACTGGCCTACTGTAAGTAGCCTACCCGTTGCACTGCTATCATATTATATCACAACATAATGTTATATCGTGGACCTAAATGGTGTTATATTAAACAAGGATAGTATGATTAAAAAAGGGTCAGGCCTATGTCTTTTTCATTCAGAAATTACTGTGGAAACCTTTAGTTAAACATGCAGAGTGACGCATAAGTTTACCTGGGTTACATCATCTTCTGATACATGAAAAATAATGGTGGTGTTTTGCGTGAGCGTGATAAAATAGGTTGCAGCTTGTTATTGTTCCGCTGCTGCTGCTGCTCTGAACAAACGGTAACGGTAAAGATACTAAGGATTCTAACGTAACGTCTGTTATGCTACGCAACACGGAAGTAACACGGACTTGAAACAGTTTAGAAAACATAATCAGTGACACGTCCATGACGAATCCTTGGTGTTTTCATTCAACCGGACAGAGTAAACTTTTCACCAGCTGTTTGAAAAATCCTGGTGACGGTCAGGAAAACTTGGGATTCCCTTCTCATGTACCAGTGGGAACCTCTGCTTTAGCTGCATGGCACACAGAAGTTCTTACATGAAGCCTTTCCAAGTTTGTGCTGCACCTTCATGCTCCCTATAGACACCATGCCATGGCCTATCCTCCTCTATTGCTACCCTTAGGCCAAAATGTGCACTTGTATACAAGATATCTCAAAATATAATGGGCAGATTTCCATGAAACTTGGTGAAGTGCATTCATGCTCCCTGTAGGATGAACAATACTGCGTGCGTGCGTGCATACAATTTATTCAAGATGAAGCTGGGTTTTAAATGTAGTGTTATACGAATGGATAGAAGCCTAATATGTGTACAGTGCATCATAAGCGTTGCATTGGCGTTTATAAGCACATTATTGATATCATTTTGCTGTTAATTTAGACCTATAGGTTTACTTCAATTTATCAAGTATTTTCATCAACGGAAATGTGGTGTCGTTGGCATCGTGTTAAGACGTCAAGGGGCAATTAAGTAAACAATATAAATGAAGTAGTTTAGGGGTGCCTACTGGCCTAGCGGTCCAGGCGCATGCCACAATATAGGCTCTGGCCTGACAGCGAGTTGCATGTTCGAGTCCCGTTCATGACGACCTTTGCTGCATGTCTCTACCCTTCTCTCTCTCCCTCTTTCCTGTCCGCCGTCTTCACTGTAACTATCAATAAAGGCACAAAAGCAAAAAACTAATCTTAAAAAAAAGAAAAAATAATTAAGTAGTTTCTTTGGTAAACTACACCCCCCCCCCCCCCCTTTACGCCCCGTTCGTTATGTGCCGTATTTGTTGCCATCGTTTCTCTTACAATTTCATAAGCAATGTTGTTTTTAAAGCAAAGAGAGAGAGAGAGAGAGAGAGAGAGAGAGAGAGACACCAGAGGGTTAGTGATCTTCTGGAAATCCAGAAATTCCTATCTTATTAATGTATCCCTGTGAGTTGCCACAGTGTGTTTGCCCTCCCTCAACTTCCTCTCACAATTACCGAACAAACCTCCTTTGAATAACTCACTGTCTCTCCGGTTGCTTATTCATCCCTCTGGTTTTTCTTCTCCCCTTTTTAGTTTCTCTGGTGCATGCAGCTGCTGTTCTACGTGCCTGTTGGTGTGCCGACTATGGTAATTATAAGAACCAATTAGCCCACCTCTGGAGCCTTATTAACAGACCTTGAGCTTGCTGTCGGGGCAGCAGGGTATAATCACCCTGCCTGCACCCCATATGGCAAGATAATGGTATGGCCAGGAACCACACGTTATGCCCAGTCACCACACCATGGTATGGCCAGGAACCACACGTTATGCCCAGTCACCACACCATGGTGGTGGCATGGCCCTCTAGATAATGGTATGACCAGTAACCACACCATGGTGGTGACATGGCCCTCTAGATAATGGTATGACCAGGAACCACACGTTATGCCCAGTAACCACACCATGGTGGTGACATGGCCCTCTAGATAATGGTATGACCAGGAACCACACGTTATGCCCAGTAACCACACCATGGTGGTGACATGGCCCTCTAGATAATGGTATGGCCAGGAACCACACGTTATGCCCAGTCACCACACCATGGTGGTGGCATGGCCCTCTACCGTTGGGCTCAACTTATCTGACAACCAGGGCTTTCTAGAGATTAAAGATGCCGAGATTTTTTTCCATCCTAAAACATGATCATCAGGTATTAGTATTATATAAGGAGGAATATTTTTTTTCTAAAAAGGGTACAGTATTTGTTAAATTGTTGTTTTTGTGTGGACACGCCCACCAGTTCATTAAGTATGCCTGATTTACCTGAACTGAAGCCGCTCCCACAGCTGTTGTTGTATGATAAAGGGGGAGGGGTTAGGGGAGGGGATGCTATTGTGATGGCACTATATCACAGTTTTTTTCATTGGCATGCTTGACTGTCAAGGTTTCAATCTCCAGGAAGAAACCCTAAATACAAAGGGAAGACATCATTGCACATAAAAACCACGCCAAGGGGTCTAATGAAGTACTGTCACCTCATAAACACATGAAAAATTGGAAAGATTACAAAAATCACGGCACTCCATCTTTAAAACCGTCTTACTGCCGGGAATTCTTTCTGAATAATGTGCTAGAGTGCCAAGAGAGACAATCAATTCTTCTTTTTGACGTGATTGGTTGGTTTGGCTTCTTGCCCGCCCATTCACCAGTGCACACAGAATAACACAGCACCGTATGGTTACTGTGTAGGAGGAGGAGGAGGAGGAAGAGGAGGAAGAGGAGGGGGGCAGGCGACGGTGGATTGATTGAGACAACAAAAAGTAAAACTAACACGTTAACATGTCAAATGAAGGAAACAGACTTGTGGGGGCGAGCACAGAAAGCAAAATAAATTATGTTTAGAGGCTCACTTGGATTGATGTGGCGATTATTTTAGTAGTAGCCTACTATTGGTTTTATTGGTTTTATTTGGTAGGATAACATTAGGACAAATGGGGAAGTAGGATAGTAGTTTTGGACAAACAGTGGGTGTTGAAATGATTTGTGTCAAATGTATAGTGTGTTTTGGACAAACGGCTGGTGTTGATTTGTGTCAGAGTGTTTGTGTATGGCTAATATATAATTTGTGCTGCTGCTATTTTAATGACACACGCTGCTGGATTATATACAGTGGATTGCAGTGCACACATACACATATACATGTTCTAATATATACACTCTACTGTATGTACAGTATATTACAGCAATTGGGAGAATTATAATAATTCCTTCCATTCACTGGGCATAATTATTATCATGAACTTTTTTTACTTTATATTTGTCAGTGTGGTTGTGCTGTATGTGGTCGCAGCCAGTTTTATATGCTTGTCTTTATTTATTTAGTCTGCTGCAGTGTTCTGTGATAGTGGTACAGATGTACAGTGGTTTGTTGTCTCCTACTAGTCAATATAAGAGCTACTACTGTACATTCCAACCTTCAGTTTGTCCGTGCGGTTGTGCTGTATGTGGTTTGTTGGTTGCAGCCAGTTTCATATGCGTGCGTGCAATACATACACACTACAGGGTGGTAAAAATTGGAATGAATGAATGAATTAATACATTTTAAAACAGTGCGTGCATGTGTTTCACAGAACATGACAGACCCATGCGAAACACAAATTAAACATTGTACACCGCCTAATGTAAACAAGCTACCTACTTTTCATCTAAACTAGCCATCCTCCGAGCTGGTCTCTATTTACACGAGCACACTGCACGGAAGTGCATTATTGTGCTTGTTGTCTATACAGGGATGTTTATGCTTTGTTTTGCTTATGAGACATTTCATGGACGTTTGATCGGTGAATATTTCCAACTCAAACGCTAATAAAAAAAGCAGAATGAAATTGGATTTTACTCTCTCCAAAACGCCTCAGGAGGAGGGAAGGCTCCATTTGTCAATGGAAGCGATATCAACACGTCGCCGAATGTGAATTCACCAGACAATCACCGCATCAATTCAGCCATTTTAGGAACAGTCGGACATTACCCAGACTTAACTCAAGGGTCCTGCCATCATAACTTAACTCAAGGGTGTGCCTCATGTGCCAACATTTTTCAGAGGTTGATAAGCTAGACAGGTACGCACACTGCTGCTGTCAGGGGGACAGAGTGGCATTCTGACACACCGCCATGCGACGACGAATAAGCTTCTGTGTGAGGTTAGGGATAGGGACAGGGTTAGGGACAGGTTTAGTAATGCAGGCGAGGCGCGCTTCGGAATGCCTGCGTGTAACCTATGGTCAGTTAAGATAACATAATGTTCTACACAATGTGTATGTGTTTTGTACTATTGAGTGCACAAATTCCACTGTGTGTAAAGTATGCATTGAAGTACGGGAAATGGTACTCTCCTTGTTTATGTCATAAAAATGCATTTCTGTACATACAACTGGTTAAAAAAGCAATACTGAGTCTAATACTAATACATAAACAAGAATGCACTGAGATGTGCGGACAATCTGTGAGAAACAGATAGTGGAAAGAGTGGAAATGCACAAGCCGATACCTGATATAACAATGAACAAAGTCATAACTGCAACCACCTGACAGACTCATTGCTAAGCGATCCTCGCAGGAATTATCCAAAGACACCCTGCGAGGCATGGGTACGGCCAGATGGCATCGCCTCCGTCTCCTTTCATTTCCTTAGAATAACCAGGAGACATTCAGGCGGCCAGATACTCGGCGAGGAGCAGGACAGTAGCAGCCATTAGCTGTCGCCTGATTGCTTTGTGCTAGGGGTGCCCAAAGAGCAAGTGAAAGGAAATTAGGAAATAATGGGAGAGGGTAATGAGAAGCGATGAAAACTGGCAGCTCTGGCTAAACAGAACACCACAGAAGAAAAAAGCAAAGGAATAAAAAGAAATACATAAAACTAGAATTCCAAAGATACTTTACCCAAAAACAGAGGGGATATAAGAGGGTGTTAAGTAGGATAATCTTCCCCTCTCTTTATTTTACTTGCGGCTTTCCAATGGTGGCTCATCTGCCTCACTACACAGGTCACATCTGTGGCAGTCCAGTGTGTGATAACACATCTGATTTGAGCTAGGGTGGAATCAGAATACTAAATGTGCGAGGCAGTGAGGCTCGGAGCAGCGGAGACTCACACATACGGTAATTCCCACACGCCCTCCCCCGTACCCCAGCTCATCTATAGCTCTCCTCTCGGTCTCTCACTCTCATCTTCGAAACGCGCCGTGGCTCGGGCCACCTAAACATGGCTAACAAGCAGCTGAGGGAGCGCTCAAAAGCGAAGAAGAAAGAAAATCAACAATTTGATTTAGAGAAATGCTGCGCTCAGAAAAGATAAAGCCATTATGGACGTCGAATGTGTGTCTAAATGAGGAGGGAGAGAACAGTGGCAGGGGTTAAGGGCACCCAGTAAGAGTGTCGATATCACAGGAGCAATTACAGCTTTATAAATGGACCCTCTGTCTCTCCAAATAAGGCGCTCTATCAATCTGTCCTGACAGCCAGGTCCTTAGCCTGTCACACTCGCTTCTGCCCGCAATCTGTAGATTTCAACTTAGCCGAGAAATTGATAATCCGATTCAGGCATAACCTGGTTAGCCGCTGCGTCTGCAGTAAGTGGAGAGGGGGCCTCTGTCACTTGGTGAGACAGGAAAGAGAATGCACGCTCAGCAGAGGGAAGAAATGGGCATGCTCTCACAGGACGACGTGGCTAAAGCACACAACATAAAGAAACTGCTGGGGAGTGACTGTAATCTGGAAAGGTCACCATACACTGAGGAACAGAGCAGTTGCAATTATATACTGTATGTGGCCTAATATGTTGTGGCATGTTCCATGAAATATTGATACAAAAAATGTCCAACACGCAACTTATACTTATCTCCGCTCCGTCCGCTTAACAGAGCATCTAATTGATATGGATTACATGTGGCTCCCGTGTAGAAGTTTCAATAGTTAATGAGAGATTGCTCATTATCTGTTCACACCATCAAGAGTCAAAATCCAAAGAGGGACAAGGTAACAACAACTACTAATTAAACACTAATGTTAATATGGTTTAGTACTGGAATGGATTTGCAAGCTCTGCAGCCATGGGACAGTGGCCATGGCATGCATGCAAATTATTATTTATTATTTATTATTGTGTGGGATGAGACAAAACAATCTCTCACTCTAGCTTGAAAGTATGGGCCATTAGACTGAGTAATAGTAAATTACATCGTTTATAGATCTATGCGGAATAAAGCACTTAAAGCAACCCACTTACACTGCTTTCTTCACATAATTATTGTGGCTACAACAATAATACATCTGTAATGTGCCTAGATGGGACTGCCTTTTTCGCAGAGCTTTGGTGTGGTTATATGCCCTAAACCTAACCTTAATCCTAACCTCACAAACACTATGCGTAACCCTAACCTTAAACTCACAGAATGATAACCTCAAAACCACGCCCAAGCTCTGCAAAGAATGCAGTCACAGGCCGTGCCTCAATACTGCCATGTTCTGGAATGTGGTGCAATGTGGTGGTCCTCAAACGTGCCATGTATTCACCCCTACCCCCCCTCTATGCATGACCTCCCTCCAAACTGTGCTGTTGAATACAATGAAATTATTTTAAAAAACTTCAATAAAAACTATGTTAAAAGTCGCCTATCTGGAAATGAACTTGTGTAAACTGCTGATTCCACTATGTTCATTTCGGTAAACACCTGCTATTTTCCAATTGCAACAGAGGGAATTGCACAGAGGGAGCTATCAAATTCTTTACAGACGATATTATTTGGCTGTCGTTCCACGGCAGAAGACAGCTGTCATCTAGATTAATTACACCGTGTGGATGCAATTGTGAAAAATGCATGTAGCGTGCACACAGATACAGCGTCTGTGAAATAAATTTGAACAAAACCCAAACAAGCAGTGCATCCTGGTAATATACACAGAACAGATACTGAGGCTGTCGAATGGACAAATGAGAGGGTTCCTCAGAGGGAAGCATATATAGGCAGAAAGTTTCCTTGGCCTGATGTCCTTCCGTCAAAACAATCAACAGAAAACAGCTTTAGACAGATGCAAATCACCTCATTAACTCCCAAACCTAAATCCATTCTGCAAGAGCAGGGAGAGAGAGAGAGAGAGAGAGAGAGAGAGAGAGAGAGAGAGAGGGAGGGAGAGAGAGAGAGAGAGAGAGAGAGAGAGAGAGAGATAGAGAGAGAGGGGGGGGAGAAACCCTGATAGAACATCTGCTTGATTTGCCCATCTGTGCCAAGCCAAGCCACTGTGAGGGAGGGAGATGGAGTATTAAGAGAGAGAGAGAGGGGGGGGGGGGGTGGACTGGGGGGGGTGATGGGGGAAAGGGAGAGATGGAGGCAGTGTGCCCATGTCAACAAGTGCCAGGAACGGGGAAAATGTAGTGTAATGAAGGCGGTGGGCCTAGTGCGAAAATCCGTGGCTAACGCTAAGTCCCTCTGGAAACAATTAAAGTGCCACCTTCCCCTCAGCCAGCTTCAGACGCCAGCCGCTCAGATTGTGTTGGGCCGTTGCCCCCCAAACACCCCTCTGCCGTCTCTCCATCCACACCCAACTTTATACAGATGACATTTTCTCCCCCTCCCAAAAAAAGAAAACGTCATAGAATTTTCTCCTTTTCCTTTTTTTTTCTTCTTCAAAGAGAGTGAGCGATTGATATGCTCGAGGCTGGAACTGTGTCAGGTCTGATACGTGTTGCTATGCTTCTCTGAGTCTCTCTCTCTTTGTTTGGGAACTAAAGGAGCTTTTCAGGTCACCGGGGGACAAGATGTCTGCCAATAATACTTCAATTGGGAAGATTATGGCTACACTGAAAAGAGATTAATGCACGTTGCCTCCGTACCACAACACACAGGTCAAATTCAGGGTTCAAAAAGTAAAAGCCCCCCCCTCTTTATTTTCTATTTACACGCTCTCCAATGATGAGTTTGAGTGATGATAATTTCTTTTTTGCACAGAAGTGTATATTTGTATGTGTTTTTCTTTCTTATTTTTTTGCTTTTTGCCATTATCGATAGATTACACTGTAATCCTTAGACTGTACTGCAATCATTACAGTATAGTCTGACAGGAAATGGGGAGAGAGATGGGGGGGGGGGGTGACACGCAGCAAGGTCACCGGGATTGGGACTCGAACCCGTGACGTGATTACCAGCCTAGCTGCGCAGACGGCTACGTCAGCCGCCCGGGCCTGTTCTGATTAATTGAAAATGGATTACTGTTATATAAACAAGTCTTAGTGCTTTTTCTGGTTTTATCCTCTTAGCTGACTTTGCATTGACCTGTACTTTCCTTGCACTGTACCCCTTCTGCAAACTGTTAATACAATGTTCAATCAATGATTAAATCAATCAATCAATCAATCAGCTATGTTCATAGCACAACGTGTTTCTATAATGAACAATTGGATGTCAGTAGCCCGAAGGTGAGAAATGCTGGCTTACAGTTGAAGGAGGCATGGGTTTACTTGGAATGCCCTGATTGGCAGGAGGAGTGAATGAGGAAACCTCAGTGAGACACTTAACCCCCAACTGTCTCCAGCAGTGGAGCTGCCCAGTGGCTAACAGGAAAACACACACACACACACACACACACACACACACACACACACACAAATCAAATCCCCCATTCCACCAGTCTTTAACCCACAGTGAGGATGCAATGGACATAATTTGACCCTAGAATACTAGGCGTGGTGAATAATTTAGTCATACACGCATGCAGAAAGCCATCGCTAAGCATGCCTTCAGGCACTTTAAATTATGGATCAGTCGCAAGATAACGTTTTCATCGGCAGATATCAACCGAGGCTGTGGATGCATGCTACTGCTGTGCATTTGCTTATTGGTGTTGTTTGATCCACTGTCTGTGTGACACAGCAGTGGATAGATGCCAGGGAAGGAAGGCTAATCAGGCTGTGGCCTCCTCACTAAGCTAGGTCAGCTAGAGTCACGAGAATGAGGACACCACGTGAAAGTAACACTCCTGGTGCATGTGGAGATCACCGAGAGTCTGTCTCGGAGGGACAACGCGTCTGTACTTCATCATCTCTTGCTGCAGCTAATATGATTCATCAGTGTAATCCCTGCTGCCTGCAGCATGCATAGATACACTAATACGCCTCTAATCTTTATACTCTTGTGTTGTTCTTGTCTTCTTTCCTTTTTTTCCCCTTTCACCCCTCAAAACAGGATTATTTGTGTTGTGCTACTTCACCGAGAGGAAGAGGAAGAGTTTGTTCCAGGGGCTCTCCGTGGCTTTAGGTGAAAATTAGAATTACTACCAATACCTGAGCGCATTTCCTTTGATTTGTGTGTTTATTTACCTCAAGAAAGAAACCTTGGTTTTGGTAATAGCAGAGATAAAACTTGTGATTAGTTACTTGTTGTTAATTACCATTGACAATAAGCTTAAGGAGCTAGGGAGAGGCTAGGTTAGGTGTCTGGGCTTTTTGAGACTGCGGCGGCCATGCTTTATGCATTGAGGAAGAGACATTTTAATGTAGTGGTTAAATCAAAAATGTTTAATGCCTTACCAGAAGCATGCCATTGGCTCCAGGTGAAAGCAGTCCTTTTTCGTCCTCTCTCTCGCTCTACTGTTGAAAGAAAATGAAAGGAATTAACATTAAGCACCTCTCCTGTTAGGCGGCATGATCCCTTTGCACCAACTGTTATGTCCTCTGGTCGGATTTTAGCCAGCACGGCGACCACCATTTCCACAGCCCCGAGCAAGCCTTTCTCAGCCTCGATAATGGCCGGCAAATAAATTATTTCGCAGTTACAGATAGATGGAGAGGAATACTGCACTGCTATATTCAGTGAGATATAAAGAACACTGTAGTCAGCGATTGTGTGCCAGATGAATCGAGGGGATGTTTGGAAGAGTTTGCTCGAGTAAAGTACTTGAGATAAAAACAGCCCATCAACTCAGGGTGGTGATAGCCTGGAGGTTAGAGAAGCACGCTTAACCCATTCTGACCTGAGATCAGATTCATACGAGGTTTCCTCTGGACACACACTGGACACACACCAAAATGGGTTCCCGTTCAGAATGGGTTAAGTTGCCCAATTCAATTCTCAGACCTGTGCAGGGGATACCAACGAGAAGCACTCTCCCATCTCTAATCTAACAGTGAAAATCCCTTACGCAAAGATCTCAAACCCCGACCCGAGTTGCTTTAATGAAACTAAACAACGTTGTATTGGAGAGGTTATGAAAAGTATTTTAAAACTAGAAATGCATAGCCATGTAAAAAATGCGCTCTCAGTCCACCTTAGCTGGAACACTTAAGGTATCTTTTTAAAGAAGAAGGCAGAAATGAAATGAAAAATGCTTTTCATGTTCTGCTTTCACCATTCTCATAACAGCTGCACATTTCCCTGTAACCATGGTGTGCGGGGGGGATGTATGAAATACCATACTGTCAGGAGTATAGGGCCAGGTGGAAAGGTCACAGATAGACCTTTTTAACAGCGGACGAGATCGGCAGACACATCGCCCGAAAAGATGAATTATTTTTATCTTTTCGGGCGACGTTACTCGGCCCACTTTTCGACCATCGCTCGTTCGCCTGCTATCGCCGTTAGTCGCTGCACTTCCGGAACATTTGTCTGGCTGTCGCCCGCTGTTAAAACGTACTGTTAGCGTGTTATGCCATCACGAGACATCACGAGAAGAAGACATATCTTATCTATATCTTATCTTGTCTAGTTATTATATGAGCTCTGGAGAGAGGGACTCATTCTCACCTACAAGATCTAAAACAAATGTGACTTTATCATCTGTCATGGGAAAGAAATTATATTCACACCAATGTATCTAGTGAACAGGTTAAAACACATTGTTGATATTTAACGTGAATCCTCTAACACTCTAACACTTTGAGATACTGTATAGCACTTCCTTATGTCCTCTGCACGAGTGTTGATTGCTCACGTTACAAAATTGCAATCCATGTAAAACTGTGCGCTTTGGTTGCTGACGCAAGCGCAAACACTGCGCTCACTTCCCAATGCTTTGTTCTGGGAACCAAACACTTATTTTATTTATAAATGTAGGTACAAGGCTTCTAAGTGATCATCTTAATACAATTTAGATGAACGTTTCTTCTCTTCTTTTTGAGTGGTGCAACCACTCCAAGGAACAGCAATGTCCGTGTCCGCCTATCTATGTGACGTTAACCCACCCATGCGCCTATGTGACTGTGAGCACCAGTAGCTATGCCTATTAGTACCAGTAGGGGCGCTGTTGTGCCAGAAACAGAGAGAGAGAGAGAGAGTGCTGCACTGTTGCCTGCTAATATGAGAGAGAGATAGAGAGAGAGGGGGGGGGGGGGGGGGGGGTTGCACCACTCAGTTCACACAGGTGTGATTTTTTCACCTGACAGTTCCTTTCCCCTCCATCAGGCGCCCCGGCTGGCCAGGGGGAGGCAGTTTAGAGACCAGGACTACTGCATGTTTTTTTCTGTGAGGGTACCTACCCTAGGGGACACGGGGAGAACATGCAAACTCCACACAGAAAGGCCCTTTTGCCAACCACGGCCTCAGCGCCCACAGTGTCCCCAGTGGAACCCAGAACCTTCTAGCAGTGAGGCGACAGCACTACCGGTCCTGTGCCACCGTGCCCTCGTGAAAAGTACTCATCCGTTCCTTTAAACTTCAGGAAAGATTTGGACTCTGACCAGACAGTTAAGTCATCAAGAACATTGTATGACACAGTATGACAACTTTGCCTCGCAGCAACCTTGACATTTATGTGACAGCTTATTACATTGGTGTCAAATTGGCAAGCCAGCCCACCTTGCATTGTCTCGGCTTATGGGCCTTGTAAACCGAGAGTGGCTTCCTCAAATCCCTTAGGAGGAAGGCTCCATCACTGTGCTCACCTCGCAACGGTTCACCAACCATCCAGCTGTAACAATGGACACAGCTATGCAAGCACGGGGCATGGGGCATCTGCTTATCTACAAATTAATTATATATATTTTAACAATTAAATAAAGAATTGTGAATCTCCGCGTCCAGATGTTAAGAGTTCCCCAACTCTTGCTGACAGCGCCCTTGTGTTGTGAGTCTCATGCTGGTGCTGCATATGCCTTTGTTGTTGGCTCTTAACTCGGCCCACCAGGAGGTTGACACTTAACAATCTGGAGCTCATAATATACAGTGCGAGGCGCTCATCTCCCAGCATGCATCCTGTGTTCTTCATGTTCCTACCCTAACCCTGGAGGAATAGGATAACGATTCATAAAGAGTCTTTACTTTTTCCCCCCTTTCCTTCTTCCCAGAAGTCATGTGTTTCCTACTTGTATATTCGTGAGGTTTTATTATTTTATTAATTTTTTTTCTTTGAAAATAGGCTTGTAAGCAAGACTGGAAGTTTGACTGGAAGAAAAATAAATGTCCAGAGTGATGGGGTTTCTGCACAAGTTAGACGTTTTTATTATAAATTAGTTACATCAAATAAGTGTTGGCATCTTTTGAATTTACAGTCTTCTTCAGTACCACAAAATGGCACATTTCATCTGCCTAGCTGCTAACATTCGAGATGTTGTTACATTTTCACTTACTTTAACACACTCAGAAGTAGAAAACATTTCCACAATCTGAAAAGTTGTTCAGATGCTCGTCAGAAAGAATGACAGGGCGGGTTTGCAGGCTGTCAACTTATATGACACCAAGATTTATCTCACAGAGGCTATATTTGATTTCCTGAGAACATTCCGTTTTAAAGTTCATATTAAAACCATTTACTTTAGGATTTGGAACAAACTACACAGATATTTATCTCCGCCAGGCTAAAGATTATGTTTTTGCCAAATTTCTTGGGCACGCTAGGCCAACAAAGTGCCTCCCGTCCTCCTTGGGCTATTTTCACCAAACGTTCAGCTAACGAATATTCCATATTAGAATATTTCTTCGAAAACTAAAACTAAGGGTTCGACGCTAAAATCCAAGAACCATTCGACGACTTCAAATACAGCACACACGTCACAGAAGGCATGCCCAAATATGGAGTCTATACAGAACATAATTGTGATGTCAGAACAGACCAGCTCCATATATAGAGATATAGGGGTGATCAGGGCCTGGGTTCTGGACAACCGGCTATCCGACGGACTCGACACCGGACACCGGGTGTGGAACGCGTGTGTCGAATATGAAGTTGGTGGGGCGAACGGTTCTTAAATTACGTGGATTACAGACATACGTACAGACGTGGTGCATGGACCTTTGGTGTGGAACTATACTTTACTACTATGACTGACTGAATACTGAATAAGTGATCTAAATGCTTGACTGAGGCCACTTCAAGTGGCCTCACATACTTTAGATCACCATTAGACATACTAGTAGATGTGTAAGAAGCATGAGAAAAAAAAGGCCTATGTAAGAATATACACTACAGCTTATTTCACGGAGGAAGAAAAAAGGGAAGTTGTTTTTCCAACTGACAAACATGACATGACAGTAAAATGAGCACACACACACTGAAGTGGAGAAAGTTGCCTCTTGTCACTGCCACGTCTCCTAGCCACACCACCACGAATCATTTGGTGTCAGATATTGTGAGATTGTGATACATTAAAATGTATCATACACTCCTCAGGGGGAGAGACAGATACAGAGAGAGAGAGAGAGAGAGAGAGAGAGAGAGAGAAACTCATGAAGGCAGCGTTACATGACTGGCTGAACCATCAAGTTAACTGGGGGAGGTGAAAAGATGCTGCTCGAGAATTCCTTGGAGTTTTCAGTGAAAGATATGCTCATGAATTGAGGAGAAGCCTCTTCCTTTTGAACACAGATAAACAGCAGCTTATGTCAGGTTTACTTGCACTTAGTGACCAAATGAATAATTTACTTGTATAATTTATTGACAAATGTTAAATGATGAATGACCACGACAGAGCCTTTGGCAGCAGCCAAATGCACGGTGGGGAAAGAAACAAAGGAACCAGCAAAAAGAAAAGAAAGAAAGGGAGAAAAAAAAGCTCATGAATAATCCAGTGATAATTGCACATTTTTGTCACAAATCGCAGCACCAAATCATCCTATGCTGTCACTGTCAAGGGCTTCTTGTGCCATGAACCCACGGGTTAATGGTTAACATGAATGTACCACAGTACAGCTATGGCTCACCTAGGGGTCCTTATTACTGTATTGATGTGGCATGGGTTTTGTAAGCTACATAAGGATGTGTTTCTGCTTACACGTCCCCCTTTACAACCTTTGCTCTTTTACCACACATGCTCTCCATTTTCACACAACGCTCAGGTGTGCTCGCTTCGAACATTTGGTGGAGTATTTCCTCATTGTCACCCTTGTCAGTGTGACAAAAGAGAAAAACACACTGCCTCTCACCCTATATTCTCGCTGTTGCTTCACACACCTATTTATCTTATGACACATCCACTGTCTCCGTCGCTGTTGCAGTTGCACTGACCCATCTAAGCTGACCCTCACCAGGCTGTCTGGAACCTGGCTCTCTGGCACTCCACACTCAGCCTCCTAGAATACTGGGCAATTTATGGGTGTCAGAAACACGGAGGACATCTATTCATGAACCACTCATAAATAATACATGGGGGAGAGCTGGATTGGGGGGGGTGATTTGCCAACGCATGACAGGTGGGTCAGGCTAAGAATTATTCCTGCAGATAGAAAGCAGTGGAGGACGTGTCATCTGGAGGCTGTCATACACTAAAGGGTGAGGAAAAAAGGACGGAAATCTTGGTGACATGCATTGTGTCGAGTCCCCTCGATCCTCTGTCTCCAGATGGTGTAGTTTCTCTTGCTATGATATCTTTATGACTGACATGCAACACAGCTAGGAAATGACTAGGAAATGTTAACGTGTGCTGTACCTTTGATGCCAAAGGAGATAAAACCATTAATTGGGCCATCATGAAACGTACAGCCTCACTCCAGAGTCTAATTTAAAGGGAAATTTCACTTCAAACATGTTTTGGGTATTTTAACAGGATAGATGCCATTCTGCCAGATGGCCAGCAGATGCCCGTGCCAGCCATACAGTATGTGTATGTCCCAAAAGGTAGCGGAAGTGGGGCCCGTGTACCCTAGCGATCCGTAAAAAAAAATCAAAATCATAACTAAGTCTATCTAAGCTCTAATCAAGCGCCAAATATTGAATTTTGGGCGTTTTTACGTGGTCGCGGCCTGGAGCTAGCTAAAAACATGCTAACGTGATGATAATCAATCGCCGATTAACGTGGATTAAACAAAATTTGCCTTTACAGCTACGGCAAGACAGAGTTACGGTAATCTCGTCTTTACGGGGCCAACACTTCAGCTGTTTAATAATACCATGGCTTTTTTGAGCACCGCAGACTTAACAGTTTTTAAGAATGAATACAAAATCGGGGGCACACTGGCGCAGTCGGTAGCGATGTTGCCTCACAGCTAGAAGGTCCTGAGTTCGAAGGTCCTGGGGGCGAAAATGGGCACGGACGTGTTTTGGGGCGAGTGTTTCCGCTTACCCCTCAAACCACTGCAGATGTGGCTAGTTACATTGTATCAACTAACACACAGGTAACCTACCCTATACTAATGGCATTTTATTCACTAAAACTGTTCTGTATTACAACTTTAATCTGAGGCAGCTTTTGCAATGCCCTTCTCAAGGAAAATGGCAGAAATCAGAGATCACCTTTTCCAACTGAATTCACCGATCAGGATTTGTTGCCTTTAGTTCCCTGCCCACTTTACTCACACTCCGAAATGGGGATAGTACATGTATGTAGTATGTCAACTTAAATACTATAATAATTGCTGGGAAATGGGACGGGAGGGAGGCCTATATACACGGATGGGATACAGCACGCTGATGAGACAAAGCTCATCCATAACACTAATTGGACAGGATGGCAGCCACAGCTCACCTTACATAGTGCATGCCTTGGGGTAATCAAGGCATTAGAACTGCAAGCACACACCAGCCCCGTTTTTACAGGTCCCCAATCAACATTGATGGAGAAGGGTGTCACCGACGATGCCTAAGTGCATAAAGTTGCTGATAATGGCCCACAGAGCTCAGAGCAGTATTGGTCTGGCTCCCATCGATTGGACACGCAGACCATAAAAGCAGTGTGGAGGTATCCAGTCCCTGTCTTCCTCTGAAAGACCCTCATTTGGAAAAGTTTTTGGAGACATCATTATGGGAACGTTGGCGGAGGGTAGCGGCGCCGCGATGCCCGTTTGGTGACAAAAGCCTGGGCGTGTACGTGCCTCTGCTTAGCCTCGCGTTGTAAAGCTGGAGGAAATTCGATAAATGAAGGCAGGCAAACGGCTCACCCCTCACCTCTCTCTCTATCGCTCTCTGTCGTTCCTAACCCCGCCCATCTGGACTAGGAGGCCTTTCAGTGAGGCTGTTATTGATCCTGAGTGCCTTGCTTGTAATGGTCCAGCTTTAATTAGCGTCTGCATGCCACAAGCAAGCGTGCAACTGAGGCACATAAGGTGCATTCTCCCAGAGGGGGACAACGTGTGTGCAGGAGCAAAGAGCAGGGGGAAGCTAGCAACGCCATGATGCTGTGCAGTCACACATGTACAACGACTCTTCTGGTACACCATGTGATTTCACTGGCGCGTTATCCCTGCAAACAATTATACCGAATACTGATTTGTTCTACCTTTTTGAATATGCACAGCAGAGTGCTATATACCATTCCTAAAATTCTATCAAACAGCTGCTGAGCGGGTTTCGGGTGGAGAGCCAGGTATCTCGTTAGCAGTGGATGTTAGCGAGGCGTGCCCAGCGGCAATGGATGTTGTTGGCATCACCATGTGCCCAGTTCTCACTCCCACACATGAAAACAAAAAAAGGAGATGCATTGGGGAGTAATGCTGAACAGATTTGACCAGTCTGGAGCCAGGCACTTTTCGCTGCCATCTGGGGAGCGAGAGGTGCGAAGCTGCTGGCACAGTGGCTATATGTTGGAACATGGGTCCGCAATTTTATTTTATCCAAGGTAGGGGTTGCCTGCCTGGACATACAGTATGTACTGTACATCCAACTTCTCCGCATGAGTTAGTGGAGCAAGATTTGATTGAAGCATAATTTGCTAAAAAGTTAACTTTGTACAAGCATGTTTTATTTTCTTGTTTTCTGACAAATACCTGGAAACGGATTGTACATGACTTTGTATAGCAAGGGAGTTGGAAAAGCAATTCTGCAAGGATATACAGTATGCACTGCTGTAGCAGTTCAGCTGGTTGTTGCTTTGAATATCAAACTGTTGAAGAACTCCCCTAAGCATGAGTACCGTGAAGGTCTACATGTCTGAACAGGAAAAAAAACATCTTATTTAAAACATGTTTTAGAGCTAGGGTAAAATATTTCAGACGCCTTTAAGAGGATAACCATTGCAGGTCATACAATTAAAGTGCAGCACAGACAATTCACATTAAAAAAACAACAAGATCTTTCATTCTTCTGCACCCCATCACCGGTTATCTGAATATATCGCAGCCTACTACTGTACCACCTCGCCGTCTGTATTCCACAGTATAGTGTGCAGCAAAACCAGTAACCGTGATGATAGATTCCCATCCACACATCCACAAAACGCTCCACTTTGCAGCCCACTGAGCACCTGGCCCTTTCTACAGCGTAAGCTTTGAACTCTACACCTCGGTCCCACCTCTACCTGCTGGCACCTCAACCTTTTATTCGCCCACAGATGACTCTCATTGAAATTTAACCCATTCTGACCTGAGATCAGATTCATACGAGGTTTCCACTAGGACACACACTGGTCTGATTAATCCATTCTGACCTGAGATCAGATTCTAGAAAAATGTCAGTCGTTCGATTTTTCAAAAATAGCAGACCTACAAGCTCGTATCGCGCCACTCGGTGGCGCGATATGAGCTTGTAGATCTGCTATTTTTCAATAGCTAAAGCATAACATGATGCCAACACCAAAATGGGTGCCCGGTCAGAATGGGTTAATGTTTGCGGCATGGTGCTCACGTTGCCCCTCCCCCCCCCCCACAGTCAGGTTTAACTCATTCACTATAGGAGAAGAGCTGGAATGGAATGTTAGAATTGGAGGGGGGAAAGGAGAGCGGACATTACACAATGGGACTGAGAGACATGTCCACAGTGATGGCAAAACGACTTCAGGAATGACTCGATAAGCCTATAAAAGCATTCTCTTCATGGATGAAATAACTCAAACTATGAAATAACTTTTCCTCCTATCACGCGTGCGCGCGCACACACACACAGACACACACACACACACACACACACCCACCCACCCACCTCCTGTGCCCACATAACCAACCGCACACCCCCCTCAGAAGCTGTATTGGAACCTCTGCTGTTGGCCTGACATGATTATTTTATGTAATGACTTTCTTTGGAGTCGATTTTCCGTGGAGCCTCTCTTCCTGCAGCTCTGCTTTTCTTCTCACCGCATTCCCATTCATACAAAACCATAGCGAGAAGATGGGTTTGTCTTTTCTTTTGCCTTTTAATGTTTCAAATCAGCATGGAAAGAAAGGGCTCTCTGCTGAGGCTGTGCATGTCATTAACTTGCCAGAGCGTGTCCCTTCATGTTGTTTGCAGTGCACCGCGTCTGAATTCCTTGCAGCAGATGTATGGAAATTATTGAGGACCGAGATTAAGATACAAGAAAAGCAAAAGGCATTTCTGGAATGGAAGTGACGTTTATATTTCCCTTGAACCGAGGAGAAGTTGGTGCGCATGGTAGCAGCTAGGTAGACTAGATTCTAGTTCCGAACAGTCGAGTAAAAACTAAACAGAGTTTAGTGTACACAGGGCTCGACAGTGCGACTAGGTACTCGCATTTGCGACTAAAAATATCACCGTGCGAGTTGTAAAATTCAATTTGTAGCACCGGTGCGACTATACAGGATTTGACCGTTCAATCGTGATAAAGACAAGTCTCTACAGCAAGTGCACATTCTATAGTCACGGTTCTATACCTACATTTATATTTCTGAACGGCGGTGTCGTTCGCCAAAAAGAGCAGAGCTACAAGCTAACAACATGTCGAGGCTCAATGTGGCGTTCATTTGAAGATCTGTCCCCTTTGCTCCCACCGCCCCTCCCCTCCCTGTGTCGCTGGTTTCGCTCGCTGCTCCGTGCTTTTCCCTGTCACTGCTTGCTGACTGTCAGCAGCGGCAGACGAAGATAGCATTAGCATGATAGCACAGATTCAGAAGGAATTGCTTGAACCCCGACACGTTATTTGCAAAGTTTGTTTGTAATGTTCAAAGTTACTTTTAACCAAACGCGGGTGAAACAGCGTGCAGCCGTGCACGCACGCACGCGCGCGCACACACACACACACACACACACACACACACACACACACACACACACACACACTCATGGAGTGGACGGATTGATGTTTATCAAAAACAACCCTTGCTTAGCGTTTGCTTACAAAAGCGTGTGCCCAGCATAAATGATAATGCGAATGACCGAACTGGCTGGATTACCATTAATATCAGTCAGTCAGTCAAAGCCAAGGAGAATGTTACAATACTAATTCACCATCGAGCAGCCTCTGCACTGTCTGAATGTCACACTAACATGATAGAACAGCAGGATAAAAACGGATAGCCTGTCTATCCATCCATGAGCAACATATTATCTATCTAGCTCTGGTCCATAGCTCTAATGTGTTGCACGTATTAGAGGTATGGAACAGAGCTACTATCGATCTATCTACAAAGTATTATCATAAAACAAATTGATTATATAGATTATATGAAAACAAACATAACAATGATATCATGATGAATATCACTATTTTGTGATAATTGCTGAAAAGATAGTGATATAATATTTTGACATTATTTTCCACCCCTACCTCATATCACTTCATTAAAAAAATCACACCCATGTGAAGTGATGTCATCATACATCATCAGATATCATCTCATACTGGCCAATCAGAATGCCTGTTGCCTGTGATTGGTTAGCTGATTTGCTCGTTTACATATGACATACATTTTCCCTTCAATGTCAATGGCGTTTAATTTATGTCATATTTAGCAGAATGTTGACGTAATTTCTCTGCTGATTGTCAATGGCTCATTTTGAGATGTGTGGGGACAAAGGCTGTATGTAGGAGGGGCTAGCGCCCCTTAAAAATACATCATTTTTCATCGTGCTCCTAAAATAATTTGTGTGCTACTAGATCTTTCAACTTAGGCGCACACGTGCTACTTGGAAAAATGCTAAGCGTCGAGCCCTGAGTGTACAGTACCTACAGTATGCTCATCTCAGCACAATCCTCCTCCCATTGCATGCATGCAGCAAAGTGGTGCAAAGCCTCCTGCTCCCACCTACGGCGTGCTCTCAAGTAGACAGGTGATCTGTCAGCCTCATCATGGCGGGGCGGTCGAGTGGGAGGACAGGTGGGTTGTCCTGTCTCAGAGCTCTGGGGAGCCAATCAGCTCGGAGACTGCGCTGCCCCCCAGCCATACAGCAGCTGTCCCTCCCCGGTGGGAGGGGCAAGGGCATGGAGTGAGCCCAATGTGAGTGGTTACTTTTAGAATGGGGAAACAGGGTATAGCCCAATATAGCAGGGGGCACGTTTAGAATAGCATAGGCCATGGCTAGCCCTGATGACAACAAGGACTTTCAGGAGTAGGACGTTGCGGTCGGCACTGTGCTCCCAAGGACGAGCACGGTCCGAGGATAAAGATATATTTTTGTTAAAAGGCCAAGTTCACTTAATGCTAGGACAGAACTTAAACCATGCATACACGTTTGATTAGGCAGCAGGCAAAGGGCATAAGCCAAATGATTGCCTTCCCTTGTGCAACAATAACACATTACGGACAACCCGTCCCTTCATCTTGAGTGTATAACAAGCGCCGTCAGTATTTGTCATAAAAGAGCTTTGTGTTCTGTGTTACACCTCTGGATGCTGACAATGACACATTAGTTAACACGCTAACTTCTGTCAAGCTGACTCCCTCGTTCACCACCTGTCATTTTGGGGGGGGGGGGGGGGGGGGGATGCGACCCAAAGGGATGTCTTGTTTTAATGGAAAACAAACCCAATCATGACGAGTTTATAATGATGTGGTAGCTGTCGCCAGCAGAATCACCGCGTGAGGCCTCAGCGTGTGCAAAACGGGAAAAGGCAGTGGTCCGCTTCCTGGCAGTTGGGAACATTGTGGGAATGAGCCGTTGTAGTGTATTAAAACACTGCGTGTTTTAAACACTGCCATAGAAGGTGTTGATTGCCCGGATCATATTGGTGGGGGGGGGAGCAGTGTGAGGCAATACAGTACAGTATGTGTTGCCAGAACATGGGGACGACGGTGAAAGAAAAACAAGCATGTCTGAAGTGCATTGAAGTTCATTGACTGTAGGACAGGGTTAACGGGAGCGTACCATGAATATTCACAGGAAATGTCCCCAGGGAAGTGAGACCCAATTAACAAATCCCATTAATTACGAGACTATCACAACTGATTAGGCGATGGCCGTATGCTCCTGGCTCAGTGTGTGGACCATATTTTCTGCTTCATGGAAGCAAGTAAAAAACTGTCATGCCGAATGACAGCAAAATGTTGCTTCAGTGACTTCACCAATACAAGCCAGTTAAAATAAAGGCATGTCTGCTTTCATACAATAATATATTGGAAAATTACGGAATTTAGAACACTCAGTCACAGAACTATTATACTGTACTAGTATACTGTATCTAAGTGCAAGGACAGACAGCATTTGGAATATCGATGTGACTGTATACACTGGCTGATGTTTAAATCAATAGATGGAAGTCTTCAGGAATCTGATTGACTACCTAGAACCACAGCTAACAGGACCAGCGATCCAGCACTGGGTCCTTGACAATGGTGTGTGAATTTGTCAGGTCATCACCAGTGTGTTGTACACTCATTTATATCACTCCTTTCACTACCATTGTTTTACATGGTAATGTGGTAAATGAAGAACATATCTCTGTTGTCGGGCAGGAACCAGCTAACTCCAATCATCACAGTTGGTATTGTGACTCTACGTATATATCAGATACTTGCATGAGAGGGGCAGAGGGGGTGGGGATCACTGCTTTAGCAGAGAGTTTGAGGTTCCAATGGAGTTAAGAGGCACTTTTTAATACTTTTCATTGGTTCAATATTTTTTTTAACCAACAACCAGATGTAATGGGTGTTCAATAGTATTGATTTATGAAAAAAAAAAGAAGAAAGAAAGAGTTAGCTGGTTTCTGCCAGACAGCAATGATATGTGATGTGCACCTCACTGCATCTGACCTCACTTTGTGATTGGCTCAGAGAGGCCTTATTTTGGTGTTTTCACAGTTGGTTTTGGTAGACAGGGACATCTGTGCGCTACAGTAGTACCAGAACAAACAGTGAAAACACAAACTGTTTACCGCGTGGCTCTGTTAATTGTTTATTACGGATCCCCATTGGTCACTCACCACAGTGAAGAGTCAAGACTACTCTTCCTGAGGTCCAAACATTCACACTTCATAAGCCAAGGAGGCTAGCCGTGTGAGGCCTTGTCCACACGTATCCGGGTAAACGGATAAACGTAGGTTTTTATATGCGTTTTGGGGGGGTCGCCCACACGCAAACGCGTTTTTGGTCCATATAAACGCATCTTTTGGAAAACTCCAGCCACAGTGTATTTTTTTTAAACTCCGCCTGTGTGTTCCCGTGTGGACAATGTAAACAGAGTTTTGCATGGGTCTTGCCCTTGGTCATATGGACAGAGAGATTTAAAAAAGTGTCGTATGGACAGAGAGATTTAAAAAAAACGTGTCGTATGGACAGAGAGATTAAAAAAAACGAAAACGAAAACGCTACATTTATGTAGGTGTGGATGAAGCCTAAAAGAGAATCTGTCTGTGTGTGTCTGTCCGTCCAGACTCCAGAGCCAATCTTGGATAAATAAAACAGACTCTTCTTAGTCCACTTCCTCCTGGGTATCTATATTCTATTTCCTAAATTCCTACTATCAAGAACAATGCATGTTTTGGGCAGCAGTATGATTTTCACATACTGTATGTTTTATATTTATTTCATTTTAAATTGGATGGCCACAATGGGGTTTGGATCAGGATGACACCATGGCCAAATACGTATAGACCTGAAATACTGAATTCATAACGCTGCCGTTCCCATGTCGATCCCAAGATCCCCATTATTTTATTTTAAATAATTAAATGTATCACTGGCACTGATTCACGACAGTGCCAATATCTCACAGTATAGCACACCCTCTTGTGTATTATTGCTTACGTGTAACTATATAAAAAGTAAAAACATATTCAGTACAGTACCAAAAACAAATTACTGGACCTTAGCCTGCCTATTCTTGGTCTATTTTCATTTACCCACCATGTTGCCTGGGAAGGGAATGACCATGATTCAATTGAAATCCCAGCAGGTAGAGGCTGTTACATTTCAAACCCAGCAGCAACTAATGCTATGATTTGGAAGGAGTCATTTGTTCACCGGGGAGCACATTTGAAGCCAAAATGCCCCCCCCCCATAGCCTGCCACAGAGACACAAACACACAATCTTTTTCACACCATCAAGAAAATAATAATGGGACCATGGCTTAGTAAAGCGGCATGATTTTAATTATGACGAGAGTGGGAATCATTGTCTGTACACACACACGCACTACCACACCGTAAGATATCAGCTATCTAATTATCGTTATCATATTTCCATGATTAAAAGTGAGTGTTCCCTGCTATGGCCATGTGTAAATATTCTTTCCCAGTCTAAGGTGACATCTTATGCCAACAAACCTGTCTTGTAATGACTCAGTTAGTACCCTGTCGCACCCTCACTTAGCACAACACACTGACACTTATCCTAACCTCCATTCATAAGTAACTGTCAGTTGAACGAATGCACTTTGTTTGATTTGCTGCCGCACTGCTGTGCACATTTGCATATTTCACAAAACAATGCAAGTGCAATCCAGGCTGGCGGTGGATGTTGGCCGACACATGGTGGAGGACGCAGTATTCCACATGCATAATGCTAATCAACCGTACCACTGACCACTGTTATAGCAGCCCCAGACCAACAGAGAGAGGCAATACATTTTTAATTGCAAGTGTGATTATACAGTGCAAGGAACCTGCACCGGTTGATTAAATGCATTTGG
This sequence comes from Protomyctophum bolini, assembly GCF_963924005.1. Taxonomy (NCBI): domain Eukaryota; kingdom Metazoa; phylum Chordata; class Actinopteri; order Myctophiformes; family Myctophidae; genus Protomyctophum; species Protomyctophum bolini. Next base: position 38,197,649 of record NC_137871.1, read on the forward strand.
GTTAATATTAGAGGCCAATCATTCCCAGTGACAAAGCCTCAGGAGGACGGGAGGTAATTGCGGGAGGACAATTATAATCCCTCATATTGTAATAACGGGAAATAATGTCCTCGAGGAGAGACCCCCCCCCCCCCCCCCCCCCGCCCCCCAGCAGACAAAAGATAAATTGGACGGGTACACGTGTGAATATTGCAGGCATAAAAAAGGTGAGATTCATCAGAAATGATGATTGGGTGCTTATGTCAGCGCATACTAGGGTGCAATTGCACAATATAGCAGCAGTATTTACAACTCCAGGCATTTAGCAGACGCTCTTATGTTGAGCGACATACAAATTGCAAGATTGGATGCATGCGCCGCAGTTTATTAACCCATTCTGACCCGAGATCAGATTCATACGAGGTTTCCACTGGACACACACACACTGGTCTGATTAACCCATTCTGACCTGAGATCAGATTCTAAAAATGTCAGTCGTTCTTCGATTTTTCAAAAAATAGCAGACCTACAAGCTCGTAGCGCGCCACTCGGTGGCGCGCTATGAGCTTGTAGATCTGCTATTTTTCAATAGCTAAAGCATAACATGATGCTAACACCAAAATGGGTTCCCGGTCAGAATGGGTTAAAACGGCAGGGTAAATGGTCAAGTAAATAGAGCACAAAGAACACAACCACTGATTTCGAATAGAGCCGAGTCGTCTAGCATTTTAGTTTTTTTCCATTTCATATGACAAAAAGCAGGGAATCCTTACAAATTGAAAAATGGGTTGTGCAGTTTGACCTACCAGTTTGGAGATATGGCTTATATAGTGATGTCTTCCAAAGATACGGAGCTGAGAAAACAGCCTTGAAAAGGCCATTTTCAGGTAAAGACCTCGGGATCTGTCCCAGAGTGCACTGTGCTCAAATATAAACACTATATCACATGAGGACATATGGAACCTTGTGTATCCTTCTCTCCTGTCCTCATAGAAAGTCTATGGGATCTTTTGCATCAGAGTTTAGCTTCAGATAGCCATTCATTGACTAATTGCTCTTTACATGTATCACTGAATCACAATGTGTTGAAATTTGATAAATGTACTGTTGATATAATAGCCAAAGTATGACTATTTGAATACAAACACGAATGAGTAGGCCTACTTGATTGTATATATACGTAATGTCACATACTGTATACTGAAAGTTTAATTCAATGTTAATTAAAATTACAATGTTGCTAATTTAAAATCCTCTCCCTAGACAAAGTTAGATTAGAATAAATGATAACAGCCTATGGCAGGCTATCTAAGATTCCATCTCTGCCCCCAAGGTACCACCGGCAGGCCTGTATGCAAATTACTGAGTTCCCTTTCAAGAACTCGCTCTCTTGGTTTGGTTTTGGAGTTTGTGTAACCTACTGAGTAACTTTCCCCACTTCACCTGGCAACGGATGAACACATCCATCGCCGTGACAAACAAGGAAAATGAAGGATTGCCTTCCATGTTAGTTTGGTAGAATATATAGAATTTAAAACATGCCATGTCTTGATGCCCACTCCACCACCACCAGAAGGCAAACTTCTGGCGTTAGCCCCATTTGGCTGAGATCTTCCGAGAAGAATCATGCCACGAAGGTGTAAGGCGATGCCACGCCCTGGATTGCCTTGTTGGGCAGCCATCACACCAATGTTTAGAATTTGAACCAGAAGCCATTAAAGGGAGATGTAAAAATGTAGGGATGTTGAAGAACATGCCAGGAGACCAGCAAGGAGGAAGTTGACTCCCTCGAGTTATGCCTGGAGAGGACTGAGTTTTGGATGAGGAGCTGAGCAGACTCCTTGAGGAAGGGTGTGATCTGGCAGCTGCCGATGCCAGAGGCACCTGCCTATAAAGTGCCTATAGAGCCAGCTGCCAGAGGCTGCAGTTAAACTATGCCTAAACCTAACCCTTACCCTAAACTCAGTAAAACTATGCCTAAACTTAACCCTGACCTTGGTAAAACCATACCTAAACCTATAATATCAGTAAAACTATGCTATGCCTGCATAGGCAGCGAAGCTGCCGGTGCCTCTGGCAGCAGTCGTGGCTATGGACTGCCACGGGAAAGGAAATAGCGCCGGTTGGGATCCAAATGGGTGTTCTCTTAGAGATGCAGAGGTGCTGGGTTCAGGCCTGAGGGTTTCAGACAACCAAGGGGTGAACGCAAGCATTCCTACTTGTGAGAGTGAGAGGGCAGTGACGGTCAAAGTCAGATGAAATAGTGGAGATAAAGGAGGAGGTTGCAGAGTCAGGTGAGACGGAGGAGAAGGAACCAGGGGAAATAAGAGAGAGTGGAACACCTGGCAGCACAAGAGAGAGGGTAGAAGATGGAGAGGAGGGGGTTTAGAGACCTCAGTTTCCATTAAGTTGTGACATATTAAGCTTGGATACTAGGCTTAGGTTGACGGCTGAAGGGTGGAGAGAGATAAGTTCCAAAATGCTGGTCAGAGACCAGTAACAGGGAGGTCAGTGTGTGAGCAGACTAGAGGAAGATTACAAAGTGCTGGTCAGAGACCAGTAACAGGGAGGTCAGTGTGTGAGCAGTCTCTAGAGAACTCTAGGGCCCATACATTACCAGCTCTATAGGAAGAGAAGGAGTAAAGGAGAGGTCAAACGACTACAGAAGATAAGAGTCAACATTTTTTCTTCTTTTTCTCCTCATAAACACCCTTGTGTTTTTGCGGTTATTCCCAATAGTAAATTAATCTCTTGTTCCGCAGCATGGCATCCAGTATTGTTGTTTCTGTGCCTCCAGGGTATATAACCCCTTGAACTCCTGAGTGTGGTATTGTTGACCACTACGTTCCCACGGTCCCCAGGAAAACCCGTGCCCCTTGGTGACAGTTGCTAAGTAACTGGATATGTGACTTAGGCTAGTAGAAAAGGACTATTCGATCTGGGAGTCTGGATGTAATATTACATTTTCCCCCCATAATTGGGCTGTGTAATAAATAATACTGTAAAACGTTTCCTCTCCATCAGGGAGCACTGAAAGGTGTAAGCCTGATATCTCAAACAATTGTAAAGGTATATTCAGTGATTTCACTTAATTCAAATATCACTTATTTTTTGTTTTGTTGTGATAATCCTCCCTACTATACAGAGTGCTCTCGTTTTTGGCTAGGTGGCCTTCCGCCAATCCTGATCGCGCAGGGGCGGGCCTTGGTGTGTGTGCTGTTGGCCTGTCGCGTGTCCGCCCACTGTAGTGCGTGCATGTGCACATCTTGTTACCGGGGCAGACCGGGGGTTTTTCCCAAATCATCCAAATCACTGAATGCTCCTTTAATAATTGTTATTAGTTCTTATATACATTAATGGACAAGTCAAACCTAGGCCTTCTAAATCTACCATGCCCTATATACCTTGTTGACTGGGGCGGCCCAGGGTGCTATACTACTGTAGGTCTGCACCTTTTCCATCACTACCAAATCTCTTTGCAGAAATGTCACAATGTGTCACAATGTACAGTAGCAACCCGTTGTGAGCTTGTCGATCTGCTATTTTCTCTCCAGAATAGAGAAGCTAGAGTTCATGTGGTTTAAAATATTTTTTTTAAAGAGTAAAAATGAAACTATGACTGTTCGCTCACTGTTTTATGATCCCTAATGCTTCCAGATTCAAATGAGGTGTAAAATGCAAGACGGTAACGAGGCATAAAAGCCATGTTGCTCCGACACACATGGTCATGAAACTATGGATTACCTGCACCACATTTGCAACGCTTCATAAAAAGCGGCACCATCAAACCAAGCTCAGGAGGTGATGATGCAAAGATTAAACTTTTAATTAGAGACTAATTTTCTTTTCTGATGATGAGAGGAATCTGTTTCTCATTTGCCACACACTTTAACACATGCTTAAAACATAATAAGTACTACTTTTAGGCATTGGAGGGCCATCCACAACCAAAAAAATCATACATTATACATATGCACTCAATGTAATTAGATACTTGCTCAAATTGAACCGAATAATTAACCCCCAGCAGCATTGATTCTACTCTGCTTCGCAAGGCCATTGCTGTGATCTACACCAGTGGTTCTCAACCTTTTCAGGCCATGAACCCTCAAAATAATCATATTTGAACTGGGGACCCACCCTGATAAGCACTTGGAATAGGAGTTGAGGCATTACATTTAGATTGACTCCACAGATACATATTGTGAAAATTGTTGCCTCTTTCTCATATTATTTGACAATTTGAACAATGTTTGAACAGTTTTTAGTACAGCTCGATTACTTTTGATGCAGTAATGGTCTTGTTTAAAGTTAATTGAATAATCTTTAGGTATTACAAAGACGACTAAAATTGTCATCTGGGGGACCCGCCAAAATCACGTGGAGACCCTCGTGGTGGTCCCTACCCACAGGTTGGAAACCACTTCTCCACATGCAGTGCTTTTCTCTGTTCAGGAGTTCTGTGGTGAATATGAAGATGTCGTGACTACTTATCAACTGAAACTAAAGATCATAGCTCAAATACCATTGTAGATATGTATGAAAAAATGTAATAACACTTGTGTGAAGTGAGGGGCACTCTTATCATCATACATCATCATACATCATAAAAAGGTTGTTCACACAAACAGACAAAGCTGGACGAAAGGGAGGAAAGAAAAAAAGGAATCAAAAGCAAAGACGAGCCTTGAATATTGTGTCTTACTTCCTCCTCTCTCTCTCTGCAACTGTGGATGTCACGCTCTGTGAAAGAACTGTGAAAGAACTAGGGGAAGTTGACAGCGCCCCCATCGCGGGTGTCCTTGGAGGCCGAAACCTGTTACCTCTCTGTAGCTTGGTAAACAAACAGAGCTTCAAGCAATGCTGTGAGGGAAAGTAAGAGAGAGAGCGGATCGGAGTGAGTAGGAGAGAGAGAGAGAGAGAGAGAGAGAGTATCTGACAGCCCTCAGGTCAGCCATGCGGAACACTCACACTGTTCATATTGCTGGAGAAGAATAATTGGACAAAGTCTCATGTAAATTTCCTCATGCCGCTGAATTTAACCCATTCTGACCTGAGATCAGATTCATACGAGGTTTCCACTGGACACACACTGGTCTGATGAACCCATTCTGACCTGAGATCAGATTCTAAAAAATGTCAGTCGTTCTTCGATTTTTCCAAAATAGCAGACCTACAAGCTCGTAGCGCGCCACTCGGTGGCGCGCTATGAGCTTGTAGATCTGCTATTTTTCAATAGCTAAAGCATGACATGATGCTAACACCAAAACGGGTTCCCGTTCAGAATGGGTTAAGGTAGGATCTGTGCATTCATGCAGATGACAACTTGAGCCCTAGTTTCTCCAACACTCTGAACACACTGAATAATCGAGCTTCTACAGAAGGATTGGTGATGGCACTCACGGTGGGTGAGGATGGGTTGAGGGTGATAGCAGTAGAAACGTGATCAAGTGGGCTTAAACCACCTGTTTGAACTTCACAGGACTGACAAAGGACTATAGTCCATAAGTTGCAGAAGTAATACCACTAGAAAATAATGGGCTCGAGTAGCTCTCTAAAGTGAAAATGTATTGACCCCCATGGCTTGCTTCACAGCCCCCTCCCTCTGTCTTCCTATTGGTTGACGGTCCACACGACGTCACAGCCCAGAAAGAATAGCGGACTCGCTTCTCGAGCGCACAATAAATGAATAAACAAACAAAAACTAGAAAGGCGCAATTCTAGGAAAATGCAATTATATGCAAATGTCATCATACATAATCATACATCATCTCATGAACAACTGCATTTATGTGATTGGTTAGCCGATTTGCTCGTCTACATATGATGTACATTTTCCCTTCATTGTCAATGGCATTTGATGTTTGTGTTGCCAGAAATTTATGTCATATTTGAGGCACATAATTATGACCTCATTTCTCCTTTCATTGTCAATGGCAAATATGAGACGTTTGGGGACAAAAGCTGTACAGTATATAGGAGGGGCTCGAAAATCTTTGACGTCGCTTTTTCGACGGCAAGAGTGGATAGAGCAGATCATATAAATCATTCATTGGGAGATCTAAAGGTCAGACGTCCTTTGACGAATGACTTCAGTTCTTGAGCGATTCTCACAGTAACATATAGGGGTGTAACAATATAGCAACTGCAGTAAGTATATCGAAATGAAAACAGCAACATTGACTTTGTATCGTATCGTATCGTTTTGCAATGCAAATAATCGGCATCGGATCGTTTTGTTATGCAAATAATCGATTGCATCAATACTACATTTTTGTGCGTGGTATTTAGAATTTTTTAGAAGAAAAAAGAAATTAATTACTTAGTTTAAAATAATATAAGTAGTTTAAACTGTATCGATTTCAAATAATTTAATCGGATCGCCATAATGAACCAATATTGCCCATGTATCGTATCGTCAACCATGTATATGTGATACGTATCATATCGCTGTTAAAATGTATCGTTACACCCCTAGTAACATATTGCAGAAATCCGTGGAAAACGACAGCACAGAACTGAGAAAACTGACGAAAACAATGAGGGGTCTTCTTCCCTTCGGGTTCGACCCCTAATAATAATACATAGTGTTTGTTGGATCGCTACTCGAGCCGACAATAATACATCATCATCATCAACAACAACTGGTAAAATAACACCACTAAGCAGGCCTACATCTTCTTTTGAAAATGAGAGTATGAAAGGGAATAATTTGGCAGTCCTCAAAAGGGCCACAAATTCGTTAAATTCTCAGTACCAAAAAGGGTTGACTGAAGCCGTTGTTTTGGGAACATTAAATCTGTGAAAGACGGCAACATATAAAATGGTAATGTTTGTAGCGATCAGAAAGGGTCTGAGAGTCTGCTTTGGTGAATAAGGCACACTGCTCTTGATAGATTCCCTGGTCACGTTGATCTAACATTAGTGTATAAAAGGGGTAGTTTGGAAAAGAATACTTTCTCAACATTCCATTCCTGTTTGATGGGCCAAGCTTGGCGCAGCTCAAACATTAACTCACACGAGAGGCAGTCCCGCGAGCCTGGGCTAATCACTTGTGTGATGTTGATTGATTGACTGAATGACAGATTGATTGCCTGTCTTTTCTGGGTCATAGCCTCATCCATTATAATACCTTGTTGATGATAGTACATTAAACATTATTCACAACAAATATGCTTGAGCTTATCGTCTTCTCTCTCAGGCATGCTCATTAAGGAGCCGCTTCTGTGAAATCTTTTTCACATCAGACAATGGAACAGCGAAGGACAAAGGAAAGCCTGAACGTTAATGGTAAAGTCAGTCCATCCGTGCTTTTCTATGGCTTTGAAGAGGGAATACAGCGTATGAAACTCCACATGTTTTCTATGGCTTTGAAGAGGGAATACAGCGTATGAAACTCCATGTTTTCACTTATCTGTCTTTAAGGAGCCCACGTAGCTCAGAGGCGGTGAGCATGTCAAGTCATTAAGACAACAACAACAACAAGATATTTTGGCTGTGAAGAGTTGATTTGCCTGGAGTAAGCTGTAAGGCTCAATTACCGGCAGTTCATTATATTTGTATTGTTTTCTTTTACAACAGAAGCAATGCATCCGATAGTCAATCACCCAAAATACTGTAAAACAAATATGCAAATGATTCCTGGTCTGTGGTTTGCTGATGGTGGATACAATTAATGATCTATCTTCACTCATCCGTGTAAAATAAATAGAACGAATTCTCTAATGCTAAAGATAAAAGAACATGATGGAGAGTAAAATGATAAAGCAATGTGAAGGTGATTAACCCATTTAGGCCTGACGTCGAAATGTATAAAATGTCTTCTAAATCCGCCACATTTTCACGATTTTTTCAAAAATAGAAGACCTACAAGCTCGTAGCGCGCCACTCTGAGCTTGTAGATCTGCTATTTTTCAATAGCTAAATTATAACAATGTTTAAAACACCAAAAGGGGTTCCCGCCCAAAATGGGTTAAATGAGAAGATAAATATACTGTCACAAACTAATGGTAGCTAAAAAGTCTGATGCCTATCCTGATTTTGGAGAGACATACACCACCAATTACAAACATTTTGGACGAATTAGAAAAATACATGTCATTTGATAAAGTATTCGATTTGGAAAAATGTGACTTATGAACTCACAACGCGGCACACCACGGTGCGTTGAGCTTGTAGATCTGCTATTTCCAGCATGCAACAAAGTGTAAAATGACTTATACTGGATCTCTTGTCCACTAGTCCTTTCCTAACATTTTTAGTTTATTTTGAAATTGTATGCGCAAACTGCATTGTGGCACACTTGTTGTTCTGTTCATGATTTCGATTGATAAAGGGCCACTGCAGCTCCTGAGCCAATGATTGATGTGTTGTATGGGGTTGTACAGGAGCTAACATCCATAGCCCGACCATCCCATGAAATAAAGAACACGGGGGTTTACAGAGTGAGTGAGTATTAGACGACCTAGATACTTGACTCCACATCCATTCACACACGGCATGAGGCAACCATGCAAGGCATCGACCTGATCAATCGGCACAGGGGTGTAAGTGTCTTGCTAAAGGACACTTCGACATGAAGCTATATGCGGAGCCAGTGAATGAACCAGGAACCTTTCGATTACAAATGGGCCACTTCACAGTGCCCCCCCCCCCTCCCAGTATCCAAGTTACAACTACATTGTGTGATTGTTCTAAGGAAAATTCAATATTTCTTCTCACCAGAACGTACTGCAGTGAAGGTGTTTTAAGTGTGAGTCAATGGGAGTTATTTTAATGTCTTAAACTACAGTAAAGACAAAGACACTGCTGCACAGAGTGTGCGTAGAAGAAAATAAAGTTCACATAAGAATAAGCTCCCACTGTCACCGTCTTCCTCCACACACGCACGCACACGCACACACACACACACACACACACACACACACACACACAACAACAAAAGAAAACTTTATTGAACGTTTCAGATACTGACAAAGGTTGGTTGGACCTCACTTGTAAGGGTTCTTTCAATGCAAAGTGAGGATGCCGTGTGTGTGTGTTTTTTTTTAAAACAGTAAAGAAAAATATGAGCACCCCCCTCCCCGCCTTTGAATAATCCATAGCACCGGCAAGTAAAAATCTCTCGCGCCGCCCATTGGCGCTCAGAGAGCTACAGGACATTGACGCTAATTGGAACTCGCTCGTAAATAATGTAACTGTCGACAGCCGAGAACAAAAACAAGGCCTCCACATTGTTTGCTGCTCAGTATCTTTCAGGGGCAGCGTGCTACTCCTGAGATACACAAAACAACTACACGATTTCTGCTTTCAGATGCGTGGACAGGTTTGGTTGAGTATTTCTCCTGTGTGCCTGGCCTAGCCATCATCACCACCTGGGATTGGATGATGAAATTGTAGCCTAGTGGATACCCCTTTTTCTTCAAGTACTTCTCTCAGCGATTGTTGCTTTTACTGAAGATTACCCTAATGGTGGGAAAGCGGTGTCTTCAAGGCTGACCTCGGCATACTCACCTTGGGCTGTCAGTCACACCACCACCATGGGGGAAATGGATCTCTAGGTGAAATGCCAATAGGTGGCTATATAGGAAATGAGGAATAAAATGTATAGAGAAAGCAGGACTCTAGCGATTCAGTTACGCCACATTCACATCAACAGTGATAGTGTGTTCCAACATGGTTTTCCCTGCACCTGCTGTCTCAAAAAATCTTTATTTGCTCTAGAGAACTTTCTCAGTACAGGGGAACGGAATTCCAGTTATAATGTATAATGTGGGGGAGTGAATTTTTAACTTAAATTAGCTTGGTCCTTGCCATGGTGTTTTCAGTCAAACGACCTAAACAAACCTAAATATTGATGGAACTACCAGGCTGCCGGTACTCAGGCAGAGCAAAGTGGTTCCTAGACTGTGCCGAGAAGTGGTTCCTAGTCTGTGCCTTTTCTGCACAGTCAAATCCAGCTTTAGTTTAACTATGAACGCGTAAAAATGGACCTGTGATGTAGAGGGCAGCACGGGTCTATCCGGAACCCGAGGCCCGAACCGAGAACCGAGCCGGTTTGGGTCCAAAATATTGACTTGTCCCTCGGGCAGGGTACGGATCCACTCCAAATTGGCACGGGTCTGGGTCGGATCGTCTGAAATTCAGTTACCCAAAATAACTGTGAGGATCCGCGTTTTATATAATTATTAAACCCTTCAACGTTAAAAATGGGTGTAAAAAATAGACATGCGTGCGTTGTAATTATTACATTCTAAAGTACATATTGTCTGTTGAACAGAGTCAACGAGGGCTAGGTCTCGTCATGCACCTCGACATGAGCGAGAGCGCTCTCTCTCTCTCTCTCTCTCTCTTTCGCTTGCACGCACACACACACACACACACACACACCCCCCGCTGGCTATATTAATGCAATCATGGCGGTCTCCTTCAGCGAGTGAGGTGAAACGCAAAGCAACAAGCAATGTGGGACTAACCTCGAGTCATCAGGCTTTCCATCTCGGAGGAAAAATGTGAGAGTTTTGTTGTGATTGTCAACAGCTCTGGTAAGAATGTCGGTGCACAAAAATGCCTATGCAAGTTTGCAACCCTCCTCCTCCTCCTCGCTGACTGGAGAGGCGGCGGGGTGCTCGTCGCTCATAGAGAGCAGTCTCATGTCATGTTAAAGCATATAATATTGCAGAGAACACACTATATCGGATCAGCGCCGTTTTGGCCGGACTGGTTCCAAACAGTAAAAAATCCTTCTCAGCTCCGTTTCCGACCGGAGCCAAAACTTTCGGGTCGGGTTCCGGGCCTGGTGCGGCAATTAGAATGTTTCTCGGATCGGTTCCATTTCGGACCAGGTCCAATTTTATGAACCCGTGCTGGCCTCTACTGTGATGTTCAGAGTTAATTAACACTGTGTAGTCTACTGTGTGCAGTTTGTGTGGGGAACTATCCGTTGTACTACTCTAGCCTGCTGGTAGCACTCTCCATGGTGCTGAACAGGATTTATTATTGTGTCGGGAACCTTTTGCACCAGAGATTTGAGGTGGAGGCGAACAAAAGATAGTCCCAGATATGCTGTGTAGCTGTTGCGTTACGTTGCGTTGGGAGTCAAAAAATGAACAGGGCCATGGGTCCGAATGCAACGCTGCCCAATGCAATGCCACGTCATTCTTCATTAGAAAGGGAACATCCCCTGCGTTCCGATGGCTGCAGTGGAGCTTCGGCCTAAGACATCAACGAGTCAATGAGCTGGTCAACCTGAGTGAATCTGCCTTTATAGTCATTGAACTGGCTGAGTATGCAAGCTGTCCCTGCTGTGCTACACTGTCTGCTGCAACATGCACATTACCACCGCCATACACTTCACCTCTAAGTGACGCGTCTCTTGTCAAAGAGGTTTATCACAGAGTGCTCTACATAGACATGTACCTGTGTAAGTGCTTTCCCTTGATGTACGTTGATTTGCATCTGTGTTTTACTGTGGCAGAGCTCAGCATTGTGCTACTAGTCACTTGCTTGCCGGACGTAATGCAGGGACCATCTTACAGCAATAACTCATTACATTTATGATTGTGTCTCCAGAGCCCAGACTGAGGCTTCCAAGATGAGAGCGAGGCTGATGTTTGTGCTTCCAAGGGAAAAATATATTCATTTCATTTGAGACCGAAAAACATTCTCTCCTACCCCCACCCCTCCCCGCAAAAAAGAAGAAAAAAAAAACTATTCTTCCGCCGCGGTGATCATTTTGATCAACGTTTCCTCCTGAGTATTACATCACCTGCCGGCTGCCACACTATAAGAGTCTCAGGCATCTTTAAGCACCGTTTCTATGAATTAAACTGCAATTCAGATATTTTATTTTCTTTTGTGAAAGAATATTGTATTTAGGCCAGGTGCTGGACAATGGGCATCAAGGCAATAATCAAGGAGATGGCACATCACAACATCCACACATACTGGTTTAATGCTCCCAAGACTTTAATTTAAATTGAATGATGAAGACCTATAAGGTCTAAATGTTGCGCCATTAATAAAATAAGTATTGGGAGATTTTTCTTGCATTCACACGGGCAGACGCAACAATGCCAGTCTACCATTCATTGTCAATGGAAGCCAAGCGACATGCATGGCGATGCAAAGACGCAATGATGCATGTAGCTGCACCAAATGATACTCCCATTTGTCTTTGCGTCTGCCCGTGTGAATGCACCATTAAGCCAGTGTGCGGATGGTTTACCTTCACCTTAATATAATATACTGCGGTGGCACTTGCACGTGAGGTTCCGGGTAACGTAGGATATAAAATGTACAAATTTCAACTTTAAGTATATCAGCAAACAGCAGACTGGGTGTCTTGGATGATAAATGTGGATGGGTGGGGATTGGATTATATTATGAATAGAGGATGGAAGCCTCCCAAGTCTTATCAAGACATTTAGACATCAGAGAGGAGAAAAGTATGTATGTGATACGGAGAGACAAAAGGAACAAAGCGGTACAAAGAACAGAATGTGAGGTGGGGAGAGAATAGAACGGAGAACTTGAGAATGAAAGAAATGGAGAGCAGAAGAGAGGGAGAGACCAAGCGAGCGAGCGAGACACTGGGGAGAAAACAGAGAGGATCAAGAGGCAGTGGCAGCAAGAAACAAGGGGAGGGAAAGAGGAGCAAGTATGCAAGAGCCTGAGAAAAAAGGGAGAGAGAGAGAGAGAGAGGCACAAGCAGAGACAAAGACATTTGATTGAGTGAACAGAAGCACAGGTATCGTCGGGGTGATTCCAGCAAAGCTCTGCAGGCTAACCTCTGCTCTACCACGGCTCTGACTCCCTCCGGGGATGGACGGCCAGATGACAGCCGTGCCTCTGGACTCCAAACACTCGTTGCAGTGCCATGCTGAGCGCAGGTGTTGTGACAACCCCCGCCCCCTAATTTGACTCCCTCGCTCGTGTGCCTGCTTCCTGTCAGTCTGATTGCCTTGGCTATAAGTGACTATGTGGCTCCTCTGTTCTGTGGCCTCGCCCCCAGAGCCTGGGAGGCAGCTACTTGAGCTCTCTCGCTTTCTGTCTAACTTGCGCTCTCTTTGGCTCTCCTTTCCTCCATACCCACACTACACTACACTGTATGCATCTCCGTAGAGCAACGGCTAAAAGGAGATCAAGTACAACGGCTTGGAAGCTGGCAGTGGCGACCAGAGCAAGGTAATGGGTTCCGACAAAACGGTACTTTTTCTAGCCATAGAGCAGCGCGGGGGGGCACATTCTGAATGAAGATAATAGAGCAGCGCGCGGGGGGAGGGGGTGCGCGGGGGCCTCGCTGTAGAGCAGCGCGGGGGGGCTCATTCTGAATGAAGATAATAGAGCAGCGCGGGGGGGCTCATTCTGAATGAAGATAATAGAGCAGCGCGGGGGGGCTCATTCTGAATGAAGATAATAGAGCAGCGCGCGGGGGGAGGGGGTGCGCGGGGGCCTCGCTGTAGAGCAGCGCGGGGGGGCTCATTCTGAATGAAGATAATAGAGCAGCGCGAGGGGGCACATTCTGAATGAAGATAATAGAGCAGCGCGTGGGGGCTCATTCTGAATGAAGATAATAGAGCAGCGCGAGGGGGCACATTCTGAATGAAGATAATAGAGCAGCGCGTGGGGGCTCATTCTGAATGAAGATAATAGAGCAGCGCGCGGGGGGCACATTCTGAATGAAGATAATAGAGCAGCGCACGTGGGCCTCGCCATAGAGCAGCGCGGGGGGGCTCATTCTGAATGAAGATAATAGAGCAGCGCGCGGGGGGCACATTCTGAATGAAGATAAACAGCCACGTTCTCAAAGGAGACTAGAAGTGCGGCAAAACTAATAGATGGAATAAATAATCACATTTACACATATACAGCAGGATTAAGCAGGACCATTACTCAGTCAAGTACGCCTTGGCAAAGATAGTAACTGTAAACGAGTGTTTTTAATTTCCTGCTCTTTGCGTCGAGCTCTGCTCCTTTTGCTTAGCTAAGCCTTTATACAACCACTATGCCGCTTGAAAACAGAGTGATGAATGAGGAGATCTCTGGCTTGGGAGCACACACTGTTTTCATCCCCAATTCTCGTATTCAGATAAACACACACACTCACTCCCCAAATGCCCCCCCCCCCCCCCACACACACACACACACACACACACATGCAGGCACACGCACATGCACACACACACACACACACACACACACACACACTCACTAAAGGTCCTAGGTTCATTTACCCCTCAGACTTACATTAAGACTTGGGATTTTGCAATGCAAGAACAAAATAATAATAATAGACTCTTCTTGTGTAGGTGACTATGATGCAACAGACAAAGAGGGGGGTGTGAGCCAGGGGTGGGGGAGGAGGGGAAGGGGGGGGGGGGGGGTACTTAAGCCTGTAATCAAAACTGTCATATTTTCATTGTTAACCGTCCTTGGTAGGAGAGGCACTAAACACATTTATCACTATGCATGGCAGTGGAGGGCGGCCAGAGCCTGGGGTCCCCTGGGGGCCTTGGGCCCCCCAGGGGACCCCCTCTCATCCTGCTGCAAATTACTAATCCCAATGCCACACGGCACTCTCTCTCTCTCTCTCTCTCTCTGAGAGTCCAACAAAACCTCCTGCTGGGAGGAAGTGACAAGATGAGGTAGGGTAAAAGATGAGGAAGCGCAATCTGGCATTTGCTTGACGCCAGGAAATATATAAATAGAAAGAGAGAGAGAGAGACAGACAAACAGAAAGAGAGAGAGGGGGGGAGAGGAAGTGAAGTCACAGACAAACACACAGCGAGAGAGAGAGAGAGAGAGAGAGAGAGAGAGAGAGAGAGAGAGAGAGACAGAGACAGAGACAGAGAGAGAGAGAGGTATGGTAGAGACATGCAGTGAAATTACTGAGGTTGGCAGGAGGGTGGAGTTGGGCACACTCATAGGCAGAGAGATAGTAAAAAAATCACACCCGTGTGAACTGAGTGGTGCAACTCCGTGTGGGGGTCCCTGGTGGGTCCCCGGAACACGCCCAGGGTGCCTGATCTACTATCAACATCAACAAGGAACATATCGTAACAGTATCATTGGAAAGGGGATTCATCGCACCGACGAGAGGAACCTTATGGATTCTCTTATAGATCTGATATGCGAGGCTCATATTCCATGCATTCAAGTGACCACAGGTATCAATGTTGTCACAGAGTTATTTCAGTCCAATTTCCTGTGTCAAAACCTCATCCCCATTGTTATCATATTTCCCATATTAATTCCTTTCAGTTACTGAGAAGGTACTTTGTGTAGTAATGACAATTATGCAGTTCAAAATAAAGGGTATAGTGGGTCGCACACACCAAGACTGCAGATCAAATAGACACACTCCACACTGATGAAGGCTGGATAGCCGAAACGTTTGTCCATTTGTTTCAAATATGAAATAAAATATTTGAACTGCAGTATTGGTGTGTGCGACCCACTACCCTTTATTTTGATATGTTTTGACCGGGTGGCGCACCTATAGTCAGAGAGCGGTGGTCATATGAAGATTGAATTATGCAGTTCATCAATAAGTTATGCATAATATAAATGCTACGGTGATTCGACATCACATTTCAAATATAGTGAACATGCAAGTGGAAAAGCAATGCATTTTCAACACTGTAAAAAAGAAAAGCAGTATCATGATGCCAAGAACTACAGACCCAATCCATGTATTTAATTTAACCTTTGTTTTGTGCATTTCAGTCCTTCGGTTTGGCAGAGTGCAGGTGCTATCTATTTTGGTCAAAAGCAAACGACAAGGCCAAATGACTTTAATATCTTTTGGCCTCGGATATGTAGAAAGAGATAACTCATTTCATTTCTGGAGAGGAGAGCGTCTGTTTCCAGTGGGTTGTGGCCCTTTTCATATCAGCCAGTCAGAGAGGATTCAATTGAATGTTTCTTTTTGCCGGGCCACAGTAATAAAAATGGAAATGGAGGCAGGGGAAGTTTGGGTCGGCCACCTCGCCCACCACCTCCTCACTCAGGTGATATTCCATCTCCCGATCCAGCAGTCAATCAATGAGGCTCTCCATAAGAAGACAACACAGACACACAGACAGACACGTGCACTGAAACGCAGACCTGACACTGAAACACATACACACTCGTATACGGTACACACAAAAGCAACAACATGCATCCATATACTTTAATGAAGGTAAACCCGAACAAATGCACGCAATATACTGTTCACAAGCGCACCCAATTAAACCCTACGTACATTGGGGTACTTCAAATAACGAATAACTACAAGCTCGCCAGGCAGATTTATGCCTATTATGCCATGCCCAAAATAGGGACACTAAGGCGCAAGCACACGCACACACACACACACACACACACACACACACACACACACACACACACACACACACACACACACACACACACACACACACACACACACACACACACACACACTCTATTTATTTACTCATTTGCCCACACAGGGCATGAGCAATAAATGTTTAAATAGCTGCATTCTCACTACGCCCATTTTCTAAACGTGGATGAATACCAATGCATTTATTTAACCCATTCTGAACGGGAACCCGTTTTGGTGTTAGCATCATGTTATGCTTTAGCTATTAGCGCGCCACCGAGTGGCGCGCTAAGAGCTTGTAGGTCTGCTATTTTTGGAAACATCGAAGAACGACTGACATTTTTAGAATCTGATCTCAGGTCAGAATGGGTTAATCAGACCAGTGAGTGTCCAGTGGGAAACCTCGTATGAATCTGATCTCAGGTCAGAATGGGTTAAAGACTTCCCCTCACTATGCATGCACCAAGGGTTTCCTATTGCCTGAGATGAGAAATGTATATGTGGTCAATAACGGTTTCTACATTTTAACCCATTCTGACCTGAGATCAGATTCATACGAGGTTTCCACGGGACACACACTGGTCTGATTAACCCATTCTGACCTGAGATCAGATTCTAAAAATGTCAGTCGTTCTTCGAATTTTTCAAAAATAGCAGACCTACAAGCTCGTATCGCGCCACTCGGTGGCGCGATATGAGCTTGTAGATCTGCTATTTTTCAATAGCTAAAGCATAACATGATGCCAACACCAAAATGGGTGCCCGGTCAGAATGGGTTAAATAGTTGAATGAATCTGTCAATGAGGAGCGATAGATTTTCGTCTCGAGAGGGAAGGCGTACATTGATGAACTAATATCCCCCCACTGATATGTTCATTAATTCCGTCTGCATGAGTCACATGCCATGCAAATGCAGAATGCATTCCCCAGGCCAACGGAGCTACGTATAGAGCCGGCGTTAACATGCTAGGCCAACGCCGCTAATGGCAGCTAGGCATTATAGTAGCCAATTATACAGCCCAGCCTCATCATCCCCAGCATAAACACTGCCTGCTGAGAGGGAGGGAATAAGGGAGGGGGTGGCAGGGAGAGAGGCGTGTGTGTGTGTGTGTGTGTGTGTGTGGTGGTGGTCCAAGAGACGCACAGGGAATGAGAGATACGTACTGCGGTGGAAGGTAGGGAGGTGGAGGTGGCAGAGGGATGGGGGAGACAGACAGATGGGTAGTTATGGACAGCAAGGGGAAAATGAGGGAAAAAAATAATAGAATGTTTTTGCCCATTAGAGGAAAAAGGCAACAGCAGAGCTCAAAAGAGAGAGGGGCGTGTGCGTGCGTGCGTGAAAGAGACAACAAACAATAAAATAAAGGAGCAGAACAGGAAGAAAAAAATATCTAATCATAAGCGGAGATGACTACAATGATGGAGCAAGAAAAAGGAAAATAAAAGGAACAGAACAGAACCCAGAAGAGAGCGTTTATTTAAGCAAATTGTTCCTCTCCCAGGGGTGGGTGGATCGTGCATAGCGCTACTCCCAGGACAGTATACTGTGCAATCCTCTCAGCTCCTCAGCCAGCAGGGCCCACAGAATGAGACAGCAGGCCCACAGAACCAGCTGGGTGCCAGTATGATGGTAATTAGCTAGGAGAGGGTGTCAGAGACGGCAATCGCCATATCAGTCCCTATAGGTATCCCTATTCGCTACAGATTCCTATAGGTATCTGTAGGAATCTGTAGCGAAGATAAAAGTGGGGCTGAACCAAAAGGAGATGGTCACTAAAATAAGGGATTGGGGAGTCCCACATTATTATTTACTTTATGCGGGAAATGGAAACGTGGACAACAGAAGGGAGGTTGTGTTAACAATTTACACTCATCTTATGCAGAGCAACTTACGAAAGTGCAAAATCAGAGAGAATTTAGTTTGAAGTGGGACAGATGTCCTCAATGGCAGCTAACATTATGTGGGCATTCAGGGCCCCATTAAAAAAAGTAACAGTTAATCATTTCAACATTATGTCGAGAGGAATATAGTGAGATTCTACATTAGCTAGCCTATGTAGTGACAGTGTGCACCAGACATTTGGCATTGATCAGAACAGCGGTTTGCCAGATTAGCAGACAGCCAGACACACGGACAGATGGGCAGACAGAACACCCTATAGACGGCGTAGCCCCTTTCAGATTCCACCATGCGGAAATATATTATTACGTTCCTTTTGTTACACTAAAGACCGGAGTTTGTGTGTGTGTTTCTTTTGTATTATTATTTGTATTAAATAATGCTAATTAGTCTCGGTACTAATATCTTGCCAATGATGAGATTCTCGTGGTGGTTTACCGTAGAGGGCGTTCTACCGCAGCCTGTGAATGATCTCAGGATCAACATAAATCACGGGATCACAACATTTTCCAGCTGGTTTAGGATAATGCTAAAAGATTTATAAAAAAATCACTCTTGTGTGAAGTGAGGGGCGCCCACTGTATTTATATCAGCCACATAATGTCTTATGTTGTCTTTTAGTGCATTAAACAAAGTCCATAGACTTGGCTGGAAAACAATTTACGTCATAAGCACTCCAAACAAACATTAAATAAAAACCTCAGACTTGGCTACCATATGACATAATCTTCTAGCGCCCCTCCAGACAGACGGACGTGCACATGGACGGACGGACAGAGGACAAAACATAGTCCCGACCGTGCCTAAAGACTGGCGGAGAGAATACAAATATAAAATCACAAGTTAGGAGTGCAGCGATGGCGGTATTTATATCTGCCAGATTTCGTCCTATACGTTGTCATTTGCTGCCCTAAACAAACATTAAAGTCCATAGACCTGCCACATGAAGTAATTTTGTAAAGCCATGCATTGAAGGCGCTAGCACCCCTCAAAAAAAGAAAAAAAACTATGACATACGAGGAAGCCTTGAAGAAGCTGGTGGATATTATATGTACACTTTGAGAAATGATTCACTTTGAGAATGACTCCATCAGGACTGCAGTGATATCATGCGTTAGTCATACTGACTCATACAGCTCACTCACTCATCCCCTCATCACCCACTAAGAGATCTCACTCATCCCTTCATCACGCACTAAGAGATCTTTGAAAAGGTGAAGTGTTGCTGGGGCCATTTGGCCTGAGAAAGTTATTAATTGCTCCTTGATGCATATAATGTCAGCCGCAGGGCCAGATATGTGAAAGCATGAGGAATTAGCCTTATTAAAATGTGAGGAACCGCTCCGTTTGGTGCCAGTCGCTGGGGGCCAGTGTGTGTGTGTGTGTGTGTGTGTGTGTGTGTGTGTGTGAACGCACGCTTCAGTGTCCGTGTGCGTGTATGTACATGCATGGCTGTCTTATTTGCCTATGTGAGGCACTGAGACTGTGTGCCTACCGTACACACGGGCAAAAATGAACTGACGTGTGTATGTGTGTGCATGTGTGTGGCAGAGCGGCACAGCCTGGCTGCGTTTCTGTGATAAGCTATAATGAGTGAGCACGGAGAGGGCCATGGTGGCTGGAGTGTAACAGCCAGCCAGGGGGCTTATTTGTGTGTGTGTGTGTGTGTGTGTGTGTGGTGCAAAGGGGGGATATACCCCACACACCAGTAGTACACGCACTGTGTGTGGACAGAGAGAGAGAGAGAGAGAAAGAGGGGGGGGGGGTCTACCAAACCCCACTACTAGCCTCTCTATTTCTGAGGAGAGAAATGAGCGCTGCATGGCTGAATCTAACTCGCACCTCTCTCTCTCGGAGCATATATTCACATATTTCAGCCCTGGGCCTCTCAGCTCTTTTACCTTTAACGGCATGTTACAGAATCTCATCTTGACCAGTGGTCCCCATTCAGTGCTTCTCAATAATCAGATATGGCTGTCACTGCACACTGGAATTGAAAACCCTTGGCTGCAGATCGCACACACTGACAGCGGCACACATGGCTGCCTGCTGTGTGCCAGGACCCTGCACCGTGGACCTGCTGTGTGCCAGGACCCTGCACCGTGGACCACTGGTGTGGATCTGGCAGGTGGATTAAGGTGTTAAACTCTGATGGCGCTGCTGCAGCTGAACAGCAATAGCAGTGTGAGTATGTTAGTACTGACAAGGCAGAGGGATATAGTGGAAATGGCTTACTGTATTAACTATAAAGATATAGTTTAGGAGACCACACTACAACCATAGAGAGAGATATGGACGGAGTATGGGCGGAGCATGCCTAAAAAAGGACGTGTTTGTTAAGACTACAGTAAAAGTACAGTAGCCGTCTGATCATTGTATTTATACTTTGATTGTGTGCCGTCATGTTCATTTGAGCACAGGTAGAGAAGGTTGTTAAGTTATTTATTCAGCTGACACCCAAGCTATAGCCTACAGCGTGTATTTGATATCTCCGACACACAGACTGCCCTCTCGGCTAACAGCTAAAAACAAACTAGCTACTAGAAAGATGCACAGATCTCATGTACACAGTCCGAGTTAGTTGCTTGCTTGACACGAAGCATAGGACTAAAGCTTGACCAGCTTGGCACCGAAAGTGGGCACTTCGTCACTACGCTCATTCTCAATAACAAAGCCATTGAACGATATAATTATACGTATATGTATTTATAGCGCTTTTCCAAGTGCTCAAAGCGCTTTACAAAAGGTTCATTCATCGTGAAGCGGCGAACAATCGACCGCCAGCGTCCTCACTTCCCACATTCACACACCAATGGCAAGCTCACACTGACCAACTCAATGTAGGGTTCAGTGTCTTGCCCAAGGACACTTCGGCATGTGGACAGGAGGAGCCGGGATTCGAACCGCCGACCCAGGGATCATTGGACGACCTGCTCTACCTCCTGAGCCACAGCCGCCCATATAGGTATACTGTAGTCCTTGGTGGCCATTTGGCACTACGTCATAATGGGATACTGTGCAGATCAGCAGTGTAGTGCTGGGGGGCCGCCGGAGGCTGGGCGGGGGTTGGGGGGGTTGCTGGGAGGCCAGCCGGGGGGCTGAGGGATCACCCGTAGCCCAGTGTGTAGCGAGGCCCTCTGGGAACCGGAAGGTCATGGGTTCAGCGCTCGGCTCCGCCCAGTCTAGTAGTGTATGTGTCGCAGTCTCATGAACAAGACACTTATCCCTATAACTGCTCCCCGGGCACTGCATTAATGGCAGCCATTGCTCCTAATAGTCGGCATGGGTAGATGCAGATAACACATTCTAAGCGTGTGAAAATGTACTGAAACAAAAACCCCAACAACTAGTAATATGGGTGTCAGTGAGGACCAGAATCTTTGCCACCCACCTCTTGTCTTGTCTTGGACCAGGTCAACCAGCATACCGTCTGCAGCATGGCGCACACTCTCATCTGCTCTTCATGTTGTAGACGCCTAACCTAAAAACAAACACAAACAGCAAATGAATGAATGGAGAGAAACAGCACACACTTTGTCCAACTACATCTGTCGCCAGAAATTACAAAAATGTCTGAGACAAATTATGCCAAAGCACATTGCAGAGCCATTGAGATAGAAGAGGTGTGTCAGAAACACTGCTTGCTGACCAATTAAAATTGGCTTAAAGGGATATTTCACTTCCAAACATGTCTGGGGTCATTTTAACATCTACATAGGCTTTAGTGAATACTTTTATGTTGCTTGATTCAGTATTTTGAGATTTGACATTTCAACAGACATATTCTTCTGTTCATTCTGCTGTTACTTTAATCAGTCTCTTTAGTTTACTTTCCCTTAATTTAAAATACTTTTTTTAAAATATCACAAATCTACAATAAACAGTACAACATTACGCCTGACCCTCTGCTAAACTGCGGTGTTCAGACACAATGTCAGGGAGCTGCCGTTACACTTTAGTCATTCATTTCTTGCACAAGTGTCAAACTTAACCAAAACACAATATTTCTGTATCAGCCCAAAACACGCTGCAAGGAGTTGCATTGGTGACATGCCTCAACTGTTTTGTTGTTCAGGAGTTTCAACTGGTGCAGTTTGGGCTTCTTTTTTTTGGACTAAGCCTTTGACCAAAAAAAAGAAGAAAGGCAAATAATAATAAAAGGCTTAGGAGTTATTTGAAATAAATTGTGATGCTTTTGCACATGTTATTTACTAACCTGTGTTGCACAGGGAAAATATAGACAGGAGATTTATGTCGCGTTCTTCAAAGCAGGCTGCAAGCTGTCTGAAGGACGGAAGCCTCTGTGGGCCAAATCACACAACCCATGCTCACCCTTACTCCTGATACTCCCCCTGGTGGCGTGACTAAGTACCTACTAACTATCATCTGGTTTTGGACAATCTCTCAATGCAATTACATTACACACAAATAAAATAAATAACCAAACAATATAATTGTGCACATACACTTGTAAGTCTCACTCTAACATGGTTCTAAATTGAGTGTGAAGTTACAAAACGTTTGAATAGGAAGGGGCCGTGTTAAAATGAATATCAAATATCTGACTAAAGAATGAATCAAGCAACATAAAAACTGTCTGGCGTGTTCACTAAAGCCCAAGTAGACATTGAAATTAACCCACACATTTTGTATAGTCATGATTCACCAGGAGCCTTACAATAATTTATATAAATATCTTTCGGAAATTTCTATGGGAAAAATGAATGGATTTTCTGGCTGTAGCACCACAAAACCTACAAGTCTATTAAACTGTACAATTTCTGACAAAACAACAACAAAAATGAGGCATTTTGTAGGCAATTGGACAACTGATCTGCTGTTGCATTGGCAAGTGCATGCACACAAACTCCACAGCTCTTTGGTTATAGTATATATGTAGGATGTCGCTACGGGTACTCCATCCTTCTCCAGTAGCCTACTGATAAACCAAAAGTCTGTCTTCACACCCCGACTGCCAAGACATTGACTGTGCTTCACCTCAGTTATTCTGCTCCCCAACAGGGCCCTTAATGCCACTTAGTGTTTGTAGGAAGTAACTAACCACATCCCTCCATTTTCCCAGTACTTCAACAATACTGTATCCTCCTTCAACACCTAACTGCTTTATATTCATTTACTTATTATATGACAGTCTTCCCCCAGCCAGCACACCCAGTCGCCCATGTGTGTCCCATATGGTTTAGAGGTGGGCTAACTATATGGGTCCCAAGTTGTCAATGTCTGTGGGATCCACTGGGTTCCCTCTTGGGCTTGAAGTGGGTCCTACGAAAGTGGGCCTTAGGTGTGCACTGGTTCATTTGAAAAGATGAAAAATTGTAGAGAATATATATGACAAAGTGTATTTAAAACAAATGACAACAAGACTGCTGGCCACTGAGTCGATCCAGAGGAGCATTACGGGTTGGGGGGGTGGGAGTCAAGAAATGTCTCTCCTTATTACTTTAATAATTGTGTTTGCGACACACTTTGAGGTGTGCCATGCTGTGGCTGTTGATTGTTTTCATATGTATTATTATTATTATTGTTTTGTATTGTAAAACTAAAACATATTTTCTACCCACACATTATTATGCAGTCCATGTGTAAGTGGCATGCTGTTCTGTGGCGAGCTGCTCTAACTGGAGTACATTGGTGTGAAGGCTCTGTGAAGCCTCCCTGCAGAGCATGTTGTGGGCCGTGTAAATTGCCCATGGGCAGACTTGTTCCGTGTGCTAATTGATTTTTGGTCCTTGGAGGATTCCACCCCCGGCACTTCAACTGCCTCCTGCTCACTGGTCAGGGAGCTAACAGTCAC
Source organism: Protomyctophum bolini (assembly GCF_963924005.1). Lineage (NCBI taxonomy): Eukaryota > Metazoa > Chordata > Actinopteri > Myctophiformes > Myctophidae > Protomyctophum > Protomyctophum bolini. Next base: position 38,221,691 of record NC_137871.1, read on the forward strand.
CGTATTCCAAAGGCTTCTGCGGGCCCTATGTGAGTTCGGCATTCCAAGGTTTCCCCACACACAGCCACCTTTTCACCTTAGTCATATTTTTACCGCAAGCAATCACTGTGCAATGCCAGTGCAATCCTGAAGCTCTCTTCAGATTTCCTGACAGTCTTGACTCTTGAACTAAACCAAGAAGGGCGAATGCTTGTTTAGTTTTTTTATCGAGGTTGCTTTTATAATGCACAGGAGATACAAATTTCATAGAGATGATTTTCACATAATTGACAACAAGGAGATCATTTGGGTCAGTTTATGGGGGTGCCTTAGACACACGAAATGTTGTTTGACCTGTAAAATAAAACATTTTCTACTGGGAACTACAGTGCGCACACCCCTTCCCTGCCTTAGACACACTTAGGAATATTATTATTATGTTATACGTCTTAAACGTCATGTGGAGTGAACATTTGCACTCTAGGGACGACAGGGTGTAATGCACCGCCCTCTTTCATCAGTAATCATCATCACTGACTCTTAAGCAAGGCATTACCCTCAACACCACCACAGCAAAACACTATAACAGGCCAGCTCCCAGGTGTGAATATGTGCAGCTGTGTGGCTGTTCGGCAGGGATGAACTGAGAAGAGTATGCATTATCAGCACCTTCACTGAATAAACAAAAAAAAGAAAAAGAAAAACTCTGGCCCTGCTGTGAAATGAAATGTGGTGCAATTTGGGGTAATATTGCATCGCAAATATAAATATATATATAAAGTCAAGCTCGATATTATTTGCCCCACTGCTTCGAGCTAGATGCTTGTGGATGATTAGCTAGGAGCTCTATAGACAGCTGTAATCGCCTTATCAAAATTGACCTTTGAGTGACAATGCTTTTGACACTCATTAGTTAGCCAACTAGCCCTTAATAAGAGCATTTCCCATGCCATTGATTGAGATCCCCCATTATGTTGCCTGCAGCCCTCCTGGTCCTTATTATCTATCTACCATGCAAATAGCCCTCGATTGTCTCTCCTCTCTTCTTGCCTCTTTGTCCCCCCAAGTGGTGACATTTAAGTGCCCGGCCATATCTACAAGGGGGAGGTGACACTGCAATTGGCTGAGACCAAAGTGTCTCTTTAAACTCTCTACACTATATGTCACGACACAGGCCTACAGTATCACGAATGCCATTACCATTATAGTGCCGTGTTCAAAATACAGTGAAACATGATTGCTCGCGGTCATTCCATGCAACTATTTTTGCCATTAACTATCTATTGATTGACTCTCTATGACTATTTCTATGTACAGTATTTGATGTATTACTATACGTGTTCTTCTTGCTTACTGTAAGTCGGCTCTGGATTAAGAGTGTCTGCTAAATGCCTAAATTGTAATTGTATTTGTCTATTCATGACATATTACCCAATACCCACCAAGTCTGGCATGCTGTGTGTGGAATACACGCACAGCATAGAACAAACTATAGTGTCTCTTAGCCCAGTTTGGGCGGGAACCCCTTTGGTGGTTACATACATGTAATAATTTAGCCATTGAAAAATAGCAGATCTACAAGCTCATAGCAGGCCACCGAGTGGCGCGCTATGAACTTGTAGGTCTGCTATTTTTGAAAAATCGTTAAAATGTGCCTCAAATCTTTCAGAAATTGTCATGATTTAGAAAACTTTCGAAAAACAAATCGACGTCAGGCCTGAATGGGTAGGAGCACCGATTTTCTAAATTCATATACCTAACTTACAATATATAATATTAATTAATATACAGTACCTAACTTACAATTAGTCCTCACTGATTCTCCTCGTTATTAGTAATTTCCATTACTTTCACGTCTCCAGTGTCCCCCGGACTCACATATCCGTCTCTTCAACCCTCCAGTCAAGCCATGCATGCCTTCACCCCTCTTCCGCTCATCCATTCACCCCCTCCTCCCTCCACCCCATTATCCCATCACCGCTTCATCTCTCTTCCCAGAAAGCTGAGAGTGAGAACCCTGATATTGTGATGTCAGGAAAACAACCTCCATATTTAGCGTCAGCGAAACAAAGATGATCATGATCCTGGCACTGCAATGTGACGGAAGAGACAAAGCATGGACTTCAAGATGCTATACACATTGTGCAGGTGCACCACAGAGGGCATCCTGACTGCTGTCTGCATCACTGCCTGTTATGGACGACTGCTCGTTAAAAACAATAGAGTCATCATCCTGCCAGTTTGTGTAGCCAAAGTGAAGACAAATGTCCTGCTTTTAATTGTTGTGTGAAAAATACTGTCTTGAATAGCAAGGTGCTGAAAATGTGCCCCTAGAACTTCACGGAGGAAAGAGGGGTGAAAAACAACAACAAATGGACAGACTCCTTCAGGACCAGTTTGGACCGCTCATACATTTTTAAACCTAATCGGTGCTATTAATCCTTAATGAGTGGCGTAGGCTGACCTCTGGCTAGTGTCCTCCACTTAGCATGGATGAGATGAAGCAGGAATTCTCTGTATAGAAAGCTGAGCCGCTTAAACATTACCCCTTTTATCAATTGGCGCGGGATATATAGGGGCTGTCCGCTCTCGGGGCTACAGCTCGCCCTCCCCCCTGTTGGCCGGGGACCAGAATGCAGCCCCCCCCCCCCCCCCCTGACAGCACAGGCCAAAATAAAAAGATTGACTAGAGCACGGGCCAATCAACATGCTTACATTATAAATTCCCGCCCTGTTTATCTGCCTTGCCTTGTCCTTAGGCTATGCCCTACTCACCTCACGTAAGGTGACTGACTGACAGATTAGTTGCTCTGTGATGTATCCGACTACCTAGGCTAGACTGGGCGGGTCAAACACAGAGCATGCAGATTGCACAGCGAATGAATGGACGGATCCACAACAAACCACTGGACCAAGTTGAAGTGGTTTAAATAAATCTAACCAAAACAACAACACAATAGTCATTCATTTTTGACATAATACTATTTTTTAATATATTTTTTATCCCACGATTTTGTAACCCATTTTTCACCCCTGTGTCAATCATCTAATAATGTGATCCTGGGTTCTACACATGTGTCCAAGTTGCTCCTTTACTCCTGACAGGGGGGAGTTTCCCTGGTTGGACGTAGCGCGTGGAAGGAACACGTTATTCCAACCAGTTCCTTTCCCCTCCATCAGGCGCACCGGCTGGCCAGGGGTCACATCGTTTATATGGCAATTATTAATTGGGTTTCTCATAGCCTATAGGATCGGTGTCAGAACTGTATTTATTTCCTATCATGATAATTTGACATCATCTGCCCTTGGCGGTCTGTTTGAGGTACTGTAGATTTGTTGTTGATGCAATAATAATAGATTCAGCCTGATCCAATCCACCTCACCATTTCATTGTGGGTACTCTATCTACCCTTCTCAAGTCAAATACCAAACATCCGTTTACCGATTTGCCTGTTTCCCCCAAATAGATCCCGTCGTGTTGTTTTTATTATGTATACCATGTTTCACATAGCCCAAAATCTGTTAATTTATTGGTACAGTAATATAGCCTCCCTATAACAGTAACTGACAACCATAAACTTTACAGAAAAAATACTTGCGTAAAGTTGCGTTGCCTGGGATGCATACGTTGGTTAGACCTACTAACAATCCTACAGACATTATTTTGTCCAACAACACCGTCGCTCCTGACATGCGTGGCCAGTTGCAACTAACCCGTGGCTGGTTAAAACTATGCATTATGTTATACTTTAGCTATTGAAAAACAGCAGATCTACAAGCTCATAGCGCGGCACCGAGTGCCGCGCTATGAGCTTGTACATCTGCAATTTTTGAAAAAACGTGAAAATGTGGCGCAAACCTTTGAATATTCTTTCAGAGCAAACATTTTCAACTCAAATCTTTGCTTCTGGAAGGTCCCTGGAACAACATATTTTCAGATGGGGGCCAATTACATATATTTCTGGGGGTCCTTCACATGAAAATGTTTGAGAACCACTGACATAGAAACATGGGTTTTTCAAAAAACTGTCAGGTCTAAATACTTAAAACTAACCCGTGACTCCTGACATGCGTGGCAGGTTAAAACTAACCCGTGACTCCCGACATGTGTGGCAGGTTAGAACTAACCTGTGGCTTCCTGTGAGGTTAGGTTTAGGGTAGGTTATTATATGCCTGTCGGACTGTTAGTACCTCAGGCAAACACATGCACCCGCGCTGCCTTGCACTCGCACGTACGGTATAGATGTTGGTATCCGAGTAAGCAACACCAAAAGGGGTTCCCGCCCAAAATGGGTTAAATCTAGAATGCTTATGCAACTCTAAAGGTACATTCAGCCCATACAGTACATGGACTAATATCCCACTGTAGTGCTAAAACACTGTAGTGTTTTATGACTGATGACACCTGCCAGATGATTCTTATGTTCTTGCGGAATGATAGCTTTGGATGAACTTTGATGAGGAGTTGAGAGGTAAACTCATTCATCCCCACAGAGGTTAAAGACGGGGGGGTAAATGACAGTGACTGGAGAACGGTATAGTGACTTCTGCACTGGGGTCCTCGGTCAATTCAATACAAAAAAAAAAAAATGAAAGGGAAAAAAAAAAAACATAATGACACCACTTTCCTCAGAACCAATTTGAATTGATGAAAAGGGAAATTAAATCTTGTTTACGAGACAGCCTTGATGGCGGATGCAAAGTGGCAAGGCGAGCGTGCCAGGCGCGGGTCGTCAGAGGCAGATTGTTCCAAGTGTCTACATGATTGACTAAGTGAAAACATATGGTGAGGAGAGGCCCTGGGGACCAGCGGCTCTCCGCTGAAGATGCCCCCCCCCCACACACACACACACACACACACACACACACACGCCCGCTTCCCCCCACACAGACCTGTACCTTCTCTCCCACACCTCCCTTTTCCAGCTGAATGCTTTCTAATTGAACAGGGCACGGACCATGTGTCAACAGCTATTGATGAGGTCATAAATAGCAAGTGAGTGATAGCACTGCATGCATGTGCTCATTTTTGCCCGCGTCGCATCGGCCTCAATCTCTCCCTGAGCAATTCCATTCTCTTTAGTCGTTACCGTAAATTAGTGGATATTGTACAACAACTTTGCAGAGCGATAATAGTTTTCTGCATGGGGTTTGGTTTGGGTATTGAAAATAATTGTGATTTGTTTGATTTTTACTTGCGCAAGCAAAAATATAAATGTATGTAATGTATGTATGTATTTGGTTAAAATGGGTAGCCTAGGGTTTAAAAAAAGGCAAGAGCTTGCTCTGGTGCACTGGCCTAAAAGTGGGTCCTTAAAAACTGCTAAAACTTCTGAAATGTATGCATGTATGTATGTATGTATGTGTGTAGTATTTAAAAGGGGGGCTTTTTTGTAAAAAGCCCAGCCCACCATACCTTAATTTATTTAAAACTACTCCAAAATAGGGTTACCAGTGAAGGGCAAAATGCCTATTCACTGGGGACTATGCAAGGCAGAGGCGTCCACCCCCCTGAGTCCAAGTTAGGCTAGACCTATGTATGTATGTATGTATGTCAGTGTCCTCTCTTGTTTTTACATTTTCCCACCCCAGGTTAAAGTGGTTAGTGAAACGAAGGGGAAAAAATGCTATCACACAAAGATTTGGCGGACCCCCTGTAGTAACTCTGAGGACCCCCTAGGGGTCCCTCACCCTCTGTTGAAGACCCATGATTTAAGTGGTTATTGGGCCTAAACTTGCTGCCAAGTCATTTCAACTTTGCTCTGCACAGCGTTTGGCATTTTCCATTCCTCTAGATTTCACTGCAATCATCAGACAATCTAGTGCCTGTTGACATTTTATTTCTGTGCACCATAATCCCCCCCCCCCCCACCTCGCCCCCTCCCCACGAGCCTTTCCTCTCCTGTTTTATAATCACTACAAGTTTTTTTAATCAAATCCAATCAACCCATGCAGGATGAGAACAGTGGCAGAGATAGTTATTATCCTCTGTTGCGTAAGGCACACTGCCACTTCTCATAACTGGCAGTTGAGTCCACACATTTAACAGTGCATTGTGGCCAATGCTAGACATAGGGCTTAAGTGATTAATTCATAATATATCTTTGTACGTTTGGGTGCTAAAGGTCCCTTCCTAGAAATAAGAGTAAATAAATAAATACATACATATTTGAAATGTAGCAGAGTGAAAGTCACGAGCAGCGCTAGCAAACAAACAAATAAACAAAAAAGAAATACAATCCCACAATGTAATTCAGTACAATGTCCACCACTGCACACACGTGTGGTTTGTTGCACTTAAGACTAAGAGGAAACATGCTAGATAACCTTCTATCTGGTTTACTTCCTGGCGTGTATACGCTGCTGCAAAGACTCCTCCAGCAACAATTAATTTATAAATAAGACAATTTCGAGTACCCTTCACATGGTTTCACATGCTAATGAGACCCTTTACGCATTTGATACACGTCTCTGAAATTACCATGTGGAGGATTTGCTTACAATAGTCAAAACATACAGTAGAATACCCCCGTGATTCAGAAGATGCCTTTACAAAAGCTCCATGGCCCTGCAAGTATCCTATAATTTGGATTAATTCTAAGCTTTTTGTGTCAAGACAAAACTTAGCAGCTGTGGCTGATAGTGTACATACTTGGGATTGGAACAGCCAGCGCTAGCTGTGTGGGTGTTTGCCTCATGCTCTATGGAAAGACGAGGAGATAACTGGTGATGATCATGTGCAAACAGATGGCTGTTAACAAAACAAGTAACACAACTCCGCTGGATCACATGCAGTGGCTAGCAAATACGCTGAATATGCTTCCTGCTTCTATTCAGCTCAGAACGAAATGCTTGAACCGTGTGTGTGTGTGTGTGTGTGTGTGTGTGTGTGTGTGTGTGTGTGTGTGTGTGTGTGTGTGTGTGTGTGTGTGTGTGTGTGTGTGTGTGTGTGTGTGTGTGTGTGTGTGCGCGCGTGTGCGTGCGTGCGTGCGTGCGTCTTCACGAGTGTGTGCATACATGCGTCTAAATCCTCAAACCCTCTTGGTTTATGCTGCTCTCATTTGGGAGGACACACCACTGTGCAGCTGAGTGAGTAAAAAAATAAACAAAATGAACAAATAAATGAATGAGGTTTCCGTATCTTTTCTTCTAGAAATTGATCCCCATGCGAGATGTGGGCTTTCTTCCATCTGCTAGGCGCTAATTAACAGACAACTGCATCCCAAAGCTCTGGACTGCACGCCTTCAACCGCCGCTTCTCGTCTGACTCTCCCTGCCAGGAATTGACACGTGAGAGCTTCACCGGAGAGACGTCACTCTCTGGAAGTTGAGATACTGTAAGGGTGGCTTATCGCGGTGAGAATCACTCTTTTCGCCCGGCGGAATAGATAATTTCGATGACAGCTTGACAGAATCAGTGCGGAGGTACACTAAACCTTGTTACTGCACTTGTACTGTAGCTTCAGCTGTAGGGCTACAGGAATCCACACACAGTGCAAAGGGAGACAAGACTATTTGAGATTGAAACATTGTTCTGTTATCCATAAAACCAGTCAGGAAATAGGCTATGGTCATCCCTACAGACGATGTCTGCTAGGTATGTGACTCTGGACTGGACTCAATCCAAAGTCCAGGAAGGCTTCTTTTATCTTGGTATATAATATTACACAGATAATGACAGAACTGGGGCTGAGCCCTCAAGACATTAACCACTTAGTCAAATGGACCTGAGTTGGCACTGTACTTGGTGCATGTGTGTATGATGATGTATGATGACAAGAGCACCCCTTACTTCACAAAGTTCACACGAGTGTGATTTATTTTGGGCGAAAATAGCTGATCTACAAGCTCACAACATTTTCCCCCCAGAAGAGGGATGCTAGGGCTCAAGTGGTTAAGACCGGGTCCAATGCTAGTCTACGGTATATCCACAATATCACCTCACATAACCAGTAGAAACAAACAGAGATCCAACTAATACTGCAGTGGCCATATACAGTATAACATTTTGATTGCTGGTTTATTTGTAATTACTGTATATCTGACTAGCACTAGAAGAAAACAACATTAAGGGTTTAATGTACATCTTCAGCAGATTACCACTACAGTATTTTAGCACTACAGTGGCATATTAGTCCATGTACTGTATATGGTCTGAATGTACCTTTAGAGTTGCATAAGCATTCTAGATTTAATTAAATCTGATAACGTGTTGTGGCTATGTATGATATGTGCACCGGGAAGGAGGTGGTCAGCAGACTACCGCAGATTTGCTGACACTAATCAACTGAGCATATAAAATGCAGAGGCATTGAGTGGATAAAAAAAAAGGGAAAAATCCAATGTCAGTTTAGAGGCACATAAAGCTTTCAAGTACTGATGAATCTTGTCAGACTGAGGGAGGCGGCGGGCCAGAAATCAAGAATATCTGAAGTAGCTGCTGATTCAGGCTAAGCTGTGTTGATTTGCAGGTTTCATTTGCAAATATCATGAGCAGGGCAATACCAACAACAGATGGAAAGTGAGCTGGAGTGACGGACATAGACATACTGTGTAGAGGAAAGGGGGGGTTATAGCTGTATGCCACTTCCATCATAACCACATGCTAGCTTGAGGTTTCAGAGCAGGAGAAATACATCAGAAAACTAAAGACTTGCTTTAATAATGCAACTCTATACCTTCTCTATTTTTAATAAGAAAGAAAGAAAGAAAGAAAGAAAGAAAGAAAGAAAGAAAGAAAGAAAGAAAGAATATGAGTTGACAGACACATTTCTATATCGGAATGGTACTGGCCGTGCTGGAGTGAGAAATAGAAAGGGAAGAGAGATCACCACAGGTTATCTAAGCACGACCTTGGTATGGTGTATCATCACCATGGGTTATCTAAGCACGACCTTGGTATTGTGCAGCAGCTTTTTGCTGTGGTGTTAGTGCACCTTGAGGCAGAATTGGAGTGGCAGATCACGGCACGAACAAGACGAGGCACTTTGAAGTTTCCAACCAAGCTCTTCAACTGATGCTATCAACTGACTGCTACACCTCCTCCTGTCTGACTGGGGTGAACAAAAGAGAGGATTACTGATCTCTGAAACAACTCTGCTATTCACTTACACTCAATTGTTAGATGTCCATCAAAGACTTCTTAAAAAAAAAGGGGAAAAAAACCCTCAAAACTTTTTTTGGAATACAGGTATTGTTCCATAGAATGGCTGTTACATATCACTGAATAAAATTATATATATTCACACAATGGCTCTAAGAATTCTGCTAGAATGAATCATTTCTTAATTTTCATGAATACATTATCACTTCATGCATTAAAAACACTCTTAATGAGGAAATCTGTCTTTGTTCACTCATTTGGTTAGGGGGGAGTGTGTGTGTGTGTGTGTGTGTGTGTGTGTGTGTGTGTGTGTGTGTGTGTGTGTGTGTGTGTGTGTGTGTGTGCGTGCGCCGTTAATAAAATAAAATAAATACTGCTACAGAGGACTGCAAAGCATGAGCTGTAACATTGTTTTGTTGCCACGCTCGGTCTGCACAGTGACTCAGGAATTATTTAAACACCGACACCGATGAAGTTTAAATAATATCGTCCCAGGGCTTCCCTAGCAGAGCGAGTACTGTACTGTATGTACGTGCACATGCACATGCACGATCTCACACGACCACCATGACAGGTAGATGAACAACTACACGCCGCGGGATATTTCAATAATGACCGCGTAAGACAAAAGGTGAAAAATGTCCCTCCGTCCCGAGACCTGGGAGCGCGACCATGCAGCATCACTCAGCACGGGAGAGCTAGGAACAGTGACTGTGGAAAGTCCAATCATTCTAAAAGATTAATCGTCTCCACAGCTGTTGGTCTCCACCGCGTGAGTTTAACAGCCCCGGCCCAAAAGGATCACGTCTCTGCCAACACCTGCCTCCTCAGATAACCAGCGAGCAGGTGGGTATTCCACTTTGAACGACGCTTCCATCCGCGCTCAATCCACGGATTTGTCTGACTTTTCGGTGTGCATTCTTCTTCTTCTCCCATGTTTATTGTTTTGTTTTGTTTTGTTTCTGGTGGGAATGGAAGGTACTAGCTGTGCAGGAGGTCCAGGGGACTGAGTTTAATTATACATGCCAGTTGTATGCTTCCGTATTCCGGTGTCAGGGATACAGGCCTGCTGGATGTGTACGGAGTGATTGATTCACTGTCAACATTGGGTGAGGGAAATAGAACGTACTGTACTATGGCGAGAAGGGAGAGGGGCTTTACATCACGTGAGAGGCAGAAGGCATTAAGGTAGCTGTCATGGACTTTGATTTGGAGTGGGAATTACAGCGAGCACACACACGCATACACACACACACAGCATGCATTTATTGTGCACACAATGCACTTGCACGTCACACGCACACACACAGATTTATATATCACAGGTAAACGCATGTGTTAAACGCACATGAACATAAATGCACACACACACACACACACACACACACACACACACACACACACACACACACACACACACACGTGTCCCCAAAGGGAATAACTACTGCACCCACATGACGTGACACCACATGAATAATTTGCATGCCATGATTCAGAAAGGGAGGTGTGTGCGTTGGTAAAATAAACAGTGCTTTATGGCTGAAATATTCCATGCCTCTCCACTGACACTCATGCAATTCTGATGTACAGTAAAGACCTGGCGTGCATCCAGCCAGCCGCAGAGATATACCCATTTCATTTGAAAAACAAAACATGTCAAAGCAGGATAAACAAATAAACTCCCCGCTGAAACCTCTATATTTGCACACAGCAGTTGTGCATGACAACAACGTCTAACAGCAATCCATGCAACCACATGAATCCAGTCAAATATGAGGTTCATTTATTGGGGGGGGGGGGGTTCATATTACAACTAATGATAGGCTCTGGGTCTGTGTCATAAATCAGCACGGCAGAGTAAACACTAACAGAGAACTTCCCTCATTTGCAAAGTGAATGCAAATGTGTGTATTTATCCTGAGTCGCTTCGTGATTGCACTCCTCCCCACACACCCACTCAGCCATCTTTAGGCTGATGAATAATGAAACACAGAATGGTGTACATTTGAGAAGGCAGAGCGAGGAGAGTCAAGTTTGCAGAGATCATTTGAAAAAAACAAAATAAAGTTTGAAAAAAAAAGCAAAGAGGAAAGTTTAATCTGGTCAAAGAGCTGTTAAAGAAACTCGGTTTTTCCTTTTTTTAGTTTTTTTTTAAAACTTTCACGATTCCCTGCTTTTAGCTTCTTGCCTGCGGGTGGGTTGGAGTGTGAGTGCAAAGGTCAGGGATGCCAATTGCATCTGCCTGGGTCTAAATACGGGGCGTGAACTGATTGTTTATTCTCAACACAGGATGAAATGCTCTGCTCTCCTCTCCTTTATCTCCCCCTCCATCCCGGGAATGAAAAACTGCAAGGTGTAAAGGGCTGGGAGTGGCCACGAGCTGGACAGTTCTCGGAAACACCGTGCTGCTCTTTCAGGGCCAATTTATGGAAGGGCTTTTGAAACAGTTGGGAATGTGCCTGAGCTGTGGAATAGATTTTATGACCCGACACGACACGTAAGAACAGACATTTCCTCAGAAACCGAAACCAATGTGACATTCGACATTACAGCAGCGACTCATTTGGTCATTCCCCTGTTGATGTTCTCGCAATGACAACAATCCCACGAAATGGAAGGAGAGAAACGTGACCATATGAATAAAATACACCCGGGAAAGCAGTTTTACAAGAAAAATCACAGGAGGGAATCATTTCCTCACCGGCAATTTGCGTGTTGCACAGTTTTTAATGCAAAAGGACTGACCTCCCAAATTCATTCAGAATGCAGGTGGTGTGATTCAAAACGCCTCTCTGGGCAATGCCAATACTGGGCTCACAGTCTATCAGTTTGCTTCAAAATGGAGACCAATTTCACAGACAGATTGTTTGTCCACATGGCCTTGAGTAATATCACCATCGATATTCAATGTTTCCATCACACTGAGCAGCAGTGGACACTCGCCCATTAAATACAACGACAGAACTACGAAATACAGCATGACTGAACTTCAAAATCCATTTTCATTTCTAACGTTTTTCAGATTTCATTTAAATTCAAACTAACTGTTATAATGCACTATTTAGAAAGAGTATTGTGACCAAGCAAAAAATATTGCTGTCCGGAGGAAACCAACTCCATTTTTTAGGTTTTTGATTTTATTTTCCATAAATCAGTGTTGAACACACTTTACGTCTGTGTGTTGTTTTTCGAAAATATTGAACCAATGGAAAGTAGTAAAAAACGCATTGGACAAAACCTCTTAACTCCATTGGACCCTCAAACTGTCTGCTAAATAGCTACCTCCACCACCTCTCTCCTTCTCATGCAAGTAATTGACAATATCTAATGTCAACACCTCAACAACTTTGATGAGGCAATATTGCAAAAAATATAAGGAGTTATGAGGTTTCCTCCAGACAGCAGAGATGTCACTGTGGGTTTTCTGTTTCAGACTAGAATGTTCCCCGAGAGAGAATTAGGTTAGTATGCCTACTGTATGTTATACCTGACTGAGACTCCAGAGAGAATCCCTGTCGTGTCCAAGCTTTAAATGCTAAATGTTGTACAAATCACTACAGGTCTGTGGTCAATCCAGTGGTCTACTCTATCGTTGTGTCAGCGATGCCTGTGTTTAACTTGCTCAAGATAGCTTGTACACCTGGGTGGGGTAGAGTGGCCGGTAGAGTGGCCGGACGGAAAACCGTGAGGTTCCCAGTTCGATCCTGCAGGGCTCCCTCAGAGTAAGTGTCGAAGTGTCCTTGAGCAAGACTCTGAACCCCTACTTGCTCTCATGGTTTTCCTCCGCCATCAGTGTATGAATGTGTGTGTGTGTGTGTGTGTGTGTGTGTGTGTGTGTGTGTGTGTGTGTGTGTGTGTGTGTGTGTGTGTGTGTGTGTGTGTGTGTGTGTGTGTGAATGGAATGCACAATCTATGTAAAGAGCTTTGGATAAAAGCTGCGCTACATAAATGCACCATTTACCTGATTTTTCTTTTAACATCTTTTGAAAAATCTTGAAAGTGTGAGAACTACTGATTTTGCATTACAGACACGTTTCAAAGTATGTAGAAACATCTGCCTTGATCAATATGTCATTTAACATGGTTTTACCCACAAAAAAAGGAAAATAAAACATCTGAGATGGGTCAGGAAGAACATTCTTCTCTTTCTGCCTCATTAAGACATTGGGAATTCGGAAGAGATTAAGATTAACAAGGCATCTCTCAGTCCCTCCCAACCTCTCTCCCTCTCTGTCTCACTCTCTTCAAACATGCACAACCCAGAGAACTTACACAATTTCTCTCTCTATCGCACACACACACACACACACACACACACACACACACACACACACACACACACACACACACACACACACACACACACACACACACACACACACACACACACACACACACACACACACACACACACACACACACACACACACACACACACACACACACACACACACAGAGAAATGACACTACCATCGTAACGTTCCATTTTCTAACACAGGTCTGGTAAATAAGGAAATGCTGACATTACACACATGTTATGAGGGTGCTATGAGTGAGATTTATGACATAGCGAAATGGGTTGTGAATGGGGAAAAAAAACATAATTTAGTTCCCCCATGTTAGTGAATGCAGGCTGGCACCATCTCACAAGTGACAGCTCCAATGTGTTGAGCAGAGCTCTATGCTGGAGGTGAACTTTAATTTAGCGATTGGCCTGTGATTTTCAGCGATTGGCCTGTGATTTGTGACATGCTAAATCTTGCTTGACCAGGGCATGTATGAATCTCAATTGTTAAAGGCAATTGTTAAACACCTACAGGTACTGTACATTTTCTGGAGAATAAACAATTTGTATTATTATTATTATGTACAGTAGGGTGTCTTTAAAACATGCAGCTTGATATATACTGTACAGTATGTTCATAATCCTAGTCAGCTACATGAAGACAAGCAGCATAATAACCACCACCAAAAAACAACCCTGTCCTGTCCCTACAGTAGACCCTGTTTAGATAGGGGGGACGGGGGACGGGGGGACGACTACTGCAGACACCCATTGTCTTGGCTTGGAGGTCGATATGGCTTTTGCTTTTTTGTATGGCTTTCAATTTAACACCACCTCTGAAAACCATTATGCATTACACAATGTGGACTCCTAAGAGATACTCGATTCGGGGCACATTTAATGGTGGCATTTGTATGTGACGCATGTAATTATCTACGTATAGCTATGTACAAAGACATTTATATGTTTCTAATCTTATTAGAAGATTAGTGTTGGGAATGGGTTCAGGCATGGCCGTCTGCTGAGGAGCCGATAGGATGAGTTGGTGAAATTACTGATTCACCTGTTTTCTTTCCCCCTCACTGCTGCTCATTTTGGAAATGTTCTCTAGCAATGTGTTGACTTCATTTATACTTTGTCACACAACTGTTTCCCTCAAATAATTCTATGTATTTTCAACTGGAAAAAGTGTAGAGTAGTCACAACTACATTAGCCTGAACACACGCATCACAGAGCAGTCAGCCAGGACGTTTTTTTTTTAGATACTGAAGTCAATTAACATTGCTCAGGAAGCTCTCAAAAGCCTCCCCTTCTGTGACTTTCCCATAATATCCGTCATGTACATGTGTATCCTATATTAAGATTGGCTAATGGGTTGGTGGGCGGGCAGGCCGGCCAGCCACCTGACACCAAAACGTCTCACCCACTGTTCACACTTCAGATCACCTGCAAGGGGATCTGTTCTTAGTTTGTGATCATTAATGTGAACATTTGCATCCATTTTGCCTATAGCTGCAAAGTCCAACATCATATTTGTGAAAATGTGCATTTCAATGTCAACTCGAAAAAGTACGCTACAGAGATCACGCTACAGAGATCACAGTTTATCCCATTGTGCGATGCCTTTCAGATGACAGCCAAATCTCACGCTCAAAAGCATTTCACTTCACAGTAATCTGTTACACTTCAGAACAATAGTTTTTACACATATTTTACACCAAGGCAAGTGTCATGTAGGATTTGGCATTTGGCTTTTCTGAACTTTGTAAACGTAACACAGTCTATATACCAGTAAGTCGCCCTGAGGGCGAGAAGCAGGCGAGGTTGCGCAGAAACAACAGAGCTTCTTAATACGGCACAGTTGAGAAGCAGGAGTTGAACTATTAATCTGGTGTCAGCGAGGTCAGATGTAGAGTTGCTGGCCGGCTCCCTATATGCAATTCTAGTATGTCAAACCATGTACTGTATGGCTATCCAGGGTTTGATGAGGTCAGGGATCTTCATATATGGGCATAACAGGGATTGTATTAGGGCATAGTCTGGGAATACGAGATGTCACGAGGAGGCGTGAGGCGTATATGGAGACGTGACCTGACTGACGGACAGGTTTCGCAGGTTTTGATAGTAATCTGCAGTCGCAATAAGGAAAGTAGAAAATATTAGAAAGCAAAGCACTCATGTGATCTCAAAGCATCTCTCTCTGTCTGTCTGAAGGTATCTCAACCCTCTCAGCACACGCTGCACTGTAAAGTGTTCATTTATCTATTTATAACTAAAAAAGTGTCAATGTAACCAAATGGACCCAATCGAACAAATAATCATCCAAGGATAATCGATGATGTACACAGAACAATTTCTGTATAGACCTGTATACTGTACAGTAGGTCTGTTTGTGGGGATGATGAGGTCACCAACTTAACTTATGGTTTTAGGAACCTATGAGCTTCTTGTCCATTCGCCGGAAGGGTTGACTGTTATTGGATAGAGCTGATAGACCATCTCCTTGGGCTATGGGATGAAAACCATGACTATGCTGTCTATAGGAGTCTGGGGACCCCTAGACTTCAAAGGGATGTTTTAGAGCCCACGAAACGTTGTTCTGCACACTCCTAAAATGTCAACGTAATGTGCCTGCATGTGTGTGTTGAAAGGTTTGAGAGTGAAAGTGTCCCGCTTGATTAAACTGTAATGATACTGAAGTGCATTTATATATATCATTCTGAATAACAGTGATCAAAGCCACTGAAGCAACAAATGGAATAATGGCTTGATCTTTACTTCTACAATCCTGCTGTTTGTTGTGCATATATACAGCATCTATATACATTACAACATGACATGCTGGAAGAGTGAGCGATCAGGCAGGAGTGCGAGTATTGGAACGTGGCATCATGTCAATCCATCCTGCTTTGATTCCTCCGGACTCGCATCTAATCTCCTCCTCGCTCGCAGACGGGATCTAATGTGCCAGTGGAGTGGAGTGAGCGAGTATGGAAGTTGCAGGGTTTGGGAATCTTGATAATAGCCCTGCACCTCCCCTGCAGCTTCGTAGCATGTATATTGTCTTCACTATGTCAACATTCCATTCGACGCGCGTGTTCTTTTAATATCCGAGTAGCTTTAGGTTCTGCCCTGTGAGGGGTTCATATGTCTACTATCATGTCCATGCATTAGCTGTGTATCCTTTAGGCTCTGCTTTGAGGGGTTATGACCGCAGAGTCTGTGTAAAGCTTACTGGGTTTTCTGGAGCATCTGGGGAGCAGAGTTGCCAAATACCAAAACGAATCGAAACGCGAGTCAGATTTAATATTGCCAATGGCACTCACACAGTCAAGTTTAACCACTTAAACCTTTCTTTTATATTTTTTTATAGAGGGTCAGACAGTAGACTGACAGGAAATGGGGGAGAGAGATGGGGGAGTGACATGCAGTGAAGGCCGTCGGGATCAGGAGTCGAACCCGCGGCACACTGCCAGACTTGGACTACCGGCCAAGGTGCCTGGATCGTTGAGCCACGGCCCAGGCCTTAAACTCTTTTTAAAGTCATATATAACAACAAGGCCAAAATAGTTCAGAACATTATCTGTTAAAAAATGATGCACCAATCACTTCTTAAGACAAAGACAGAAGAAAGCAGAAATGTATTCTGTGAGGCTCTTTGAAAAGAATCCTATTAAAATAGCAATTACTGTAGATCCACTTCTGAAAGCATTTTTATTGTGCTCATGCCTCTTCAGCAGGAGGAGAAAGGAAGAGAGAAAATGCATATAAAAGCGAAAAACACATGAAGCCTGATCATTCTAATTCAGTCTCAGCCTGAGCCCAGGAACAAGATAGGCAATGGGAGTGATTGGATTTAAATAGTGAGCCAAAGGCAAAAGAGAGAAAATGTGTGTGTGTGTGTGTGTGTGTGTGTGTGTGTGTGTGTGTGTGTGTGCGTGCGTGCGTGCGTGCGTGCGTGCGTGCGTGCGTGCGTGCGTCCGTAAGTGTGTGCGTAAGTATGTGAGGCCGATTTAAAAAATGTTGGGTGGCATTTCTTCCTTGGCCTAGTGGGAATGTGCATGCAAAGTTTCAATTGGATGCTGCGTTCAGGATTTGAGACATTTTGTTCAAAATGGACCACTCCTGCAAACATTGGAAGCCAACTCACCTAACTCAAAGGACCACAATGGAAATAAGCTCTTAACCTTTTTTGCAATTTGTCCTTTTGATTATGCACAATTATTGTCAATAAATATAAAAAATACAAATACAATACGTTAAACGAGTTCAAAAACTCACTGAGATAAGCAGTGTTGCTTCCTCTTGTTTAACAGATTGTGTTTAACAGACTTTTACTTGACCAAAAACAGAGACAGGCTGTATTAAATCCATACCATCCCTACACCACCGCATCACAGGGCCACCCACTTCATGAGAGAGGTGGGAAGACATCTTATGTAAAGTCTAATCTGATGTTGGCCAAACATGATTTGAATGTATATTTAGAATCTTATCTATCCTTCACCTAAAAGTCAGAATTGGAATTGCAGTGAAAATATAGGAAAATACTGCATAAGGTGTAGTCCTATATTATTTCACAATAAATAAATAAAAACATTTTTAATATAAGTAATTAAATCAATTAGTTATATTAACTGTATGTTCCCCCGTTCATTTTCGTTCATTAAAATAAAAACTATTCCATACTTTGGACATCTACAAAGTCAAATATAAATGATGCTCCTTTTATCACATTTGAATGAAGCCAGTGTTTAGTTATTTTTTACCGCATAAGTGAAATATAATTGCTGCAGGGAGCCGACCAACTGGGAAAGGGCCCGGAGATGGATAGTTGATTTTGAGAATTGCTTCTTGCAAGGAGAAACCACGCTCATTCCAAAGTTGAATATTAATGTGTCAATAAAGGGAACACTTCCGGTATGTTGTTCTGAGTGGTGATTATTTCAGAACTAAATGTATGCGCTTAGCTCGGCCTCTGTGGGGTATAGCACATGACAGGAGTGACAAACAAGCAATTTTTCAAAGCATCCCAGAAGGCAGGAAATAACACAAAGAGATAGCGTATGCACACTTAATTTGTCCAAACCAGGCATAGTTAAGAAAGCAACTTTGAACAGGATTATGTTCAAGTTTAATTTAATTTAAAAAGAACACATAGTTCACACACATACAGGTACCTCACCTATGAGCATATTACACCACTTAACTATAAGTTTAAACTTATTAATTAAGCTTAATAAGTCGGAAAATTGTTGTGGAAACTAAGTTTTAATTCATTTAATGCAGGCTTTTAAATTTTTGGTCTGCAGTAGTGTCAACAGATGGCATGGTGTTTTTTTGTGTATTTCATTTAACTTTTAATTAAAAAAAAGAATATGAAAATAAAATACCATATGTTAGAACATACCGCACCGGAGCACACTCACTCACCTAATAGTTTGCAGTGCACAATGCGCTCAGTGTGCCATTTCCAAACGCGTCCATTAATTAATCATTAAATCATTATTTATTGATATATTTAATTTATTTATTCTGTTTGGTACATTATGCTATTCTGTTAAAAACAAGTGTGCGGATGTTCTTTCTTCTTGGTGCCTTGACCTCCAGCACCTGGCCAAACTACAGGCAAAGATGTGCACACAATCCTCTCTCTGAAAAACTCTTTATTCCAAACCTGCGGTTTATACTACTAATAAACAGCAGACAAGTGCAAGTCTTCATAAAAATAACTTTCTAGCTTTGTTTATATTTTGCTGATGGATTTTATGAAGTTATCATGCAGGAGAACATGGAACAAAGTGTCATTCTTATTCATTGGTAAAATCAAATGACGATTGCAATTACATAGGTGAGCCATCTAGTTTTTGTGTGTTGGTCATTATCATTCCGTCGCCCATCTGACACCGAACGACCTGGCCAGATCTAAAGACTAATAATCAAATAATCAATGACTGCATAGGATCATTTTTGAATAAATGTATTTCAAGGGGAATATCCTGCTTAGTATAACTTTAAGATCTAAAAATAAACTACATGTATATAGTCTGCAGTGTGTACTGCTGGAAAGAGGTGAATTCTTACTTGGTTGATCTTTTTGTTATGTTCAAAATATCCAGAGAGATAGGTCCAACTCTAATCCCTCGTCTGTTTTTTTGTGCAACATAGTCCACATTACAACCTAGCCTAACCCAGGCTTTACATGACCAGTGTGCTGTGTGCCCCACAAAGCAGGGCCTATCATATCTGCTCTGCTATCAGGCCTCATGTGATCGGATTCTGAGGTGCTGTCCCGTACGGGTCTTCAACAACTTTTTTGTGCCAATGCTATAAAGCTCAGAAATTGGGCTCAAAGTGTGAGCCCAAGTCAAAAGGCACACCAATGAGCAAGTCAAAATCTAAAGGCACCTCTTTATTCCTATATGCGTAACTCCTGCCTTATCAGCCTTATCACTCTATAAAGTTATAAACTATTTAAAACAGTCACACCGGTGTGAAGTGAGGGGGGCTCTTATCATACATCGATCATCATAGATCATCTCATTCCGGCCAATCACAATTTGCGTCCTGACTTTCGTCTTCAATGTTTGTGTTACACAACTTACACAATGTCTATGTTTACACAAACACTTAAAGCTGACCATTCATTGTCAATGGGATTCAATGTTTGTACACTCAAAGCTGGCCTTTCATTGTCAATGGCATTCAATGTTTGTACACTCAAAGCTGGCCATTCATTGTCAATGGCATTCAATGTTTGCGTTAGGACAATGTTTGTTCACACAAACCCTCAAAGCTGGACATAGGAGGGGCTAGCAGCTAGCACCCCTCCAAAATGTTCAATGTACAAGGTTACAATACGTCGCATCACACATCTCACTTGTTAAAAATGTTTAGGCAGAGTACCGGTATATCATTTGGGGGATTGGAAATCAAGTTGAGACTTTTTTCAATAATGTAAGGTTGTCACAAAATCCCAATGCACACTTGGACTTGCCACACTGTTTGTAAATCACTGGCATAACTGTCGTGAACAAGGCGTCATCTGGGAAGCGAGGCTTATGCAACTGTTTGGCTTTGTAATTGCTGTAGTGCTTTTTGCACATGTATCTGCATGTACAAGAGTGTGTGTGGGGATATGGCTTGTAACATGTTTTGTCTGTTCATGTAATGTTTGACCATATGTGAGCTGGAAAAAACATTTCCTCTCCGAGGACAATAAACATCTAATCTAATCAAAGCAAGCTGTGCTGGTAGTGTGCAGCATTGTTGAAACATTTAGTTAAATCCTATATAGGCTACGTAGTAAAACAGAAATGAGTTGGCACTGCACTTGGTTTGGTCTTGTTTCGTCCTCCACCAAACGTTTTTGCCAGACATAGGTGATATACTGTACACGCTACAAGCACACATTCCAAATGCGTCAGTCAGATAGCACTCTGCTAGTTTTTCTTTTTTAATATAAGCTAAGAGGTACTCTTTCATTTACAAATAATACAACAAAAGCATGACAGCCATCTCAGTCAAATTGGCAATTTTAACTATTTGTTGTATGACGAAGAGGTTAACGTGTGTGTGTGTGTGTGTGTGTGTGTGTGTGTGTGTGTGTGTGTGTGTGTGTGTGTGTGTGTGTGTGTGTGTGTGCGTGCGTAGAAGGTGGCGATAGCTGCAGGTTTTGTGAAGATGTTTGAAGGGGGGGTGATTGCTTACCAGTGTCAGCAGTCCTGTTCCTCAGGCCTCGTCGATGCCAATTATCAGACATCGTTCAAGCACTTGTCAGGTGGTGGCGGGAGCATGGCGTAATTTGATTACTCTGCCCCCTCGGGGATCTCGCCTGTAATCTGCAATTTATTTAAAAAGATGGGGGGATGGGGGTGTTCAAAAGAGAAATGATTTCAATTTATTTTTCCCTGAACGAAGTCTAATTTGATATAAAGAAAGGCAGGATTTGCAACTGTTTGATGATCACAAGGATTGGGTTGAATATTTGCAGCGATGATGCACGCTCTCTCTGTCAGTGTGATCATGACACAGTTGTTACATGAATGCACATGGTGTAATTCAGCACAAATCTAATGTCACTTTAAAAACAGGCTGGATACTTTGAGCACTGCTGCGGTTCGATACGATCAAAGATACCAAATACAGTAGTCAGAATCTCAGCCACGGAGTGAGACTTGGGAGTTGCAAAGGTATTTCAGTTCATGTTTGTGTACAGATGTACTGTAGGCCTACACAAACTCAACCTCTGGTGACTGCGGTAAACCATGCCTTTGAGTGTCTGCATCCTGCTACCAAGCAGAGACAGGGGTGGATGGAAGCTACTCCCTGAATGAAGCCCAGTCTTGGCTTTTAACTCTATCTCTACCACTAGCTGTTAGCATAAACCCCAGTTCCAGGGGCCAGCATAACAGGAACGTGCGCAATGATAGTCAACGGCCCAGCGCTGACTCAAGCTGCAATACCAAATTCGGCCACAGGTCCATTTCGCCTCAGGGTTTCCTCTCGGTGACGTCTCTATTATATTTATACTCTAAGTTTCCACTGTGAATATATTTGCAATCCCATAGTTGGAACGGTGGGGCGTTGTTATAGGAACCGGATCAATGTTAAAGGATCCGTAGGCATCAACCTTGTATACATTTGGGGTACGTATATATACGGACTTGGGGAAAAAATAGTTAACACTGATTAGTATTTGAAGATGGCCGTCTCCTTGGGCAGTGTAGATGGCTGACCTAGTTTGACCTCGTCAGAAATATTGTTCCTTAGACTAAACCCTGGATTGCAGTACTTCTATGCCACAATATACTGTATATGGAGACATGTTCCTCTATGCAACATTTCCATCAGACGATCTGAGGGTGATAAGAGTGCAGTGGTTCGAACCCAAACCTTTCGATGCCAACCATCCCCAAATAGTCATAGTCTTTGGCCAAAGACATTTGACTATATTTGCGAATAGTATTCTGAAGAAAATACATAAAGAAAAGAAAAGAGGTCATTTTGATTTAGTGGGTGTCTGAGGTAAAGCACATAAATATGTTGTACTTCTCTGTGGCACTACTTGTCCGTTCAGGATGTTTGTGACTTTGCTACATGAGGATATCCTTTAATTACTAATGACATCTTGAATATTTGTCCTCTGCAATTGCCTTTGTTATTGTTCCACTGACTGCAATGCACAGTGACAGTACAGTATAGTGCAGTTGTACAATATAGCACTGTATACAGTATGTTTCATGTATTCGTTTCCACAATGATTAGAAATAACCTACAGTATGAAAAGACAGAGGGATAAAGATGTACAAGTGAGATAAAAGTGAGTTAGAGGACAGTTTCACCTCCAACCAAATAAGAGTTGAAGAATAGGCATAGTAAATGTAGTAATTTAGTGTGTAATAAATATCACAAGTAGATCCATAAAATGTTAAATTAAAAATACAATAAAACAGCTCTGACGCATTCGTTGAAATAGATATACTGTTGCATATCTGTGTATTTTCTCTGTTAGTAACAGTGGAAGAAAACATGGAGGACTAATCCTGGGTTTGCTATCATAGCCTCACCATATGCTTTTCATGCATGGATCTGATTATGAGCGTGCATGAGTGCCTAATCCCTCCTAATACAATTGCATTTGTTAGCCCTGTTCTCCTGCGGTGCATATTCATGTTGTAACGTAGCTACTCGTTATCCATTTGCTCACAAGGCTTATGCCCCCCGGCTTATATGATTGGAAGCACTCCATATTTCATGATATGTTCAAGATTCCGTCTAGTGGTACAAAGGGACAGCAATCACACATTTGATTGTGTGATCGACTCCCATTGAATCTGGCTCTAATCTAGACACATTGTCTCAGATATTGCCGATGCCATATTTCATAAAATAAAGATATATGAGGGTTTAAGGACACACACTAGGCCATAGTCTTTTGACGAGTTCAGTCACGTCTTATATCGGTTTGCTTTAATTGAGAATGAATATATTCAATACCTAAGGCCATGCATCCTGTCTGCCCTGTAGATGTGGAGGCACTGAAAGTCAAGGCCAGCTATATCAAGCCACTCTTCAAGGGCTTTCCACTTGCCTTCAAGGGTTGATATACTGTACTGTGCGCGCGCGCGCGCGCGTGCGTGCGTGTGTGCGTGTGTGTGTGTGTGTGTGCGCGCTACACGCTATACTTGGAAGCTGCCACATATGCCAGAGACGCTTTTACTTATACCCATTAATACATACTGTACACATGTAATACTGAGTGACATGCTTATTGTATCATGAAGATATTATATGCTGTGCTTTTGTGAATGTAACCTAAGTTACTGCCCCTATAATATTTGTGTCCTTGTATGCTCTCCTTTGTGCGGACATAAATAAATGGTTAAAATGTGCGCGTGTGCGTGCGTGGAAAAAGTTCTTTACCAATGCACTGTATCATTTTGTAATGACACCTGATTAACTGGTGAAAACTGGTGAAAGAAGCGACACCGTTCTGTACAAGCTTCAATTTACAATGTAGGCATTTAGCAGAAACTCTTAATCCAGGGTGACTTACATTAAGCAAGAACAAAAAGCATGGCAATACATCACATACATAAAAAGTAGTTATCATGAAACATGCGTAAGATAAGAACGTACCAGTGGAATATCTATATAATGAAACTAAACATATAAACTAAAGTGCTATGACTACATAAAATGCAATTCTAGTGCTGTCTACGTAACATGCTATAAGTCTGTAAAAAATGCTATCTAAGTCTACAAAAAGCACTATCTAAGGGGCTAGGGCGAGTGCTACGGGCCATGATGGAGTCTGAAAAGGTGTGTTTTCAGACTACGGCGGAAGATTGTGAGTGAGGCTGCAGTTCTGATTGTAATGTGAACTTTGTGAAGTGCATTCCATAGTTGGCTGATCTGAGTGCACGGGACGGTTTGTAGGGTTCGATCATACTTGCAAGATATGGGGGAGCCATACTTTTGGTGGCTTTGAATGCCAGCATCAGAGTTTTGTATTCTGTGCGGGCAGCAGCCGGCAGCCAGTGGAGGGAGCGGAGAAGGGGGTCCGGGAGACGTGTGCAAATTTTGGCTGGTTGAAGACCAAGTGAGCTGCGGCGGAGCCGTCTCACAGGAGACCCATGGACTGAGGAGAGCATGCATGCAGGTCTTGCAGGATACATTCCCATAATATGTCATATAAGCGCTTTTCTTATCCATCAGGTCTGCTGTGCTTTGGCTGCCTGCTCTAACTACTTTTATTTGTATGTCAATTTGGACTTCTACGGTTGGACTTCTACGTTACCACCCCAATTTGTGTTCCCAGTCTGGCCCTGCACAAACCTGACAATCAACATCCTTTATTTTCACCCAGTACCTTTTCATACATGCTTGCAACCCCAAAACAAAACCCCTTTTAGTTGTGCAAAGTCCTCCGTGCTCAGAGGCAGCTTGTTTCAACTTGCTGCCGTGTCTCTGCTATAACTACAAAGTGTTTCATTTTAGGAATTTTGTTTCATCTTATGAAGAAGATTAACTAGCAAGCATTACTTTCATGATCAGTATTCTCTTGTAGTCGTTGGCTACAAGAGAGTTCTGATGAGATAAAAAATGCTATTCTGGAACGCCACGCTTTCCATTTGAAATTGAGGATTAGTGCAAATGAGGCCTTTCAAATCAAATTGTCAGAAACTTGACGTTTTGAGCTCAGTCGGAGACCCCTTAGTCAACAGTGAATATTTCAATCAGGTTTAACATTTCTCTGTCACATTACTTTCACCTGTGTTGTGTTGACTAATCAGTAATCATACATAATGTAATATATTACATTATTACGTTTCCTATCCTGCTACCCTAATAGACAGGGGTACATAAGCACATGGCCGTTTATCCAACAGCTTTCTCCGACCGAACCACACTTTTACCAGACATCTCTATATGCTAAATAAATTCGCCACACTCCCAGGAAACATATAGACTACATTGCATTCGCCAAAAATGTCTTATTTACTGTTTAAATATTACTTTTCTGAAACACGCTATTGTTGCTCAACCTCTACAGCCTACGTCAGAATCGTCATGTTGGCGTCTACTACGCCAACTACGTTCACTTAATGGGGCCAGTCCTTCACAGTGACACACGCGTTAGATCAACCACGCGACCGGGATGGTTTCTACCCCTCAATGTCGTGCCTACTCTACACTGCCATCCGAAGGCCCCTCCCCCTTTCACTGCTCCTGTGTCGCCAACTACGTTCACTTAATGGGGCCAGTCCTTCACAGTGACACACGCGTTAGATGAACCACGCGACCGGGATGGTTTCTACCCCTCAATGTCGTGCCTACTCTACACTGCCATCCCAAGTCCCCTCCCCCTTTCAGCGACTCGAACAGCAGCTCCGTCCGAAAGCCCACAGCACTGCACAGCCCCACACATGTCACACACCCAAATGAATCGAATGAATGAATAAGGCGCTTATATCGCTTTTGCTCAGTGGATGGGACATTTACATTAAAAGCTATCGGATGGACGCGTGGATAACGGCATGGTTGTGTGCACTCGGAGGGAAAGGTTCCATATAGCTTCCATGCTAGCTGCTTCAGACACAGGGGAGGGGAGTGAGATTGCCCGCCTCACGGGACTCCAGTGCGAAATAGCGCTTATGCAACAATTACCCTAAAAACAACACCTCAACTCAATGTCATTGTGAATAAGCATTTCGAGCGAAAAAATAATTTTTGGAAGGACACTTTCACCCAGTATGAAGCGAAATGTGGAAGCCGTGTGTGTCACACCAAAACGGGTGACCTATATAATCCTGTAACGCCGTGCATTCTGTGCTTGCGTGCGCATTTCCCAAATCTCAGTGATTTATCCACACATCGCTCTGTGTGTGTGTGTGTGTGTGTGTGTGTGTGTGTGTGTGTGTGTGTGTGTCGCGTCGCCCTCCAGCTGCAATTGCGAGTGTGCGCTTGTGTGAGTTTAAAAACACAGCTGAAACATGAAGTCGAGTCTGTCAACTCCCGCAATTTCCTTCTTCCCATATTGCGCTGCAACGACACTGGGATGAGCCCGCCGAAGGCGGGCGAAATTCTAGTTACATTAATCAAAAGGTCTTTAAATACAGTTTGTAGACAAAATCCGATTTCTACTGAAGCCGTCGGCGTCGTCTCAATGTTGGTCAAAAATAAGCCAAAGATCCGACATTCTTCTATTAATTCACCAAATCTCAGAAAGCGTCCGACCAATCGGTCTCAAACCTGGTGTGTCTCATATGACCCGAGGTGTGTCCCGTCAAATGGCAATTCCAAGAATTGGTGTAAATTTGCAGTGCTATTAACTAACAAATACTGTAACTGTAGTTGGTTGCATGTTGTGCCTCATTTTTCACACTGATACACATTTAACTTGACAGAACGAAGCCGAAGCAATGAACTGAGATAATCACAATACTTGGAAAGAGTTAGAAGCACCCAGGGTTGACAGATGGCTGGACAAAAGTGGAGGACATGTATTTTAAGGAAAAGGTGACTTACACTATCAATGGAAATGAAACGCTCTTGGAAAAAAGATGGGTGTTCTAGATTTAACCCATTCTGACCTGAGATCAGATTCTAAAAATGTCTTCTTCATCCTGACAGTTTTCTGAGAAAGCTATGTTTCTATGTCAGTGGTTCTCAGCTTGTAGATCTGCTATTTTTAAATAGCTAAAGCATAACGTAATGCACCAAAAGGGGTTCCCGCCTAAAATGGTTTAACCCATTCTGGGCAGGAACCCCTCTTGGGGTTCTGTATAGTATGTACAGTATTCAAAAATGACAAAACAAAATGTATGCTGCAGCTATATAAATATTTTAAGTTTTTCAGAAAACTTAGGTCAGGATTTAGAAGGCTTTTCAGCCTTCTTCAGCCTTTCGGCTTTCAGCGATCCCGTTTTATATCATTAAAAAGGACCTAAAGACGTGTATACACGTCCGAGGCACCCTGTGGTTTTAATTGAGTGTATGTGTATACACGCCATTAGCATAATATAAATACGCAGTGAGAAGGAAGGAAGGAAGTCTACGCAATTATAGTGATGCCAATATCAAACGAATATAAATAAACAAACATAAATGAATAAGAACAAACCCATACTCTTAAATAAATAGGCTCTAGGTGTCCAGGGCTTTGTTTGTCGTCCTCACCAGCTGCAGGCTATAGGGGGCTATAAGATGGGGGCAATAACCTGCTGCCTCCACTGATTTCAATATACACACACACAACGGTAGCTTCTTTGTCAGATAATAGCTGGACATTAATAGTTTATCCCCAAATCATCCCACGGGCTGGATTGGCCGGTAGTTTGACACCACTAATAACACACCCCCCCCTGCTACAGTATGTGTTTTGACTTTAAACTATTAGCTTAGCTGGATGCTGAATGTTGTTTGTCCACATGTGCACGCATCCACGGAAGAGCACCCAATGGAACAACACGTTTTTTGCAATATTGTGTATTCATCTGGCACGTTAAACGGCATCTCATCATATTTACCCAGGCTGTTTGCTTACGGTGCTAATAAACAAACAAGATAAGATATCCCTCTCAGATCCCAATCCCCGGCAAGTCAGTCAATCGCATCCGATGGCCCAACAGCACAGCAGAAAACAAACATGGATGGACAGCATTTAAAAGAAGCTCGGGTTTAACAATACACTTCACTTTCAATATTGGACTGAGGTCTGTAATCTGTTTATTTCCCAGATTCCATGAATCATCAGTCCTCTAGAGATAGAAATATCAAAGTACAAAGAGCTGTGCAAGATGCACGCATTGCAAGGCATACAATCCATGATCACGTGATATCTGTCCTTTGGAAGATCACCAGAGACAATATCCTATACTGCAATTTTATGAATTGGGGGAGAAAAAAAGGGTCTGTCTGTGGTTTAAATCAACGTGGCCAATCACTGCACAGCGGTGGCAGGCGATCAGTGCAGCACCTCCCTTTTAATTATTCACAAGACTCCGCTGTGACGGATTTATCTGTAAAGGCATTATCACTCCCCTCTGCGTCCCTCCCTCATATCCATTTCCCCAAAACACACTGGCCATTAGCACGACCCACTGAACCACAGAACGGTGGCGAGGGAGGGAGACTCATCTCTGAGGCGTGAGCGAGGAGGGACAGGTTGACCCTTGACGCCTTTCCAGGTCCCACTCCCTGGCGGTGGTGGAGAAAATTTACTCAAATGTTTTACTTCAGTTAATGCATCACTGCTGCAATGTACATAGAAATACTACTATAAAAGTAGGCAAAAGTATACCAAAAGTAGAAAATACTCAGTATGAATGTTCCAATTCACAATGTATAAAAATCTTTCTACAAGCTCATAATCGCAACGCAATGTGAGCTTGTAGATCGGATATTTTCAAATCGTCGAAAAGTATACTGGTTATTGTACTGTATGTTGTTTTGTAATAGTCAAAATCTTCAAAGTAACTGAACGTTTTCAAATAATTGTAATGGAGTAAAAGTATAATATTTTGCTCTGAGATGTAGTGGAGTAGAGATAAAATGTAATGAAAATTGGAAATACTCCAGTAAAGTAAAACAAATATCTAATAATAATAATAGTGAATTGCATTTTTATAGCGCTTTTCCAAGTGCTCAAAGCGCTTTACAATAGTGCATTCATTCATACATTGGGAGGTGAAGCGGCGGACAGTCGACGCCAGCGTCCTCACTTCCCACATTCACCCACCAACGGTGGCGAGCTCACACCGACCAACTCATTGGAGGCAATGTAGGGTTCAGTGTCTTGCCCAATAAGGACACTTGTGGACAGGAGGAGCCGGGATTCGAACCGCCAACCCATGGATCATTGGACGACCTGCCGCCCTGAGCCGCCCTCAATATTTTAGTACCTTACTTGTACCTTAAATGTACTCAGTTACTTTACACCACTGCAGGTGACCCTTGACACCAAATGAGCCTCGGCCCTTTCCAGTCCCGACGGCCTCTCTTCTGGCACCACTACCTCCCCCCCCCCCCCCCCCCCCCCCCCCCCATCCCCCCTCCCCCCTTCGTTCCATCACAGATCCAATCACTGCACCTGGTGAATAATTCAGTGTGTTCATCAGCCCCTAATCTGATTATTCATCGCCCCTCAAAATATGAATAATAAAACAGCCCGAGTCCTGACTGAGGTTTCATTGACGGTCATTTTCATATTCCATCTCGCTGTCTTGTTTGTGTGTGTGTGTGTGTGTGTGTGTGTGTGTGTGTGTGTGTGTGTGTGTGCACGAGCGTGTGTGTTGCTTATCAGTGAAAATATAGCAAGGTAAAGGGGTAGCTGGGATGTCAGGAGAGTTAGCAGAACACTAAGCAACAATCACCCCCCCCACACACACACACACACACACACACACACACACACACACACACACACACACACACACTCTCCCTTCCCTGCATATCCCTTATGTCTTCTCCCCACACTTCCCAGTTCCTCTCTCAGTCTTTCATTCTCAATCCCCTCCCGCCCCACATCCATCCATCCCCCCACATCCACCCACCCCCCGCCCCACCTAAACCATCTATCTTTAGCATTCAAAGCAGCGGGTGAATAATTCCCATTGAAATAATTGATTGTTTGTCCGGTGGACTGCTCTGTAAATAATGGATAGCTTCATCAGGGACTCCTGGACCCCAGGAGAATGACTGACGGCTGCTTTTAATAAGCACCCACACACACACACACACACACACACACACACACACACACACACACACACACACACATACACACACGCACGCCCTCACGCATAAATAAATATGCATTAACACCCCACCACCGGAGCATAATATACACCCCCCCCCCACACACACACACACACACCCACCCTTCTGCACCCTGAATGACGTCTCACTGTGGGGTGGAGACATGCGGCCTGCGGCTTCACAGTGAGGCCGTCCTCTACAGTGTACACACACACACACCACACAGCCATGCGTGGAGAGACAGGGGGGAAATAAGTCATAACTTTCACGACAAGATATTTGCTATACTGTATTCCAAGGCCGGTGACTGAGTGTGCAGGTCGTGACGAGTTCACAATGAAAAATAGATTGCACTTTTCTTTTTGACAGACTTCAAAAAGAAAGAAAAAAAGGGGGCGCCCGCAGTTCTTTATCTCAATATTTGTTTCACGACCCAACCATGCGGGTGAGGTCTGTGGCATATGGCTCGGAAGTTTCATTTCACTTTGGTTAGTTTAGTGTAGTTACTTTAATTAGAGAGGGAGATTACAGACTGGGCAGATGACAGTAATTAAACACAAGGGGTGTATGATACAAAATAACATAAGGAAAGATGACGCATGAGCAAGACTATAAGGAGGACTCAATCGCTCACCGTACATAAATCAGATAAACCGTAGCCTGCACTGAATCACTGGCGCAGCTGAGGATGTCCATTAAACAGGAATATTGGCCATTGAATGGTGCTAAAAACCAATGCAAGCCGAGTCTGGTAAAACTATCATGCAGGAGACTGCAGTGCAAGCAACTAGGACCATGCCTCTCCTATTGAATGTTAGTGTTGGCAATGTAATGGATTGTCCCTTTGGAACACACATGTCAACACCTTTAAATTACTGCAAAACACATCAGTCAATTGTAAAGACACGGTGAGCCTCTCTATGAGGGGTCATAAGGTCATAAGGCCATGGGTATTGGCTGTGTCAGAACAACACCCGGTCAGCAGTGGTGCTGAAAACAAACCAATGTCCATTCAAAAAAAATCACACCTGTTTGAAGTGAGGGGCGCTCTTATCATTGTACTGTACATCATCATACATCATCTCATTCCAGCCAATCAGAATTTGCGAATTTGGGTTACACACCAAAAGCTGGACATACAGTAGGCCTCAAAAAAGAAACTGAACTGATGATGACCTGATACTGTACACCTAACCTCGATAATAGCTATAGTGCAAAGGGCGTCGTCATGTCATGATTTCAGCTCCGCCCCTAATCAACAGGACAAGAGTTGCATATTGGCAGCCATCTTTTTTTATATAATTACCATCATAGGATGGAGCATAACGTACAGTGATATTTGCCTGTCATGGAACTTTGGTGGTGTGGACGATTTATTTACAAGGGGCGGTTACAAACAGATTCCAACGTCACAGTAGAGAGAGAGAGAGAGAGAGAGAGAGAGAGAGGGAGAGAGAGATGGAGGAAGTCAAAGACACACAAAGGTAAGTGTGGAGAAAGAGAGGAGAGTGCAAACTTGCAAAGAAAGAAAATATGTGGTGCTGCTCAGAAGCAGGAGTTTGTAGTAATATTGAGTTGACCTTTTCCGGAGTGGAAGGCTTTCTGTGGCTTTCTGTCACGCTCGCTGCCTAAAGGATTGGCTGGACTGCAGACCACAGAGGTCTATTTACCATGTCCATCAAGGCCAGTAAACAACAAACAGCATTTCTCGCTCTCGCACTGTGGCTAATCATACGATATTACAGGCCGAGTAGCGTTTTTATTTCATCAGTGCCTGTCATAATACAAAAGGCAAGACTTCTTACGACGACAGCAGTTGGAAATGTCTTTTTTCATGGCTGGTTGCTATTAATATATTACAGTATTTTGGAATGATCCAGTGCCATGATGTCATGCTTTTTTAATTCATCCTGGATAATGTGATAAAAAAAATATTATTGGTAGTCTACTAGTCAGTTGACTCAGGCAACAGCCCAGTTTTAGTGATCTTAAATTCCTTTATTTTAGATAGTTTTTTAGTAATAGTCCAACATAAATATTACAGAGACTTTAGTTGTCACTGTGCAATACTTTAAAACAGTTGTCATGTTGCACACATGCCTAAAATTTCTGATATTTGCGCCACCCTCGTTGAAAACATTTCAAACTCAGGCTTGTCACACTTGTCACGCTCGAGCGCCGTTTTCTGACCCTCGCAACTCTCCTTCAATGGCTCTGGTCTACCCTGTCCGTCCATCCGTCTGTGATCAGCTAATCTCCGGCACGGTTGGCTTGATGGCAGCGACACTGTGCCCACACTCCCTGGATGGAAAAGTAGAACCTCTGCCCCAAAATGTTCACATGGGTCTGTTATAAGTTAACCCATTCTGACCTGAGATCAGATTCATACGAGGTTTCCACTGGACACACACTGGTCTGATTAACCCATTCTGACCTGAGATCAGATTTAAAAAATGTCAGTCGTTCTTCGATTTTTTCAAAAATAGCAGACCTACAAGCTCGTAGCGCGCCACTCGGTGGCGCGCTATGAGCTTGTAGATCTGCTATTTTTCAATAGCTAAAGCATGACATGATGCTAACACCAAAATGGGTTCCCGTTCAGAATGGGTTAACACCACCAGGAGGCAGATATTTGCAACACACATTCTCTGACAGTATGCCTACAGATTTAGTCCAAACAGCACGGAACACATGTGTATTGATTTGCAGTATCTCTATAGCCCTTAAACAAAACAGGACGTCTTTCAGATTTTTCATACTCTGTCTGTACTGATTGGCTCCGTTTGGAACAAAGTGCTTCGAATCAAGGACACAGTCTGTGATTTCCTGGAAATGTTGCACACACATTCCCACTAGGCTGAGGAAGAAAGGCCACTTGAACTTTTTCAAATCAGCATCATGGTCGCGCTATAACAGGCCAATTTGTGTTTCACCTTAGTGCAACGATCTGTGTAAAACTCCCTAGAGGCCAAAATATATATAATTTGCCCTGCATTTTTCACATCTGCCTTTTTTTTAATGTTTTTTTGTGGCTTTTGCCACAAAAAAGGAGGGAGACAGACAGTAGGCTGACAGGAAATGGGGAGAGAGATGGGTAGGGGGGTGACATCCAGTAAAGGCCGTCAGATTTGGGAGTCGACTTAACCTGCGGCACACTGCCAGACTGGATTACCAGCCAAGGTGCCTGGACCGCTGAGCCTCGGCCCAGGCCACATCTGCCTTCTATAGCGCCACCAGACGGGCAACTTATGAAAAAAACTGTTTTATACTAGTCCTTCAGATTTGATCCAAATTACATGCAAATCGGTACACATGATCTCTATAGTCGTGTGATCAAGACGGATCTCTATTCTGATTGGCTAAGATTGCAGGAGTGGTCTGTAATCAACAGAATGCCGCAAATCATGAACACTTCGGTTAAACGCTGCATGCACATTCGCACTACTTTTTAATATAAAGATCATACAGTGTGCAGTCTGTGCACAGAGCATTTCTCGCATTTTGACGCGCACACACACAAGTAGAAAGCATTGCTGTGTCTTTGATGTGATGGAGTGTGGATGCCACATGCCACTGCCTCTCTGTCTGGGTGTAAAATGGAACGAATCAGGGATTAGGGCAGCCAGGGAGACATTGGGGAAGGATAGTGTGTGTATGTGTGTGTGTTGCGTGTGTGCAGGGAGGGGCAATGTTAGATCCTGCAATCGTTTATGCACCCCGCCCTGGGGGGGGGAGGCGGCATAGTCTGCACTATGGAGTCATGTGGGAAATATAAGGATTGGGGGTGGGAGGGATCACTGTGTTAGTGACACTGTGTCATTGGAGATTTGGCATGAAGCATCACTTCCACGTGTGTTTATGTAAGGGTTTGTGCGTGTTTGGGTGTGTGTGTGTGTGTGTGTGTGTGTGTGTGTGTATGTAAACATGCTTTAGAAATGTAGTCGTGAATCATGAATCACTTTAAAATGCCAAATCATTTTACTAAACGTCAAACATTTCATTATTGAAACCATACTTGCAGCCAAGCATTTACATATTATTTCCTATTTTTCACCTCTAGTAGAATTCCATTTGGCTATAGATTGCCCAGACCTTATCATCGAGCTAACTGCACTTAACCAGTAATAATGCATTTTTTGCGAGCCATGTGACATCAGAGCTTACAGAAATATACATTAACACATACAATAATAGCCCTCCTGTTGACCTCAGCTGTGTTTATGTCCACATGTACAGATGAGTCATAAAAAAGACCAAAGCAACACATTAGGAAAACGTTCCCCGGTAGTTTTCCATCAACAAATCTCTCGCTGGCCAACGCTACAGAGTTCTATTGTTAAGTTTCCCTATGTGTTAATTTAATCAAGTGCTCTTTAAACAATTGTTATGCGTAAACAAACAATTTGCAATGAACGACGAGAGGTTTTTCATTTGCCTCAGAGATGCATGTTGTCCATCTCATTTGATTACAGAGTTCAGAGACTGGAGGTGAAACAGGGGGAAAATAACACACAATAATGGGCATGCAAATGATGAGCCTGTATGCATCTGCACGTGTGTGTGTGTGTGTGTGTGTGTGTGTGTGTGCGCGTGCGTGTGTGCGTGTGTGCGTGCGTGCGTGCGTGCGTGCGTGCGTGGGAGTGTAATTGTGTTTTGTGAATGCACTGTGCTAATAATTTGTTTCCATAAGTGTATGTTTATCCACATGAGTGGAACTTTTGTGTGCTGTTAAAACCCCAATAGGCTTTTACCTCACATTGCAATTAAATCTATCTATAGTTCCCCATATAGTACAAACAGCAGCAATGTCATTTGGGGGTGTTTTGGTTTTGTTTCCTCCGCAGGCTAGAGTGCTAAACCTGCTCTCAGGAACATGGGCGTGCAGAGAGCAGGGGCAGGGGCCCAAACCCAAGAAAAGGGCACATTGCGTGCTGATTTTCACAACAGAAATGTAGAGAGCCTACATTGGATGTCTTATGCTAATGGAGCAGGCCCGACGCCACAGGGATGCCATTTGCAAAATATGCCCTCTCAGTTTTAGTTTTGTATTGTACAGTATATTATTTTACTACTGTATATAAAAATGAGATGTGCCCTCTCGCCATTTTCAACTGCCATTTCATCCTGGAGCTGAGCCTGTAATGGAGCAAGGTGTTCCACAATAACTTAATAAGCAATATTTTGTTCTCATTAAAATGTAAACATTAAAATATATAATATTGATTAAAAAAATCATTGTATATCAGCATGACATGTCGATTTGCTTGTCCACATATGACGTAAATTATCCATTCATTGTCAATGGGAATTTAATGTTTGTGTAAGACGGAAACCAGGCACCTTGGCTGGTAATCCAGTCTGGCAGTGTGCCGCGGGTTCGACTCCCGATCCCGACGGCCTTTACTGCATGTCACCCCCCCATCTCTCTCCCCAGTTCCTGTCAGCCTACTGTCTGTCCCTCCATAAAAATATTTAAAAAATAAAGGCGAAAGCCACAAAAAAAAACATTAAAAAAAAAATATGCGCAGCTTTGTGTGTCTGTGTACAACGTAGTGATGATCTGAGCATCGGAATGTGATGCATTATGATTTTTGAATCATCCGTCACAACTCCACATGCAGAGATCTTAATACTGTAAAGCAAACATTCACACAAACTCTTAAAGCACTTCAGATTTAACACAAAAAAAAATAACAAAAAAATATAGCCATTAACTAAAAAATTATAAATGACCCTATCCACTTTGTTGTAGCCTACAAGCATTTTTGTTTTCATTTCACACTTGCTTTGGCATTGTAGACATCTGTTTCTGCTGCCAAATCCCCATCGGATTGGAATTAATTGGAATTAATTGAATGGAAGAGACCTTATCATTTATTATATTCTTTGTTCCTTTAAAATGCTTTATTATGCTTTTTATCCCTGTTCCAACCACCGGTACGTGGACAGGATAAAGCCGACCAGGGAGGTTTATGGATTGTACAAATATGCGCAGGCAACCTCGCGTCACCAGGATTTTATATATAACAGTGGAGACAAGTTAAGTGAATCCTTGGACATGTGACATGTCCAAGGATTCGTGAGTGATGTCACATCACTGACAAATCATGTTTTGGGGTAAGCGTTTGACGCAGATGACACTCAACGTGACCACTGGCCAATCACAGCATGTCCTTGCACAAGTGCACTGGCCAATCACAGCATGTCCTTGCACAAGAGCACTGGCCAATCACAGCATGTCCTTGTACAAGTGCACTGGCCAATCACAGCGAGTCCTTGCACAAGCAGTAAAGGATTTGGGACGCCCCAAAACATAGGCTGCAGTTGTTGTAGCCGAGAGTCACTTCCACGTTGCCCACAGAAGCGCAGCGTGGTTATAAGCACAACCAGTTTAGGATTTAGTATGTTGCATCTTTATAAGCAGCTTCGAGCATACTGCTATGGCATCGAATCCTTGGTAGCCTGTCCCTATGGTAGATTTTCCACGTGTGTGTATCACTACGAGCTGTATTTTGTCACACTCGCCTCAGCTCGCGCTAATGAAACACTAAACAGGATTATTATTTCATGTCAACATTCAAGTACAACTATCAGAAGATGTAACCCTGCAGGTAAAGCAATGATGTGTCACTCTGCAAGTTTAAAGTTCACCTGTCCAAAGTCAGATACAGACAGCCTTGGATCAAGACGGTCAGCAAGGCTTTAGACATATATATATTTTTTTAAATCATGCTATCCTTGTTGATATAACGCCATTTAGGTCAATGACATAACATTGTTGTGATATAATAATATAGCAGCAGGTACTGTACTTGAGTCATTGACTGCCAGTCAACTGTCTAGTGTCTACCGTGTTTTGGTACAATGATATAGAGGACACACCACATCCAGAATGTGGTGATAGAAAGGTTGTGAACCTTATATGATACACTTCTCTTTGTGAATGAAATATGCTATGCATTCCCAATGTGTCTTTCTCCTTTTCCATGATGAGCATACAAACATGCACGTGCTTAAAAATAAGAAAATGCACATTATGCTACAAACTCTTACACAAATATGACCCTCGTGCCCCCAATGTCTCACAGCTGATCTGCCAACCCCTGTCAGTCCCTTGACAAATCCCTTATAAACAAGCGTTCCCAGAACCGGCTATGTGTCAGGTGTCATGAGACTATAGGACCCCCCTCCCCCCAGCCATCAGCTGGGGGAAGCTGAAACTGAATAAACCCTGTGGGATTAATTATGTCTACATTACAGGGGGGGAAAGCTTGACTGGACCAACCCTGTGGGCCACATTCCATCCTCCATTTGCTTTGAACTTGCCGAGGTGAAACCTCAGCTTTATTGTGGGTCGTAATTGACACTTGATGTGTCATAATTAGCATATGTGTTTCATATTTCATAAAAAGGCTAACGGGGGGGGGGGGGGGGGGGGGGCAGTTACGAAGTGCACACAGCTGAAGCGCAGCGAGATCAATAGAGTGTTTGATCTGCGTAGCTCAAGGACAGGCCTACAGAAGTCCAGTATCCACCGCTGTTGAGTCCGCTGGGACATACAGTACTGTATACGGGCCAGTGTACAGTAGAATACTCTGCTCACTCACACGTGCACCTTTTCATCGTCTCCTCGCTGGTTCTTTTCAAACACACGCGCGACAAACCACACATCCATCTCTCCAAGCAAGTGTTTCTATAAGTCATGGTGTGCTCCAGGAACGGAGAGCCAAGGGCCATTCATACCTGAGCGCACATTCATGCTGGGCATACAGTACTAAATGTATATGAAGAATATCAAGGACATGAATATGAACACATACAGTGTGTGTACACGCACACATGCACACCGTCAGATCTCTCGCAATGCAGCGCCACAACAGCTTGTCACAGAGGAGTTGGCATCCCACGATACGGCAGTGGTGGAAAAAGTACAAAAATATTTTACTTAAGTAGAAGTACTGATTCTCTACTTGAAAATTACTTAAGTAAAAGTACAAAGTGCCCATTAAGAAAGTTACTTAAGTAAAAGTATAAAAGTACCTCAAATAAAATGTACTTAAGTACAAAAATTTACCCGGCGTAAAATGTACTTAAGTATAAAAGTAAAAATTACAAAGTACAAGTACAAAGTACAAAATACAAAATTATTTTCAAAATGAATACAAAGAAATGAATTTCCAAAATTGTCATCCTGTCAAAAGTGGCTTTATTCCAAAAAATTAAATAGCATACAAATACTGAAAATACAGAACCCCCAACAGCATACATCGTGTTGGGAAAGTTCTTTTTTTTTAGGAACTATAGTTCAGTTCACAGTTCAACATTTTCCATAGTTCATCATTCCAAATTTTGAACTAAAGTTCATCGTTTGAAAAATGAACTATTATAGTTATTTTTCGTTCTTTTTTTGCTTTAATTTTTATATATTTTTTACATTTTACAAAAATTGCTCTTTTGCAATGTGAAATGCCACCGAATTATTTTTCCTTCTCTATATGGGCTTTTGCATGCTTTTATTGTGAAGGCAAAAGTCTCTGAACGTTCTCAGAGCCTGCATCTCCGCATGCTGGGGTTGGCTGATCTACAAGCTCACAACGTGTCCGGACGCGACGAGTTGTGAGCTTGTATATCAGCTATTTTCAGCACGGAACACTTTGTACGGCGAAGAATAAATTAGGCATCACTGCTCTTCATTCACTGTGGAAGAGAGATCAGAGATGTCTTTTGTTGGCTGTTCGTGGCGATATTATGGACACGTACCTCCTCGAAGCGATAATAACCAACTAAGCTTCTGCTAAGACTGTGTCTCGGTCATCCATGTTGAATGCGTGTGACAAAACACAGTGTGTGCGTCTTGCCGTCTTCAAAGCAGGCCAGGCAGCAGAACACAACTCCGCCCCCCTATTATCTGAGAGTGGAGCAGCCCTGTTCAATTCTCAACTGCGCATTCCTCCAGTAAGACAAATATAAGATTTTATTATTTAATTTGTAGCGAGTAACGAGGTGTCCGATTTTAAATATAGCGCATTAAAAGTACGATTTTTTCCTTGTAAATGTAACGAAGTAAAAGTAAAAATACAGCAAAAGAAAAGTAGTCAATAAAAGTACAAATTCTCCAAACTTGTACTTAAGTACAGTAACGAAGTAATTGTACTTCGTTATTTTCCACCACTGCGATACGGACAGGTCCAGATGGTGCTGTCATGGCTGTCACCGAACCACATCTCCCAGAATACACCTGTGACAGCTGGAACATGTGTGCCCAGTCACAACACTGCCGCAACAGAGACTAATTATCACCAGCAGTCGACCCGCTTCCCTGTACATGGGACGCGCTTCCTCGTCACCTTACAAGTTTGCCGAGACCAGGCGAACAAATCAATGATGTCGTCTGCGTCTGGCTATTCAAGTAGCAGCTCACACCTGCAACTATTGCTGTATTAGAATATGCCTAAATGAGGTTCAGACTTAAATTTCTATTTCAATGCCAGCTGTTTCTATTTCCAAAGCTGGAGATAAGATTTGTTTCCAGGATTGTACTTTGTCTAAAATAATCTAGTATATACAGAGAAATCATATCAGGGACCCATCCCCAATACTAATTGAGAACTTTATTTGAAGGTTAATCAAATGTCGTCACTTGCAACAGATGGACACCTTTTCTTTCTAGGGCTGTTGTATATACGTCTGTCTACAATGACTCAGTATAATCTATATAGTATACTGTATTTGACAATTTGGTAGCCAAAGGTCAAGGTCAGCGATAGCCGATGGCCACTCGGCCTGGTTTCTACAGTAGAGCCCTGAGCAGGAGTGTTTTCTTAATCCTGCTCCTGCCTGTTTCCGTTGGATTTCTGACCATTCCCGCCCACCACCGTAAATGATTACATTTCTGGCCACCCGCAGTTAATGTCTGCCCGCCACTCCCTCCTGCAACAAAACAATTAAATGCCATTTAGTCCCACGGCGCACAGTAACGCGGGTCCCGGAGTCCTGCATTATGTATATTTCCATTGAGATTCAAAAACATTACCAAACATAATGAGATAGTGAGCGTGCGTGCGTGAGAGGGGCCGTTTATTTGTGAGGAGTTGCTCACTCACAGATAGAGGGAGGGAAAATGTTTATATTGCGACGGGACATTATATTGTATGTCATACTGTAGGTATATTTTGGCACTGTGACAAGCTGTGCATAGGGTGCAGCGTGAGAACCAATGAGAGAGAGAGAGATGGGTGGAGAGGGAAAGGGTAAGGAGACATTCATATCTTGC
Source organism: Protomyctophum bolini (assembly GCF_963924005.1). Taxonomy (NCBI): domain Eukaryota; kingdom Metazoa; phylum Chordata; class Actinopteri; order Myctophiformes; family Myctophidae; genus Protomyctophum; species Protomyctophum bolini. The sequence continues at coordinate 38,262,096 of NC_137871.1, forward strand.
TAAAGTATAGGCTAAATACGCTGGTTTATTGCGGGAGGATGCGGGCCCGCTGGTTTTATTTTGACAGACTGTTCCTTACCGCAGGTATTTCAATACTGCCCTAGGACACAACATTTACGTTGGGTCCTGCGGGTACCACAGGGTCCCGCTCCCAATGCAGGCACAAGTTAAACACAGTGCTTTTTTGCATTATGGTAATTGTTGTAATAGATGCAGAGCTTCTACTTGATTTTGGGAATTGTTAGTTGCTTGCCAATGATGAGATTCTCGTGTGTTTTCAGTGACCGGTGGAGGGCTTCTACCGCAGCTTTGTATGATCTCAGGATCAACAAAAATAAATGTACACCCAGAAATCACAAGATCACAACATTTTTCAGCTGGTTTAGGATACCGCTAGAAGATTTATAAATATCCACTTTTCTCTGCTTTCTGAAAGTCAAATTGAATGCGAGCTTGTACTACTTTCACCAGTTTGGGTCCCGGTCAAACGTTGAATATTTATTTTGTGTCTCGACCTGAGAAGTTTGGGAACCACTGAGCTAGAAGGACTTTTTGTTTCTGTTTACTGGAAACTTAGCTGACTCCTGACATGCTGGTCAGCTTCTGTGTGTTCTGCCTATGGCTCACAATCACCAATAAGTAAAAAAGAAAAGTGGTAACCTCTGCCTTTTCATTAACAACACGTGGTGCATGGATGGATATATAGGATATATACATTTCACAGAACTGTTCACCGGTGGTAGATCATCTTACAATAAAATATCGACCCTTCGTGCTACCATGGAAATTTCTGTTTTGCTCACTGCCGTCTCTGAAAACTCGTGCCCTGCGGCCATTTCGGTAGTGGCAGGGGAGTCCGTGATGCCAAAATATTACCAGCATGCAAGATGCCAAAACAGAGTCTACATGAACCCTAGCGAGCGTCCATTTTCTGGGGATGTAGATTTACAGTATATTTTCGGTAGGCAAACTAACTATTAAATCTGGCCTTAGGATCAGTAATGTTAAATATGACCGTGTTATGCCATCCTATTTACTACATAAATACTGTATGTTGAGGGGAGGTAGGGTGGGGTGGTCCTTGAGAACTGCTTAAAATACGCTATTGGTCCAGAGCTCAAAACAGGTTGATAACTGCCTTAATGTAGCAGACACCAAAGAGATGATCATCGATTTTTAAAAGTGTAATGTCAGGCATTGTCAGCAATTATCTTATCTATACTATCAGCTGTTGAGCCACCTGTTTCCAAACTCCAACTGCCTTACTTGATCTGACAATACTGACTATACACTAAAGCAAGCTCAACAAAGGCTTTACTGCATTGAATTAAATAGTTTGTGTGTGTCCACAGAGACTACTGAGGAGGCCGAACAGAATGGTCTAGTAAAACATCTTAAAATTATCACAGGGATTAAAGCAACTGCCTTCACTAAACGTATGTGTGCCAATCCATGCTACATTTTATAGAAACAGCTTCTGAAGTTCTGTTGTATTATATTGCTAGTATGGCCAATTCAAATACTCTTATCTTGAAATGATTAGGCCTTGACTTGTTTATAGCCAGTGTGTTAAAGTTAAAATACCCAGAGGAAGACACATACACAAACATGTCCAATAGTCATTTGAACCATTATGCACCTTGTATGAGGGGAGAGGAAAGTGTGAACAAAAGTAAATTACAAGAGAGACAGTTATGACCCATTCATTGGTTTGGCAGCTAAAATAGGATACAGGATAGTTGGGACATCTGGGATCCTGTGTTTGGATATTTTGTCCAAAATGTTAAAAGATTAAATATTTAAAAAAATGGTCTCAAGTAATGTAAAGTACGAGGGCCGCTTTAGTAGGAGATAGGTCCCGAACACTGCGAAGGGTAAGTGTGTGACGTCACTGCCCGTGTGAGTGTGTGTGAGTGTAGTGTGTAAGATGGTGTTGTGGGCGTTGCAGTAGCGACGTAGCGTTCGTGGCTTTGGTTTTCTTTCAACTTTTGGGTACCACTTTACAAATATATAATAGATAGACTGAGCTATGCGTGTGATACATACAAACAGAAAGGTCCTATCTGATTGAAATAAACGACTCACCAACATTGCAGGTGTACAGAAAGCTTGAATTATACTCTTTCCATCTGCAAAATGTTTGTATTATAAGAATCCACCATAGCTATGAGCTGCTTTCTGTCAAGAAATCATTTATATATTAAATTAGATACCGGTATATAGAAATTATATTTAATTATTGTATTATTGTCATTCATTTTCAATAACACAACATCCTGCTGCTTCCTGCATTATTACCACACTTAATTTTATCCATCAAATTATTGTTTATGCCCCAAAATGACTGGATATGGGTTTTGTAGCAATTTGATGAGATCAAAAATCTGATGAATTTATTTTCGCCACCGCCGAGTGCTTTGTGATACTAAAGTCAGTTTTTCCTGAAAGTTGGCAGTCCTACAACCTATCAAACCCCCATCAAATCCCATCAAACATTACCACTCAAAGTAACTATGAGGAAGCTGTACAACATCCCCACAAAAGTTTACTCATGGTTATAAAACTGTAGCCATCAAACCTTTATGATAGATTGTAGATATGTAAATGATTTGGCTGCAGGGGATGGATGCCTTGTAGTTTGTACTTGAATAGCAAGGTTTTAACGCCTTCTGGGCGGGAACCCCTTTTGGTGTTTTAAGCACGTTATACTCGGGTCGGCGGCCAATTAATTACATGTAGTTTTTGGTGGTCCTTTGGTGGAGAACGACTGACAAGTGTCAGGATTTAGAAGACATTTTGTAGAATCGTCCTCGGGTCTAAATGGGTTAAGCAGACCTCTCCAATCATACAGTAGGTGAGTCATAGCAAGTTAGCACACATGTATGTGATCAACAGTATGCCACCCACTGCAGGAAGAGCTATACTGTAGGTCACAGGGTATAATTAATCAATGTCACAAAAGGGGACCGGAATTACAGCTGTGCTCATATACAGTACACTGTACAGAATAGCTATAGTCTTTCTTTCTGTATGAGTATAAATAATATATTCATGTGTGTAATCTACTGTGTTTATGGACAATAAATGTGCATTGTGTGTGTGCATGGTTGTTTGCTTTGTGTGTGTAATTGTGTACACACAGCAGCATGCGTGCCTGCATGCTCTGAGCTGTCTCTACCACCCTCGCCTGCACTTTGTGGTAGTCCAATTCTCACGCATGTTAGGATGCTTCTATTCATAATTTATGTAACTCATAAAGTTATTTGTGGAAAATATGACAGTAACAAAGTACATTTACTGGAGTAGTGTACATGGTGTGGGTACCTGTACTTTACCTGAGTATGTGTATTTTTGAATATTTTCACTCCACTACATTTATGACGCATGTGTTATACTTTTGACCCCACTATAGTAAGGGGAAAATTACAGTACATTATTTATGAACCACTTTACATTACATTTAAATGTAGATAGGAGACCTACAAGCTCCCAATGTTTGAGCTTGTAGATAAGACTGTATTCACAATTAATTATTTATTTTGAAAGATCTCTGGACAATGGCTACATTTTAATACAGCAATGCATTGCTATTCAAAATAAAATGTACTTTATGTACTTTATGTACTTTAAGAAGGTGTCACACTTAGACACATGGTGAGCTTATAGAGTTAATTTTCTTTGTGTGACACATGGCATGCATCTACGTACCCTGAAGTGTTACCGTACCATCAAGATGCATACTGCTCTTTTTAGAGACCGTTTCACCTCTGGGCATTTAGCCTGAGTAGTATCTGACAATAATGTCTAACAGGCACTTACTGAATGCTCATTAATAATATATCCAACACTTTATAGGAATGGTGCTACGTTCACAGGTATTATTGCTGCAGTAATGTATTTAATAACTTTATAATGATCATGTATGTTGTATCTTATTAAAATTGCATTTCACTCTAGTAGGTATATTCGATATGCGTTAGTGTTATTGCATGCTATTTGTCATGTAATATGTAGCCTAATGCACGTAGTATATGAGCAGCATTCCATTGCATTGGAAAGAACTGCCTTTGTAATATATATGTGAATAAAATAAGTTTAAAGTGTATGTATGTACTTCCTTGTGCACATCCAAATGTTGGTCCTCTCTATAATTAAAATATAGCCTACTGATTTCACTTAATCATTTATCATTTATGTCATGTTGAAATTAAGATGTTAAACTCATGGGAAAGAAAAACACAATAGTCATGATATGCATAATTCATGTAACATTTTGAAGTGAGCCTTTGGAACCATAGTAGATATAAAATAGCTTTAGGGGGTAGGGTACACAAAACAAAGAATATTGATGAAAGCTAAGGTCCGGTTAATAAACATTTACTGATGTATAACCTATTACTACAGCCATGCTAATGGCAGCCCCACATTGTTCTGTGTCTGTAAGTAGTTGCAATAATTGAAAACACACAATTACCAGCATAATGTGTGTCCATAGTAACACCAGCATCAATTGTGCAAGTTATACATTTGATTTCCTGTAAACGTGATTTACTATTTGTTTACTACACAACCCTACATTGATCACAAAATGAACCACACTACTGAGAAAAGCTTACGTTAGCAAAAAACTAAACTATCTAATTCCTATGGCCAAAATACTCCGCTAAAGTGGTTCTACTGAATTGAATTGGAGTAGAATGTATTTGCCCTATATTTGATGTTAAAATGCCCTATCATTCATATCTACAGGCTTCAATTAGACCCTCAATCCATTATTGTTAAAAATAAAATGCTAATTTAGATCCAATTAGGTTTTCGCAATGCAATTTTGTCACTTTGATATAATACGAAGCTAATGACAGGGTGTGAATTCCATGAAACGTTGCTGGACTGCCACACTGTTCAACATCAAAAGTGTCACTTCAACACAGAGACAAAAGTTTGCAGGAGTGAAATTACAGTATGTCAAAATGTAATAAAGTTCTTGCCGAATGCCTTGATTAACATGAACCTACTTATGAAAATATAGTCTGGAGCCCAGTTAGTAATATGGTTGAGGATATTCAAAACATTTGTTAATGAGGCATTTGCTGTAATGGACTGCTCATCGTCTAAATCAATACTGTCTTGATCATCCTCTGCAAATGATTAAGGGTGTCATTTCCAACAGCTTGCTCAGTCTTCCAAAAAAAATAAAGGGGTGCAAAATAAGTAATAACTGCATCTAACGGCAGATCAAAGAGCTGCGAAGCGCTGGAAGTCTATCCATGCCATTATGTTGCAACAGACCATATCTTTAATTTTGAATAAATCAGACAAAGTGTTTCTTCCAATATGGAGGCCATTAGCGTCCTGATAGTGATCTGAGTTGAACATGGTGCAGTGAAAAAGTGGTGGCTGCTTATCTAATGGGCCACAGGAAGCCATTAGCAAATTAGCACCAGTCCATCACAGTCAGCAACTATTAGCAAAGACTTTACCCTATACTCCTCTCAACGTTAAAGAGACGTCCCACGACGATAACGACCCTCACTTTTACTTACTTTCTCTTTTTTTGCAGACACAATGTGCTGCCCCCTCTCCCCTCCGTGGCCCGTTTAATTGGCAACGGCAGTCATTCTCAAATCACTGATCAGATGATGTCTGGTCCTGTGATGCTCATTAAGCATAAATGGTTTTAACAGAAGAGACCAATGAGGGACCCGTCCACTTCTTTGGTCAGGCAACATTAAAGACAATAAAACAGGTTCAATACAAATGTCAATACAACTGGATGCCCAACACTTTTAGCTCTATAGACCCTCCTCATCTTTGAGGAAAATGTCCTGAAAGGAACCGATATGCATATCGTTGATAGTGGGCAGAGAGAGGAGGTGCTGGAGGTCTATAAAAAAGAGATGAGACTGAAGGTGACAGAATGTAACTCAGCCTTGAATTGAGTGGGACATCTCTGAAGGCGTCATGCATTCTTGAGTGCTCTGTGTCTGGGGGTTATGCAGGGCCATTCAATGACTATGTCAGCGATCCTCAACCCGTGGGCTGGAGCCCACTGTCGGCCCAACGGGATATTGCAAGTGGATAATAATAACATTTAATATAAAAAAACTATTATTGTGGTAAAAATTAGTTATATTGAGCTTAATCTCCCAACAACAGATTCAGAGCTGTGCTATACTGAAACTGTGGGCAGGGGTTCAGAGCGTGTGTACGTTGGGGATTAGTGGAATGAAAACATAAGTGCCCCACCAGAAGAGGTGGACCAAACGGGCCAACATCCTCTTATACACGTTCTATTGGGCGGCGCCCCCCAATTCAAAGGAAACAAACGGCAAAGGCATTATCACTGAATAAAAGTGTGTGTGCGTGTGTACGTGCGTGCGTAAAATCCAATCCAAGCTTGTGAGCATCAATGTGCCTTTTGGGTCTCCGTTTGGGACTACTGGCCTAATGCCTCATTACAGAGATTAGTATTTGATAGTAGGTTATGATTTAGTCTGATCTGTATTGTAAAGGCATCATAGAGCTCTGCACTGGAATTGTAAATTCCTTGCATGTAGACATTGGCACATACCTCTGTCTCTTAGTCTCATTAAACATGCATTCTCTTACATTGTCTCTTCATTCATCATATCTTGGCATGCCATGCCATTCAAATGCTCCTTTTTCAGTGAGAACTTTTTTGAGTATTTAGCTAAAGCCTCTGCCGTTATATACTGGCCACCAGATACAATTGCCAATTAATAACTTTTTTTTCCTGCTTTTTCTTTCACTCTTTTCCAGACAGTTTTTCAGCTTGTTTGCCGACTTCCTTTGAAATTAGCAGGGAATTTAACTGATTTGCAGTCAAATTGGCACAGCATGCACTTGGGATTCAGCACAAGTAATCAAACATTAGATTGCACAATGCGTTCATTAATGTGCAGTGCTCTAGAAGGATGGTGTTCAATGACCATGTCTGTTCTTTGTGCCAGTCCATTCGTGACTAATCGTGAACGAGGATAGTTGCTGTCCATTATATTCATTAGATTAGATCAATGATACCTAACATTTTTAAGTTGCGCTAGCCCCTTCTAAAAACAGCTTTTGTCCCCACACGTCTCAAGATTTAATTGTCATTGCCAAAGAAAGGGGAATTCAGGTGAAATGTCCGCTAAATCTTGTCCCCACATGTCTCAATATTTGCCATTGACAAAGAATTTAGCTAAATATGACATAAATTAAACATCAAAACAGTAAAGCCATTGAAGGGAACATTTACGTCATATGTAAACGAGCAAATCAGCTAACCAATCACAGGCAACAGGCATTCTGATTGGCCAGTATGAGATGTTGCATGATGATGTATGATGATAAGAGCTGATAATTCTGCTAAATACAAGTAAGACGCGCAAACGCGGGAAGCGAACGCAGCTATACGTCCAAATATGGAGTGTGTTGCATCAATCACAAACAAATCACTCAGCTCCATATATGGGCACAAAAGGGGGACACACAGACACACAGACAGACATGATCTGCTAGGTCTCATAGTAAGTGCTCACTGCATTTGCAATCACTGCGTTCGCAATGACGTAAATTAAACATCAAAACATTAAACGCCATTGACATTGAAGGGAAAACTTACACCATACTGTACGTAAACGAGCAAATCGGCTAACCAATCACAGGCGCTTGGCCAATAAGGGACCGACCATCTTATGTAGCAATGTCAAATGTCCGCTAACATAAATTAATGTCATTTCACACAGGTGTGATTTTTTGTATTTTTTATCCACAGTTTGGCTTTTTTTTCAACATGACGACAAACGATCACAACATTTTAAGGTGAATTTTTGTGAAACGTACGTACATGCAAGACCGCCCGGTCTCACATGTACGTCCGTTTCACGAAAATGCTTCAAAGGTTAGTGTAAATCCCTGCAGTGAACCTTATATCACGGTAATCAAGTGTATTAATCTCTGGGACTCTGTACATTTTTTATCTGCAAGGTTCCTTACGGGTCAATATGAACCTGTAAGTGCCCCTTTGGTTCCATTTGAACACTCTCTGAGTTACAGACATGTAAGGGTCCATTTGGTGGGGACTCGCTGGAACCTCCTCAAGGACCACTGGGGGTCCCCGTACCCCACACTGAGAACTAGTGCACTATACTCAAAGTTCCACCAAATCACAGCCAAGACCACAAGTCACCAGAGAACCCTCTCTGTGTCAGTGACAAATAAAGATGTCAGTGGAAATACATAAGCTTTGCCTGTTAACAGCAAGGCTTCTAGTTTGAAGGAAGTGCCGTTAACTGCGCTGCTCTCTTCCACAGCGCAACATATCCCACCGTTTACTTGATTTGTATTGTGTGCGCCTAACTTGTTATCTTGGGTGTGGCATAATGCATTGTCGCCCATAATACACATACTGTATCTATATGGCAAACAATTATTCTATCCCTTTACCTGACGTTGCTGGAGTTCTGCTTGGCAAGATATGCTAGCTAGGGCTGATGTGAGTGCTGTGAGGCAAAGAGGTAGTGTGTCAGACACTCAGGCAGCAAGACAGCTAACCAGACAGGTTATAGTACAGTAAGCAACTTCAACCCGGAAAACAAAATCTGGAAAGATGCAGGAAGGAGTTCTAAATTGAACGTGACAGTACAGCTTAACTTAGGATCTGATCTGATCAGAGGTCATTGATGGCTGCCATCTTCTAAACAGTTTCTTAATGTGATGTAGGTATATGCATGGATGTTGCACTGCATAGCGCAGTCTCAGATCTCTTCCAAGGCTATTTTCAGCATATTTATGTCCTTGTATGAGAAAAGCATCTCATTATACCTGATCCCCCTCGAGATTAAGATAACTTCCTGTCATGTCGAGAGACTCGGGTTCAATGCATCACTGTCACTCGCCTGCATCTCTGCATGTTTAATGTTGATACACGGATGATGCATTAACAGGCCTTTTTCAGTACAATGTGACATGAGAAAAGGCACAGTAATTGGGAAGGAATGCAGTATTCTTCAGGCTGGAGACCACAGAAAAAGCAAGCCCTTGTGTTTGAGTACAGACTTTCTATCTCCGAAATCCATATGCTACTTTTCAGAAGAGTAGAAATGATGAAGTGGAGTCCTATATGCCTCTACCCTTTCTTGATAATTTGCCTGTCAGCGTTATAAAGAGGGGCCATTGAGCCTGACCCGTGGCAGAACACACTGGCCATGAATCAGTGGAGCTGGGTAAACATTTAGGCAATAAATAACTATAATTAAAAAATACTGGTTATTTCATAAATTAGGTAATCAATTAGGTTGCATTTGGTATTCATGCACTACTTGTTTGGCCTGTAGTTTGAGTTATTAGGCTTTCTTCCGCTTGTCTGTGGTTTACAGAGATTGCCTTTTCTTTCCTCTGTGTGTGTGTGTGTGTGTGTGTGTGTGTGCGTGCGTGTGTGCGTGTGTGTACTCTCTCTCTCTCTGGCAGGGAGAGAGAGAAATGGAGAGGGAGGTGGAGGGAGGAAGGGTGAGAGAGGATGTGGCTTATTAGTTTCAGCGGTCTATATATGTGTGCACTTATAGAAATATTTCTGTGCGCACATCCCACATTTTTCACTGGGAATAATAGAATGACAAGCGTGTATGGATGCATGTGCACTAGCATACACTCTGCAGTACATTAAAGCCCTCCAGGTGTCCATTAGCAGACTGTTGTCATGTTTAAGAGCTATGAGTGTGAGTGCACATTAGCTACGCGCTACCTCAAATGATATTGAACAGCAGAATTCACCCTGCTGTCCTCGCCTCTGCTGGCTTACTCGCTCTGTCCATTCAACACCTCACACGCGAAATTAGGTCTCGTACCTTGCACTGTAGCAGTAATTGGGCGAGAGTGAGAGAACAGAGTAATCAAAACAAATGAGTCTGTGAGCACGGCCAGAGCCGGCGGCGTGAGCAGACTTCTGATGACTACTAATATTAGCATAACCTAATATGCTTGTTGATCAAGGGTAAACTTTTGGGGGAGGACATGTTAAGTACAGAATAAACAAAACCAGCTGTGCCAAAGCTTCCGACAAATGGAGGAGGAAGATGCTGCTGTGGATATTCTTAATGGAGTAGGCTATGTGGTACGGGTGGATATATCTGTTGGCTTACCGCAAACGTATTGACTTATCATTAATTTAACTTAATTTCTCAGATGTTCCAATATATTCCAGGAAACAGGGAGCGGAATCGTCAAATCTATTTATTTGGCCTAAAAAACATTTCCTTTCTTTGTTACTTCTATCTTGTATCTTTCCCCATGGCAGTTAATTACACGTAACTCCTTAGTGCTTTTGGCACAAGGCCCCATTTCACAGACCTGCTGCGCTTGTCTACTAAATATTATATGAAGACTTAAGTAAAAATTGTTGTTCTTTTGGACATCAACTATTCATGCTTGCTAAGTGAGGTGCACCCTGGGAGAGGAAGGCACGAGAAACTTCCTCTGCAAGTCTGTAACTTGCCATTTCAGTGCATTTTTGGAGGAAATTGAAGTAAACGATGTAGCCCCATCTGCCCCCACATATGGAGTATGCCGACTGCTGTGAACTAAAGCCCGATGGCATTGTATACTTCTGTGCAAACACTGAACCCACCAACAGTGGACATTACATTCTACACTTTTCAGATGGCTTCATTATCACGTAACTGGGCTTTTGGCGCTCGGCTGTATTGTCTGCGTGCTGCTCCCAATGGGGCACTGAAAGTGTATGAGAATCCCATCTAGTGTGGTATAGTTGACAGCAGCGCTCAGATGAGGCAAAGCCCAAGTGCGATTTTCACACACTAAATCCTGAAAATCGCTCCCGAGCAGACACGGCAAAGACAGCGGACATCATTGATGTTCCACTTCTTTCGGCTGAGAACTAAATCCATCATACATTGTATTTCTCTCTCTCTCTCTCTCTCTCTCTCTCTCTCTCTCTCTCTCTCAAACTACAGTACACAAAAACTGCCTGGATCTGAGTAACCCAAACACATAGGAGTCCAACCTTGTAGCAGGGATTACCAGGTTTAAAGGTGTCCCGGTGAACCTGAACAGGCCAACACAAGTGTGTAATGTGCATCTGAAACGCTGCTCTAATATCATGTTGAATGACTTCAAGAGGGTTTTTGATATTGGCAATAACGTACGTACATGCTTGCAACCAGTCATGTTGTTCATTCCTCTGACTACACAAAGCCTACATGACGTACATTAGGTCTAGTATGAGCATAAAGGGGAAGGGGATCAACGTCCTCTGATGTGGCTCTCAAAGAATACCTGTATGTTAATTGTTAGAATCGCGAAATGTTTACAATATTTGGCAGCCCTGTTTTCATTTTTCACAATGGTGGTTGTTGCAATTACCTGCACTACAATACAATACTACAATAATTATGTTGCGCTATTCTCCTCTGGGATTAATAAAGTATATCTCATCATCATCTCAGCTATGATGCAAAGAAAACATGTTTTTGTTATGTGTACGTTCATGCAATTCCAACGGTAAGCAGTGCATGTTGTTGAATGAATGATGGATTCGGCCACTCCCCAAAATACCCGTATGTGTGTCTCAAAGAATACTAGCATTTCCACAACAATTACCATAATCTGCATTGACACAGTAGGCTATACATTGTCGTCGTCCATCCATCGGTCTGCATATAAAACAAACAGACACGATACTGTTGGTTGACAAAGTATTCGCTATATTTTGCATCCACATTAGGTTTCGTTCATGTTATCTCGATGGCAAAAGCTCAGCTCCAGAAAGTGTTGCTTTCCCTCACATCTTAAAGATTTGACCTTTGGGGAGAAAGTTGTTCACTCTCACAAATATTGATCCGAGTGCCCCAGATCAGAGGTGGCCAGCACACGGTAAACCTCTACAACACAGGAGAGGCAGTTAAGTCTGTGAGGTGTGTATGGCGTTGTGTGGAATAAAGAACAGGGGCTTCCGTTCCGTCAGTGCAGGGAGATGGAAGATGAATCTGAGCTTAATGACCTTCACTGACAGCTGTAATTCTATCAGGACCCAATCAGCTGCAGCAATTAGATGGACTTTGTGTGTCTGGGAGAGGGTTTGTGGATCCTAACCAGGGTCAATTACAGAGTGTCGAGGCAGCGTTTGAAATCCCACTACATCACTCTGCCTGTCACCAGTGGACCAGCCTCCCTTTCCCCCTTAATCACATAATATAAATGTATCTCTCTCACTTTGCTCGCACTCAGTCCAATCCTTCCTATCCCCAGGCCCTCCATCTTGGTCAGCTATAGTGTTCTTTCATTTATTTAGTTAGGGGTATTTTACCCAATCTTCTATGAGGAAAGTCTAATTAAAAAGCCTGTAAGTAATTGCCTTGTATGTTAGTGCCTTGGCCAGTGATGCAAAGGGCAGCATTTTTTTGTCAAACACACTGGATTATAAACATTTGTGTTGTGTTTTTCTGTTTTTCTGTTGTGCCATATAGAACAGACCATGTTTATGTATTGAATCTACCTAATCTCCTACAGTACAGTATGTGAGCCTCTACAGTCTATATAGTGTAAGTGTTTCTGATTCCAGTGTAATGTACCAACCAAACAACTCCCATTCTGATAATGCTTTTTATAAATGTATGTGCATGGAAACCTCACATCACCAAGTCATTTTATAATCAAAATAACGGACCAAATACATAACTAAGTAACAGAAAATAATATAAAACGTATCTTAAGTAATCCTTTGGGAGCATTATAGGAAGAGGATATTTCTAACGAATCAGGATTTGGTACTAAGGTAATACCTGTACATCACTTGCTTGTCTTGCTGTTCAGATTGTGACATCATCCCAGCAGAAAGCTGCCACGCGTGGCTGTGCCTCCATATGCGATGGAGAGCTAATCACTCAGCTGGCTGCATGGGAAGGCTTGAAGGAGGGCTAACCCGCTGGGACGCCATTTCCCGATGCAAGCGTGAGCACCAACAATTACCAGAGGATCATTGGGTTCCTTCTTCACATTCGTACATAGTTGGAACCCATCTGTTGCCTGGCACAGGGGGTATTGTGTGATGCGGTCACACTCCAAAACACAGTGTATAATGCAATACTGGTTTAAGATTCATGATTGCGCTGAGGATCAGCCTCCTTGGAACCCAGTGAGGCTGTAAAGTCAGGCCTGACATGCATGTTTCAGCACATTGTGTGAAAGGAGGAAAACGGACGGAATTATACTGCAAGATGCACTCTTGACCAGTTCATCACCAACCAAACACTGTTACCATCTAACAGACCAAGGGATTTGTGCAGGTGCTGTGACAATGTGCTCTATAAAAGTGTGCATGTATGTAGCCTACTGTACAGAGTGTGTGTGTATGTGTGTGTGTGTGTGTGTGTGTGTGTGTGTGCGCGTGCACACGTGTGTTTTGTTTACCTGCTACCCTTCAAAAAGAGCTAGCGTGCAATGTGAGGTAAATGGTAAGGAAGAGGTAATTGCACACAAGGGGATAGGTGAGTGTGTGTGACGTGTGTGTGTGTGTGTGTGTGTGTGTGTGTGTGTGTGTGTGTGTGTGTGTGTGTGTGTGTGTGTTAGAGATGGCGTGTGAATGAGCGATAGCGTGTGTATATGTCTGCTTACTGTAGCGATGTGCAGCTGTGTGCGATTGTGTGCAGAGAGCTGTACGTATCAGAACTCCACAGAGAAGGAAAGTCAGCACAGGTGTCAAAAAAGTCTCTAATTAGCAAACAAACAAACAAACAAACACGCTAACTCAAGTTGGGATGAGAGGGCCTCTCAACGAGCCGGAGCCGAGAGAAGAGACAAGTGTCACAAGAGGAGACATCACGTGGTTAACAGCCTGAGTTCTCTGCCCTATCAATTAGTAACGCCCAGCGCTCAAAACGGAGATTGATCAAAAGGACGGAGATTATTGATATCAAAACCGATCGCATCACTCCACAGGCTGGGAGCGTCAAATGTTGAGCAACAGTGGGACGTCATTGAAAATTTCGACCTCATGTTAATCTTATAATTTTGTTAAAATCACAACTGTGTGAAATGAGCGGTGCAACTATATATGTAGTTAGTTATACCATTTACAATTTAGGCATTTAGCAGACGCTCTTAATCCAGAGCGATTTACATTAAGCAAGAACAACAAAAGCATGGGAATACATCACATAAAAACATTTATCATGAAACATGCGTAAGCTAAGAAAGTAACAGTGGAATATCTATATAATTAAACTATACATATAAACTACTATGCTATACATATGTACTATGACGTGCTATGACTACATACAATGCAATTATAGTGCTGTCTTCATAACATGCTATAAGTCTGTGTCAAATGCTATCCAAGTCTACAGAAATGCTGTGTCAAGTCTGTGTCAAATGCTATCCAAGTCTACAGAAATGCTATCTAAGGGGGTGGGGTAAGTGCTATGGGCCATAGCTCTGTGCTGTACTTTGATTACATTTGGAAACAAAATTGTCGCATGCCATCTTATGAGCTTGTAGATTGTTCGGCTATGTTTTTAAAACTTTGTCACAAGACAAAATATAAAATAGGGCATCAATTTATGTAAAAACAAATGCATGCAAGTATGAAATATTTAGATACAAGGTTTCTGCCCAACAGCCTCAATTGGCTTTCTTTGATTTAAGAATCATGAGGTAACGTTGTTTGTTGACTCTGATAATGAGCATTCCGTAATTGCAGCTCGCTAAAGATACATAATTGAAAATTCTGTGTTTTTTTTCTTCTTTTATGATTAGATGAAAGTAGAGGATCAGAGCTACAAAATAATTTGCATTGAATGACCCAACAGTTTGGAACTACAGTTGATTGAATTCTTTGTTTGTTGTGATAAATCTGGCTTCAAAGTTTTGACAAGGATTTTCACACTTTCACAGCTCAAAATAATTTATGCCCCAAATTCATATTTTTAGTTAATTTACACAACAAATGAATAACACTTGCACATGCAAGCTCTGATTTGGGGTCAACTTAAACTTTTTTATTTTAGTTCAATGCACCCCTAACAATTCTATCGTGTTCCTTCATCAGTGTGAAACTTTTAAAATTAACAGCTGCTCTCCCTTTTGTTTTAGAACAAGAATTGTAATTAAATGTAACAAAGGGTCTTTTGAGCTAGCTAATCTCTAGCCAGACCCCTATCCCAGAATTCATTGCATTTGAATACCCGGAGCTGAAGGTGAGGGAAAAGCTCCCCTTTGTGTGCAGGAGGTAGCTAATTGTGGCCCTGAAGAGTAAGGTGAGGCATTGTGGCTCCATTTAAAGTCAAACGTCTCCCTACAATAGGCCAGAGATCATGAGATGTCTATAATAAAAAACTAAACTAAAAAGAAAGACATGTTGAATTTCACTCACCCAAACATACGTCCACAACGGTGTATGAGTTTCTCCTGTGAAAAGAAAAAAGCTCAGTTAATATTTATATATTATTTTCATATTGACATTAAATATTTACGAGAGGGGGACATGTTTTTTCACCTTTAAAAGTATGCCTTTCTCTGTTTTTGATGAATCTATCATGGTTAAAATTGAGTTTGAATTTACAATGGGTTTTTTATAGGAAGGGGTCGTGTCTGATGAAATGAATATCAAATATCTAAATAGTGATTCAAGCAACTAAAAATCACACCCATGTGAACTGAGCGGTGCAGGCTTCTCAACGACACTGCAGTTAGTATACTGTAGTTATACTGCTCAGTGTGAATCGCCCTTTAGGCTGCTCAACAGTGTGTGACCCCAATCAGCAGCAGGGGTCAATGGGTCGTACCCCAGACAGACATACACACACACACACACACACACACACAGGGAGCGGTTAGGCACCGCCAAAAAAACTGTCCGGGGTGCCCCCAAAGCGTAAAATGAGTAAAATGTTATAATGACCCCAAATAATTATGTTTAAAGGTGAAATATCCCTTTAAAAGGTATAGAAGATTAAAGGGATTTTTCTTATTTTGTTTTAGGTGTTCTGAGCACCCAAAAAACCTGAACTTTTAACAGTCAGTAGATTGTCTGTGGTCTGGGGTTTTCTGGCTCAAACAAGTGCTCTGACTTTCCTGTGGGTTGTGATGTAAGAGTCCATAAATCGCATATATGACGTAACAATTTGCCAGCAGATGTCACTGTTGAGGCAAGTTTTCCCGTTTTCATTGCAGCTCAAAAGGCACAGAACACACAGAGAAAACCCCAGACCACAGAATATCCACTGAATATTCAAAGTTCAGGTTGTGTGGTTGTAATTGAGGTCATAAAAGCTAAAATAAAAACGAAATAAACTCTAAACAGCACTCATAGTCAAATCCACCAGACTTTACGGTCCTGAAAGTAGTTTTAATTTCAATTCCAGGCTAAATATTCTCATGCTCGAATGACGTATATGCCTGTGCGCAAATCCCTGCAGGCACGCACAGGCGTGTTTCTCGTTCATGCAGCATTACACAGTTTGTAATGAAGGTGAATTAAAAAGTTAATTATTCAGCATAAAGCAGCTTTTTTTTAAGTAAAGATGATATACTGCAGGGCTGTATAATGACACTTATACTCTTAGAGCTGTGTTGGAGTGTGTGTATATATATATATATATATATATATATATATATATATATATATATATATATATATTTGGCAGCTATTAACTTAACCCATTTTGACCTGAGATCAGATTCTAAAAATGTCTTCTACATCCTGACAGTTTTCTGAAAAAGCTATGTTTATATGTCAGTCGTTCTTCGATTTCATTCAAATATTTTCTTTCTATCTTTAATGTTTGGATTCTATATTCACCGCAAACGAATACGACAAAAGAAAGCCTGCACAGGGCGAGTAATGTTTGGAAAAAATGTTGGAAGTGGTGGAGTGTAAATTCTGTAAGACTACACTGAAGTACAACAGCAACACGTCTGCTACGTATGCGGTACCATCTGAGGTAAACACACCCGCCTCCACAAGACAACACACTGAGCACAGTCACTGAGAAGCACGCCATTATTCCCAACACCTACTGTAGTCACAGAGAAGAGAACACAGGAGATAACAGAATTACATGATTCACTTTGAAAGAAGAGGGGTGATCCGAGCACTACAATAAGGTAAACATCATGTGAACTGAGTGGTGCAAATATACATTTATTGTTATAGTTACTGGACTGTATTCTGTGCTGTGTACTGTATGCTGTACTCGTACTGAACGCGTACTGTATGATGTACTCACTGTAGTACTGTACTCGTACTGTACTCGTACTGCGTACCCATACTGGAATCGTACTGTACTCATACTGTGTACTATACTGTAGTGCCACTTTGTCACTTGTCTGTAGTGTGTACAGCACTACTCTGTACTGGCGGAAAAACTCAGCTTCCCATCATGCACCTGTGCACGATGGGAAGCTCAACAGCGCCACTTTGTCAACTATGGGTAGTGGGTACCCTAAACAGACATAGGGACACACATTGCTGTTCCTTGGTGTGGCTGCACCACTCAAAAAGCTTTAATCTCATTTTATTACTATTTACTGTTGTTTGATGTTCAGAAACTGTGATAGGCTACTACAACATTGTGTGGGATGCTGTAGAATGCTTGAACTAAGCTTGAAAAGCTTTTTAAAATACAATTTCCATTTCTACCTAGAACTCTTCTCTCTGCCTCTTTATTACTTAAGTACTAGTTGTACGTTATAGTATATATATAGTTATACGGGACTCGTATGCACCGTCCTAGCCGTCCCGCCAATTTGGATGCGTATGCAGTGCACTGTCCCAGCAAATTGTGCCTGATACGGCAGTGGTGCCAGATTACATACATGTATACATAGGAGCATTACCTTTAATCCTCCCAACACTAAAATATATCGTCATTACGTCACCATCGAAAACCAATTACACTCTGGCATTGGGTCCTTAAATCCACATCTTTATTACGTCATCAATGAGAGCTAGTTATACAGATGTATGTAATCTGGCACCACTGCCGTATCAGGCACAATTTGCTGGGACGGTGCATACGCATCAAAATTGGCGGGACGGCTGGGACGGTGCGCATGGCGCAAAGTAACCACAGTATACCGCTAATCAACTTACAAATTACAAAATTACAAATTACAACTTCCAAGTATGCACTCAACAGAGTGCAGTTCTAGTTACTACTGTAGTTGACTACCAAATGGGTTAACTACTGCAGTAAACATTAGTCGTGATTGAAAGACCTAATGTATATTGTAGCTACTGTATTTGTCTGCACTGAATCAGACTGGTCTTAAACACTATTTCAATACAATAAAATAATAGCAATCCTTTTTAATGTTGGCGATCGAAGCAACTCAAATTATAGTTGCATGGTGCTTGCATCCTACTTCCAAACTAATGGTACATCCTAGCACCACAGCTATGGTATCAATATACAGTGTTCCATGCAAAGCTGCCAACTGACATAGTTCAGGACACTTTTCATATATGGCAAAAACATCAACATGATATCAAAAACAAAGTCAACAAACCCCAAGGAGACCGTTTCAGTAACAACCAAAGCAACTGCTCTCACTACCGTGTTCATCCCCACCCACTCTGACCGCTCGCACAAACTAGGCCAGTGAGGTTAGCTAAACTAATAATGCATCATTTTAATTGCCTTGACTGCAATTTTCGAGACAGATGCCATCGCCACTAATTAGTTACTGACAGCATTATCAAGTTCGCGCTTGTAAATAGGGCCGATCCTTAAAGGTGCTGCCAAATTAAGTACTGTGAACTAACTTGCATGTTGATGGACCAATTAAAAACTAGGAATCGCACATGCTCCAACTCTGTCCCCACGGCGTACATGAAAGGTCTGCTCTTTCCCCAAGATAAATGTTTATGAATTAAAAGGAGAAGAAGAGGAGCTTCTGGGGGACTCGAGACCTGAAAATATGCCGATGTCAGCTACGTTAGCCCGCGCACCTGAAATTCCCAAACTTGTGCATGGAGTATGCCTGCGTTCTCCATCATCAATTACATCATATCAATTAAACAGTATTATTTATTTATTTACTTGTACCAATTACACATATAGTACCATTATGACAATGAATGCAATGAACCACTACTACATTCATTGGTGGACAGTAACTATAGATTTTCTTGAGTGCTGTACTTTTTGGAAGGGACTTTTGGGACCAGCATTTACAAAAGTACTTTTTTAATTAACCACCCCAATTCAAATAGTCAAAATAGCCCATCTGCAAGCTCACAACTCGCTTCACACCACAACCCATTGTGATATTGTAGATCTGCTAATTTCAGATTTTTTGGGGGTAAATGTTGGACATTTCAATACAACAATGCATACATTTAAAAATATAATGTACTTTGTAATTTGTACATTTGAATACTTTGAGTATTTAACATTGTGTACCGCTTCTTCCAATGCAGTGATATACTGTACTTCCAATGCAGTGATATACTCTACATATACTGTACACTACAAACCTGGATTTCAAACTGTCTTGTGACGACTTTGACTTCAAGGGATTCCTTCAAGCATAGCAGACACAGAGTCTTGAAAATAAGAGTGCGCCTTCAGCCATAAACAAAACTTCTCACATCTTCCAGCTATGATCCGTGTTATCGTATCATTGCTGCTGGGTGAAAACCTTGTATGTGCAACCCAGATTCAGCACAAACAAGGGACTAAATTATTTTCGCTCCTATGCCACCAAAATGTGGAACGCCCTATCAACAGTCATTAAGACATGCGAATCCCTTGACTCCTTCAAAACCGCTCTCAAAGGGCACCTACATTACGGACAGCTGCAATTCGAAACTGGCCCCCGTTCATTGGAGCGGTTAGGCATCACTCAAAAATAACCTGTGTTCCAATGAATCCAATACAGTTATCAATGTTTCAGAAACAGCTGATCTACAATCTAACGACGCACCGCATCACGCTCTGTGAGTTCACACTGACTACGTTAAGAAAAAACAAAAACAAAAGCAGCAGTCTAAAAGGCTTTGAGGCTGTCAGTCAGTGCATTTGCATGATGTATGAGCCTCAGATGAGCGTGCACCTCACTTTGACTGTAAATAATTAAGGGAAAAATGAAAGCATCAAACGTTGTCTTTGTGCCGGGCTGCGTGACTGGCTCACTAATCAGCGGGAGGAGTCACATGGGACCAAACAGATCAATTCCCCCTGGCACGGGGAACAGGTCTCCTCCCTGTCTCATTCACTGACAGCCTGTCATGTGGAGGACCACATGATAACCAGGGGTCCAGAGAGACCCCCCACCATGGCCCCCTTCAGACTCCCACAACCACAGCCTGACAACAGCACAGTACAGTTCTCAAACATGTTCATGTGGCGGACCCCGATCTGAGAGGATATGGAATCTCATAAGAGAACATATAGCCGATCTACAAGCTCACATTGTGTTGTATAGCTGAATATAGCTGAAGCTATTGTATATAGCTGAAGTGGTCCCCCTGGAACCACCTTAAATGGAAACTTCACCCTTTTTGCAAAAATAAATAAATATGTTAATGACATTTAGAACACTTTCCTGGGGGGTCTTTGTGTGTAATATGTAATTTTAGCAGTGAGCTCAGTGTCTCTGATGTCATCGATACAGGTCTCACTTCCTTCCTGGACTTCATGTTGTCTCAGTAAGACAGCCCTCCCCATATCCACAAGGAGGAGCAGTGCACCAAAGCATTATGGGAATTGTAGTCCAGGAAGGCAGTGAGCCCAGTGTTGATGACATCAGAGACACTGGGCTCACTGCTAAAATCTAAAATATCTAAAACCACATATTACACACACAAAGACCCACAGGAAAGTGTTCTAAATCTTCTAGACGTACAAATATCTGTTTTCAAAAAGGGTTAAGTGTCCCTTTAAAGGGACATTTCACAGCTGGTCACTCAATGTTAATAGTATTTGTAGTAGATAATAGCACGACTAGGGTTTGACTGGATTGCTGAATTCCTACAATGACCATAATGCTTTGGTCCACTCTGCCCCTGCTTGTGGAGAAGGGGGGGGGGGGGAGGCCGCGTGGAAGTGTGACTTGTAGACCAGGAAGGAAGTGAGACTGAGACCACATTTTCATGACAAATTTTGGTCAGGAAGATGGCGTCAAGACTAAAATATCTAAAAACATATATTACACACACAAAAACCCCCAGGAAAGTGTTTCTTGCGTCCTAAACGTCATAAAAATAAGATCTGGTTGCAAAAGGGGTGAAGTGGTCCTTTAAGAACCACTGGGGATCCCTGGACCCGACATTGAAAAGCAGTACAGTACAGTACAGTACAGTACGACTTGAATTTCTCAGTGCTGATATTTTTATGTTTTACTGTCTGTAAGTGTAAACCATAAATGTAATGACATAAATTGACCGTAGAATTATTGCTGCTATACTACTACTGAGTGATGATGTCATTGCTATTATTATTAGGCTATTATAGGAAGATTTAGTGGCAGGAAAAGTAGTGCTGTAATTCTAATAGTCAAAATGTAGTTTGAGCTTAACCCATTCTGACCGGGAACCCTTTTTGGTGTTATCATCATGTTATGCTTTAGCTATTGAAAAATAGCAGATCTACAAGCTCATAGCGCGCCACCGAGTGGCGCGCTACGAGCTTGTAGGTCTGCTATTTTTGAAAAATCGAAGAATGACTGAATTATTTTAGAATCTGATCTCAGGTCAGAATGGGTTATAATCATACCAGTGTGTGTCCAGTGGAAACCTCGTATGAATCTGATCTCAGGTCAGAATGGGTTAAAGGGCAAGACCACTTTTTGAGAGGTTTGGGTTACCTTATTGTGGGCATACTATTCCATCCCATGAGTTATTTCGCTCCGTTGTGTTGTTTATTAGCAATTTAAGAAATAAAAATAGTCGCTCATTGACTTCCATTGTAACGGGGGTAAGCTCTCAAAGTCACTCTTTTAGCACATAAACCAAACCAACGCAACAAAAGCTGATTCTGACAGTTTATCACATCAGGAAAACTCATGCGGTTTTATTTTCGTCTTTTAACCCATTCTGAACGGGAACCCGTTTTGGTGTTCGCGTCATGTTATGCTTTAGCTATTGAAAAATAGCAGATCTACAAGCTCATAGCGCGCCACCGAGTGGCGCGCTACGAGCTTGTAGGTCTGCTATTTTTTGAAAAATCGAAGAACAACTGACATTTTTTAGAATCTGATCTCAGGTCAGAATTGGTTAATCAGACCAGTGTGTGTCCAGTGGAAACCTTGTATGAATCTGATCTCAGGTCAGAATGGGTTAAGATAGATTTATAAAGTTACTATTTTAGTCGGAGATAGACTTTAGCAGTACTACGGCGTCCCCAAGTCTCCACGCTGTTTGAGATGCACCCTCGCATATGAGCAATCCCAGACAGACACTTTACACACTTCTTCTAAACTAAGTGTCTTCTAAAGTGTCTCCCTCAAACACGTCCATTGTGTATGTTTTTAGTGACAAGCGGACGAGATCGAATCCATTTGTTTACATCCCCGTCGTTTCCAATAAGGAAGTGGTGTACAGTTTTGGTCCAATCAGATCGTTTTGTTATACAGCAGTGATTCGGTCGGCGTAGGCATACCTACCGGATCTTCTTTCTACACAAATTAGACAAAACAAGACAAAGTTGACATGTTGGCATGAGTTTTCCTGATGTCATAAACTGTCAGAATCAGCTTTTGTTGCGTTCGTTTATGTGCTAAAAGAGTGACTTTGAGAGCTGTTTCCCCACTACAATGGAAGTCAATGGACCCTATTTTTTTTTCTTCTTAAATTGCTAATAAACAACAACGGAGCGAAATAACTCATGGAATGTAATACAGTAGTTTGCCCATAATAAGGTAAGAAAACAACCCAAACCGCTAAAAAAGTGGTCTTACCCTTAAAGTCTTACATAATGCTGTGCCTGAGTCAACTGAAACATTATAGAAGTTTTCCCCCCGATTTCCTGTCCCATCATATCCTGCCTATCATGCTGACATACAGTAAGCTGTTCAGCATAGCACGCGAACACACACACACACACACACACACAGAGGATTCCCTCTCTCTTACGTATCAGTGATATTGGAGGCATTAAAGATAAGTTGGCCAGGGTGGGGTGGGGATTGATTGATTGCAGTAACTGTGTGGGTTGGGTTTTGGCAATGAATTTGTTTGGTACAACAAATTGTGCATGTGTGTGTGTGTGCGTGGGTGTGTGTGTGTGTGTGTGTGTGTGTGTGTGTGTGCATGTGCGTGTGTGTGTGTGTGTGTGTGTGTGTGTGTGCGTGCGCGTGTGTGTGCATTGCATACAGTACATGCGTACCACCACACAGTTGAAACACAGCAGGAGAATAGAGTACAGAGACAGAGGAGGGAGAGAGAATGAGATCTATAGAGAGAGGAAGGAAGGACTTGTGAAGTGAGAGAATCACAGGCATGTGGTATTTGTTTGACAGGTACATGTCTCCATAGACTAGAGCCTTTCCAATTTAACCCATTCTGACCTGAGATCAGATTCATACGAGGTTTCCACGGGACACACACTGGTCTGATTAACCCATTCTGACCTGAGATCAGATTCTAAAAATGTCAGTCGTTCTTCGAATTTTTCAAAAATAGCAGACCTACAAGCTCGTATCGCGCCACTCGGTGGCGCGATATGAGCTTGTAGATCTGCTATTTTTCAATAGCTAAAGCATAACATGATGCCAACACCAAAATGGGTGCCCGGTCAGAATGGGTTAAGAGGCCCTTAAGCTGGGAGCAGCAATCTTTAACAATATTCTCTGTGAAATAACGCTGCTCTTATTTTTCTTCCCTCTCGCTTTCCTTTCCTTTCAGAACGGACCCCGTCGACCCTTCAAGGACATCACTGCAAGTGTTTCATCATTTAGTTAAAGTTTAATTATTTCGTGGGCAGCGGCAAATCCCCAGGCAGCGACGAGCTTCCGTCGTGAAAGAGATCGGGCCAAGGTAGGATGAGAAAATATTCCATTTGCCCCTGAAATGTTAACTCATTCAAATTTAAACAACGTACCACCTTTAACCACTTGACAATTTGGACCATCTGACAGAGGCCTCGCCGTAGTCTGCCCTCACTATTAGCACATATAATAGTAGGCTCTCAGCTTACATCATCTTCCAATTGTTTTCCTGCCTACTGTTCTTCATGCACGAGGTGTGTGTCTCAAAGACGACGCGCTGTGCCTTTGCCCTTGGGCCTGTTGAACTCACCTCTCCTTAGGGGACCTCTTTCATCCAACCACTTTAATTACTACGCTTTGATTGTCACAGCTAATTTAGCCACAAACCCACCCCATCCCCGGTACAAAACCCATCACTGCTACCAACCATACCCAGGCTCGCAAATTAAAAGAAAACCTTTACCACCACCACTAGGGAGGCTTTCCATGCTGCCGTCCCCATAGGAATCGCAGCTTAGGGAGGCCTCAGGAGTTAATCCTCACCGTCTTTGAAATGGATTGGGAGCTCTGTGATGTCTTCCTCGGCTGTGCCGCTCACTATGTGTGGCACTCACCAGAACCCCCTCCATCTGGTGGCGACATCGATATCACATGCTGAGGAACCGCTAAAAAGCTGCTGATCCTAGGCCACCGATTCCAGATGCTAGTTTCAGGTAATGTCGACATCTCTTCTGCCTCATTACCAATCAGGTCACGTGATGGGCAGGCTGGACATTGGTCATTAGCAGGGCAACGATTAGTGGCTTCCGAGTAGAGGCAATTGCACATTGTGGGACAAAGGATCGTGAAGGTACCATGTCTGCAATGTGTATAACGTCACTTCTTATGTTACAATGTGTATGTGATACATTTGCTACAATCATTTGTCCTCTGACATTAGAGGCGAAGAGGGGAGAATCGTATGTCAATTTTGTCCAACTGCTAGTAGTGCTAAATCAGCATTCTCTACACAGGGATGCTCATTTCTTATTTCTTATTCAAGCAGCCATACATCAATCTGCGGTGACTAGGCATCTCAAAACTCCAAACCAATTTGCCATTATCTCGATCACGAACGACCCCAAATTTGCATCACAGCAGTGGGTTTGGCAAGCAATTACCCCAATGCAGGACATTGGTAATTTGATGAAAATCTGCTGTGACAAGTCTGGATGCAGACGAGGAGTGGTCTGTGAGGAGGGCACAGAGACGCAGTGATCCAGCTAAACCAGAGACTATGCAGACAAAGTAATGGATACAGAAAAATGTGAGCAATCTTCGAGCTCTAATGGAGGTATAATATAATTAGTTGGTGAAAATAACGTCACACGTTAAAATACAAGCTACTGTATATGGTGAAGAGTTGTTTCTCATCTAGAATAAGAGGTTTTACTTTAGCTACGGTATTTGTATTAGGAAGAACTCCTGGACTGTGTCTGTATATCCAGATCTTCCTAGTAAAATAAACGGAATAAGACGGAAATGCTATTACAGCAAAAAAAAAAAATTGGGTTTTGTGATGTTAGACTGTAAGTTGAACACGTGATGTTTTGACAGAATCAGCTTTCATGGTGTCAGTTTAAAGCAAACCATACAATATAATTCAGTTTGGATTACAAAATTCAAATCAACAGCGCAACGGATCAAGATATCTCACCAACTGGACTAGTTACATCATAACGACACAACCCAATCCTCCCCGTGGCATATTGCACTTTAAGGGCGGTGGGACAACTATAGCTGCATCATGGAGGAGGTTCATCAAGGGCGATAAACCTCCAGTAGCCCTCTGAGAGATTTATATGCGGTACCTAACCCCAGTAGCCTTTCGCACGCAGAGATACCCGGGTAATGATGATAAAGCTCTCCACAATAGCACCTTGTAATCTTAGAGAACGACTCTACATGATCTACTGCAGTCTCCACATGTCATCCACTGCAGTGTGTTGTCGCTGTGTCTGGCAGAATACTGTATACTGTATGTCTACAACTAAACTGTTACTTTTCTGGAAACGGGGAAGAAAAGCACATGGTGTTCCAATGCATTTATGATTTAGTCACACTACCTTTCATTGGTAAAAATGACAAGTTTAAGAGGAGTGATCCATTTCATAATAATTCATTCATTTGCATATCAACATCCTCTGCTGAGACTACTTTCTTGTAGAAACGACATATACTGTATCTACACATGCAGGGAATCCCTTTATGTGTAATGTATGTGTTTCCCACATAATTCAGCTTGAGATATTATCTCAACCTCAACCTGCCGTGTGTGTGTGTCTCAGAAGACCAGCGGTCAGAGCAGTGGTTGCTCACGTGTAGCAGTGTGACCGTGTTGTGAGCTTGTGGCTCTGCTATTTCCATTACGTTTGCTCAACACACTCACACGATGCAGTATAACATAGGGCATTATGAAAAAGAAAAAATACTACAGTAGGTCTACTGTATGGAGATACAAGAGACATCGACATTTACTGCACTTCTTTTCAGTGACGGACTGTGAAAAAGAAAGATCCACAGACATTCATCCTTATGGGGGGGTGGTGTGTGTGTGTGTGTGTGTGTGTGTGGGGAGGGTCTTGTCCTCTACTTGTTAAGTACCTCCTCTACTGTTCAATTTTCATATTCCCATGCATGGCTGCCTTGACATTTAGTACAGTGAAATTGACTATTTTCAGGAACTCTCCGGAGAACGCTGTATTACTTTGCCCTGTCAAAAAGGATGTCGTCAGAAAGAGGTGATGTCAAGTCTCCCCGTTGTTTATTGAATTTACGGCACCATTATTTCGCCACTCAGCATGATTGTATTCATATTACACCCCATCCCACCAAGGTCGCTGGCACACAGCTAGCCTTTCAATGGCCGTACGTGACCTTGTGTTGCCCCCCCGAGTCCAGAATAAACCAGAGAAGCGGCCCAGTCAGTGCTGTGATGTACAGTTAACTAAAGCACTGAGCCCAATGACAAAGTAATCAACCAATGTCATAAAACAGGGGATGGTAAAGATGTTGAGGTGAAGATATGGGGATCAGTCTTGGTTGGATCATCTAGCTCAACTCAAACTAGGGGTGACTTATGCACCAGGGGTCCCAGGTTGCCTCTAATGGTATACAGTGGAATTACCACATTGATCAAGATCGTGGTTCCCAAGCGGTCGGCTGAAGCCCACTGGCGAGTCTGGCGTGCCATGACACCAGTCCAGGTGTGTGCCTTGGAATTGTTTGAAAACCAAATGCTGTGCCTCAGGCACAAAATGACTGCCCTGAGGTTATCCAGCCAAATGACCACATTGATCAAGACGTAAACTGACACGGCGAGGGGGGGGGGGGCTTTGTGTCGTCACTGGTAGTCCACCAGTCACAGATAAAGACACTTCTTGATGCTTGAGAGATATACACTCACACAATAAAAAATAGTGGTCGATGTGTGAGTTATTAACAAGTAACATTAGCAATCCTCCAAAATAACATAGTGGCATATTTTCGGCAAAGATATTTAGTGTAGTAAGAAGAAAACAGGAGGGGTTCAACTTGGTTAAATGGTTAAAAAACGCTGATGGACAGATACATTTAACGTGATGTTTTTTTGTTTGTTACACAATCCATTAATCTGTGCCAAACCTTAATAGAATACTTTCCACTGCAAAATGCAGGGATTAAGTATTCTATTACAACTGTTAAAGTTTAACCCATTCTGACCGGGCACCCATTTTGGTGTTGGCATCATGTTATGCTTTATCTATTGAAAAATAGCAGATCTACAAGCTCATAGCGCGCCACCGAGTGGCGCGCTACGAGCTTGTAGGTCTGCTATTTTTGAAAAATCGAAGAACGACTGACATTTTTTAGAATCTGATCTCAGGTCAGAATGGGTTCATCAGACCAGTGTGTGTCCAGTGGAAACCTCGTATAGAATCTGATCTCAGGTCAGAATGGGTTAATGCACACTGACTCACACTCGGAGACATTCTCTGACCAAACCATGAGAGACAAATGGATAAAATGCCCCCCCCCCCCCCTATTTATTTAGAGCCTGTCATGTAATTACTGCTCATGGCAACAGTGTAATTCAGAGTCGCCACACTCTCAGCATGCACGCAGGGCCAATGAGACGACTGCATTAGATATTAGCAGGCGACCCAATGTTCTATCAGTGTCGAAGCTAATGGATGTTATCCCATTCTGACCTGAGATCAGATTCATACGAGGTTTCCACTGGACACACACTGGTCTGATTAATCCATTCTGACCTGAGATCAGATTCTAAAAATGTCAGTCGTTCTTCGAATTTTTCAAAAATAGCAGACCTACAAGCTCGTATATGAGCTTGTAGATCTGCTATTTTTCAATAGCTAAAGCATGACATGATGCCAACACCAAAATGGGTGCCCGGTCAGAATGGGTTATAGAAGGGGCATGGCTCTGTGAAACACGGCCAGGGACAAATACGTAGCCAGCCACTAGCCAGCCTACAAGAGTTCATCTAATGCACTCGTCCACAGCAGCAAATGGTAACATCCATTAATCTGTGCCAAAATGGTATCTCCATTTATGCCCATGTTGTGTATTTCGACATCGCATCGAGGATAACGGCTATGTTATATAAGTATAGTATAAAAGCTTCAAAGTCAAGCTCAGTGTTGGGTCAGCTACTTCTAATTCTAAAGCGTAACTTGTACAGATACAAGTAGCTCACCATGACAGTAGCTTGATCAAGCTAAGTAGCATTGGTTTGATTTCGATCAACGTTTTCAATACAGCATGGACTGTTTGACAAAATCTTATCTTAACGACAACATATTTCTTTAGTTTTGGATCTGAGAGGCAAAATCTCATCAAATGGTGGTCTGTGGCTCATTTATGCCGAATAAATGATGGACCTTGATATGAAAAGGGTTGAAAACCCACTGTGTCCAAGATGAAGTCACCTTAGCCCTCTAAGACCTGCATTAATTTCTACTTGCAAAAAATAGATTTCAACCTTACTACTACTTTGTACTACTAGGACTAAGACTAAAAAAGATGTTAAAAAAAATAAAAGAAATAAAGTTTGATGAAAAATGTATAATAATTATATAATACATTAATAAATTAATAATTTACATTTGGGGGATATCTTTCACAATAATGAATAAAACATGTTCTAGACATTCTAATGATCACAAAAAAAACATATATTACAATTATTGTACCTACTTTTATTAGGGCAAAGGTCAAAAGTCTTAGGTTAAAGAATTTTAGTCAAGACATTTTTAATTTGTGTGAATTTCAGCCTCTGTGGGGGGCATTTATATGCGAATATCATGACCAATGGCATTGAAATGGCATTGCAATGAACATCACTGATGACGTTTAGGTGAAAAAAGAACAGAAAAAAATAATAATAATGTAGTAATTAATTAAAATAAAATTGTTGCTAAAAAGCAACGCTGGGTCTTAGAGGGTTAGGAGCCGATCGTAGTCACATAAATTCTTCAGACTAATTGAGAAACGTGTGAACATTCACACCTCAGAACATCACACTTGAGAAAGCTTGGCGTTTCTTTCTTCCTGTGACATCTGCTCCTGTTCAGTCATCTCTGGTGATGCGTCAGGTCAGCGTTAACAATTTCCAATGAAGATGTCTGCTCTTCACCAGACAGAGGGAACTAGCAGGGTTGAGGAAATAATTAAGGGCAGGTACATATAACTTTATGAGGGCAACCCACATTGTGATGATGTGGAGCAGACATGATTCATCTGCAGGAGCAGCAGGAAGAAAGACTAAACTTGCAAGCAATCAAAAATGTTCTACCTGAATGTTCACAAGATTCTCAATTAGTCTGAACCCTTACTGTGACTGTGACAGTGTGGTATGTGGACCGGTGAGAATTATTACACTGGTCAACTATTCAAACTAAAATTTGTGACTAAAAAATAATCATAAGATGTACTTAATGTACAGTATTCTAGAAAATGTATTTAGCTACTGTCCACCACTGGGTGGGATTATGGTATTTATTTTTACATTTACATCATATGTAAGGACAATGAATCAAATAACTAACTGATCTTTAGTTATTTCAAGGATGTTTGCCAAGAGCGCATCTGACGCACTTGGCTGCTCTTGTGGTCAAGTTTCAGATATAACATGCATACACTGTACTTTTTGCATAGAGCTCATTGTAGTAGGCCAGGCAGCGGACCAGCTTGTATACTGTACCTAATTTTGAGCGTTTTCCAAAATCAGTAAAATATCTTTTCTCGGTCTCACCTCCCGGCGGTCTCGTTCTCGACTCGGACTCGCCCCCCTCCCACACTCTGTCTTGACTCGGACTGCGAGTGTTAATGAACCCATTCATAACCATATTTACAGTAGCTAGCATTAAAAAGTCAATTTTCGTGTGTGTACTGGTCAAGCTGACATCTTGTAACACACACACACACACACACACACACACACACACACACACACACACACACACACACACACACACACACACACACACACACACACACACACACACACACACACACACACACACACACACACACACACACACACACACACACCCTTTTGAATGCTAGCTAATATGGCCATGGATATGAATGGGTGAATCTTCATTAACATTAAGGTCATTTTGACAAAGTAAACATGTCTACGGTACATATTATGTACACGGCACTCAATACACCTCTTCTGTGTGCGCTACTTAATTCTGGTCTCTTCCTGCCTCGCCAGTACCAACATTAAATCTCCATTATACATAATGGAGGGGCAAACGTGTACCAAATTACTTTTCTACAGTACAAAGGGCTAGTCATAAACTAAGCAAAACCAAGCAAATTATTTGTGTAGCTTCCCAAATGAAAATAGATGAGGAAATGCAAATCATAAGTTGTAATTCAGAGAACATGCTCTCTTCTGAACATGGGCTGGTGTTTGTTAGATTACCCTTTAACGTCAGTGTGTGGCGCTACACCTCAACCGGTGAGGAAACCTGTCAAATCATCTTTACAGTGCACAAAAGACACACAATGACAGGGGAGTATAGTGTGAAATGTATGGCACCATGAAAACGGAATAAATGATTAAATACTGTAGGATGTCCTTCCCCAGAAACCCAGTGAAATAAATAAGGCTTCAAGTGTTGAAGTGAGTCCAACTAGGCACTCGTAACATGACTTCCTGTATCGCCGCAGCATGACAGACATGACAAGTGGAGCAGTTAAGCTGACACTCACCCACACATGCAGCCATCCTTTGTGTCATGTTCAGAGCCGAGGGAGGTCAGGGGCCCTCTCAACAAACCAGCTCACTGTGAGCATTCTGACAGGACCGGACATGCTCCGACACAGAAATACCACACACCCTGAGGAAGTCACCTTCAACACGCCAATCGCAACGACCAACTTTTCCTACAACTTTGTGCCTCTTGCGCGTCTTTTCCACTTTGAGAGGTGACTCGGGTGTCCCCCAAAACAGCTTCGGCGACAGAAGTGTGCATGACGTACAGTAGGCAGCTTGTGTGTCATTGGAACCAAGATGGAGTCAATTAAAACACTGTGGCAAGGAGAGCGGTCCTGGGGTCAGGCAGGAGGCAGTGTGTGCTGTTTTTAGATTAGGAGCTCTGCCCCGTTCCACACTGTCACACCATCTCTGTCCAGTCTGGCAATGAGGAATCTGCTAGTGTTAATGGAGAATTGTGAGCAGGGGCCATAAGGAACTGATCAATAACAAAAACAACATCAATGAGATGTCAACGGCATCCCTCGGTTTATAAATCCCACTTCACCCTTGTGTTGTGAGTACAAAATGACCCGGTCGCCTCTGTTGAACATAGTGTCTGCACACCCTCCCAAGACCAAACATTGGGTTTGGCAGTGACAGGGACTACTGCAACATGGTGTGAATTGGCAATGACTAAATTTGGAGAAACAATATAAGAGAGAACAACAATTAAACAGTTGAAACAAAAATATGGAATGATAAGATGTATTCCTTTCATGTCAGGATTTCCATGTTAGCTACACTGATTCATTAATAATAATCATTCAGACCACCACGGTGCTGAGCTCACATTGAGAGGACAACTTGAATGGGAAACCAAGTTGTGGGGGTGAATTGGGGTCCATACCACGGCAAAAAAAGACCTATGCCCAAATAATAACTGTAGCATAATGCGCTATTCCATAATGCAGCGCCCTGTTTATGCGTGTCTGTGTGTGTGTGTGTGTGTGTGTGTGTGTGTGTGCGTGCGTGCGTGCAGTGAAATAGGGAGGCGTCAGGGAATGGGGGAATTGTGATGTAATTTGCATCACAGTGTGTCAGAGAAAAGTAATATTTGCACAGTAAATAATATGATAGGTGTGGGGATTCGGGTGGCGTGCAGGTTTTTTTGTGCATGGAGAGATGTGTGCTGACGGAGTGGTTTGGTAGGAGAAGGCTAACGGATAAACGGCCATGTGCTTGTGTACCCCCTTTCCATTAGGGTACAAGGATTGTCCAGGAAGTAAGTGAGCCCAGTGTCGACGACATCAGACACTGGGGTCACTGCTAAAATCTAAAATATCTAAAACCACATATTACACACATAAAGACCCCCAGGAAAGTGTTCTAAATCTTCTAAACGTCATTAACATATATTATTTTGCGTCCCTTTAAGTCAAAGTCCTAAAGTATTTGCATTAAAATCTACGTAATACTCATTAACTACTTAAGAACTATTTTATATTTCATCAATTCTGAAATAGCAGATCTACAAGCTCACAACATTTCACACATCGCAATATTGTAGATCTACTATATTTGAAAGAGTTTGAAGATTTATGATTCTTAATAGATTCATTATAATCATCTAAATCGGCATAAAAAATAAATGTAGTGAAGTTAAACATTTGCCTATGAGACGTAGATAAAAAGCATCAAGAAATGGAAATACTCAAATAACCCATTTTGGGCTGAGGTCGATTCTAAAAATGCCTTGAAAACCTGACCTAAGTTTTCTGAAAAACTTCAAATATCTATATACCAGTATCAAATATTTTTAAATTGTTGAATACTGTACATACTGTACAGAACCCCAAGAGGGGTTCCTGTCCAGAAGGGTTATAACACCAAAAGGGGTTCCTGCCCAGAATGGGATAAAGCACCAGTTCCATGAAATTGAACCATTTCACCCATGAGTTTCAAGGTACAATTTCTGTCCACTCTTGTAGGTCTGCTATTTTTGAAAAATCGAAGAACGACTGACATTTTTCGAATCTGATCTCAGGTCAGAATGGGTTCATCAGACCAGTGTGTGTCCAGTGGAAACCTCGTATGAATCTGATCTCAGGTCAGAATGGGTTAATGCAATAACAATGATTTTTCCATTTCCGAATGGTGACCTTCCAGGAATAAAGGCTTTCTATTAGCTTGGATTCCCCATGATGATATCATTGGTATAGCACTACTAGGCAGGTTTCTGCATGCGCTGTCTGTCCATCAATGGCACAGAGCGAGTAGACTGAAACTGTGCTTCTTCAGTGCTTCTTTAATATCAAGTACAGTACTTGAGTAAATGTATTTAGTTATTTACCACTGGGAACCAAGAACAGTATTCATATTTACAGGTATGAATTCTTTGTTGAATGTTCATCAGACCGCAGCACTGTCATAATTTGGTGGAAGCCATTATTACCCTGTGATCTAAAGGTGATTATCCTTCCACAATCACAATCAGAGGCATGAGCAGAGCCCTCTGAGATTTGAATGTAAAAAGAAAACATTGTCTTCTGGTAGGCTGACCTGTCCTAATGTGCCATATCGTCTCTTCTGATGAGCTTTGTTGTATCATTATCTCATGGCTGCCTCTGATCTGAGAACAATCGGCGGCTCTGCCTGTCAGCTTAACCCATTAGGACCAGAGGCCGATTCTACAAATCTCGTTAATTTTTGTGTTATCAAGTGGTTATCAAACCTTTCCATGTCAAGGACCCCCAAAATTGAAGCATTTTGGACGCCAACCTCGGCATAAAAAAAATGTTTCATGGACAGATTTGCACACATTTTCAAGATATAAAAAAAAAAGACCAAGATCAACAAGCTCATAGTGCGGACTAAGTGCATATGCTATTTCTGAATAGCCAAAGTATAAAATAAAGGTTAAAGTGGTTAGAAATCTAAAATGACACAGCTGCGTTGCCGGTTTTAACGGATTAAGAGAGGGAAAAAACACCCCAGCACTGCTCTCAGTTCTTTAATGGGCTGAGATGACTGTTCACCTTTTGAGCTTAAGTGCAGGCAGGCAGGTAGGTTTCTCTTTTTTTTCTGATCTTTTCTTTTTTTTTTCCCCACTCTTCCTCGTCAGACTAACCTGCAAGCTTATAATGGCTTCTCCCATTGAGCATTCATCCCTCGTGCTAACTTTCCTTCTGAATGCAAATACCCCCGTCACATCTTTTTGACTCTAGCCCTCCCCATATCTATCTCTCTCTATCTATCTCCCTCTCTCTCTCTCTCTCTCTCTCTCTCTCTCTCATTTTTTGTCAGAGCTGTAGCAGAGGATTAGCAGCCACGCGTGACTGATGGGGAGAGCATACGCCATTGGAATAAGTTAAAAGGGGGGGGGGGAGCTCTCTTCTTCCGTCTCCTGTGTCGCCCTCCTGTTCATTTTGCACAGGAGAGAGCTCAGAGCTAATATTCTTTCTTGGTCTCCGCAGCTCATGACAGAAAAAAATAACAATAAGTTGATGTTGCAGTCTTGCAGAGCACAAGGCTGTATTGATCTTGTTCTAATCTGATGTGTTATTTGGCCAAATGCCATAACTTACTTCATGTCTGTATACTATCATTTGATGTAAGAGCAGGAAACTATGATAAGACATTTCATTTTGGGTTGAAACTCATTTCGAATGAGGGTAGATGCAGCTCCTGGAATTCTACTTGAGGTAATGCGAGGTTTGTTATCATTTTTTAGGCCTATTCTTTATTTGACCAAGGAAAAACCGCACAGCCAGGGCAAAGAAATGGGCTGCTTTAAAAGCAATTTAATATTTTAATTGTAACATTATTTCACGCAAATCATTTGTTAACACCAGGTATTATGTTATTATTTACTGACAGAATCTGTATACATTTTTTGAGGTCTGCTATTTTTTTGAGTGGTGCAACCACTCCAAGGAACAGCAATGTCCGTGTCCGCCTACCTATGTGACGTTAATGAGCACCAGTATGACTATTAGTACCAGTAGGGGCGCTGTTGTGCCAGAAACAGAGAGAGCGATAGTGCTGCACTGTTGCCTGCTAATGAGAGAGAGAGAGAGAGAGAGAGAGAGAGGAGGGGGGGGTGAGAGAGAGGGGAGTTGCACCACTCAGTTCACACGGGTGTGATTTTTCTTTTTGATATATATTTTGGAAATAAATATTTGTACATTTAAAAACTGTGTACATTGGTGACTATAACTATAATCTACCTGATCTTGAGGCCTACAAAATCCCCCCCCCCCCCCCCCCTATAGTCAACAAGTACCAACAAGGTCGACTAGTGGATTTACTGGTCGACTAGTCGCTTAATGCCCTATTTCTTACTCGCATGAAATGCCTGTAATTTACTGGTAAATGTAATTTTTCCAGTGGGGACAGGATGACAATTTCATCAATCTGATATCTCCCATCTCCCTACCGTGTCAGATTAGCTGCATTGTTATCCTGCCATTTGACTGAATGAAAAAAGGTCTACTGGTACCACCATGACAGTACGATCGAAAAATAAGCCAACCTTCTCGTGGACAAACAATAATAGTGGAGGCATGTGACAATATCTGACCAAGCGGCAACATCACGTAATTTTACCACGTCCCAATAACTCCAGCCACACTGGAATGCAAAAGTGCAGTTCTCAATCCCAAGACGTAGGGTGGGTGACAACTCAGCTAAAAGAAACACGGCAGAGGCATGCTGTCCCAAGTGGACCAAGTTTCAGCCGACCCAGCTAGGTTCGAGTTACGTCCCGACAGGGACAGAATCGGAAAACATCATGTCCACCGTCAGCATTCGATGTCGCGGATATCCCCGAAACATCAAATGGTCAAATCCGTCCCCAGATCCGTATGGTCAAAAACTGTCCCCAGCCGTGACCTGTTTGACGGCACAGATGTGAGATTGTGTTGCAAATGTACTGTAACATATACGTATAGACACAAATGTTTCACACTACGTCTTTGTTAAGCCATGGACCCCTGGCCTGCTCCTGCTACTGGGTTGCTCTACCGGCAACCCAGGAGAAATCACCCGCTGGAATCAGACACTGTAATTATACCCCACGGTGCCCACCCCTATTCCATACTGATTGATGCCTCTTTAAATGAAGTTGCTCAGTGATTGAAGAGAATAAATGCCATGGGAAAAATCTATAAGAAGCTTTAACCGCTATGGGAAGGAAGGGCGATGATTGGCCATCTTCCACCCCTCTGGTTAATCAGGAGCCACGTTTAGTTGAAGCAGGCCGAGGCGAAACGATCACTCCGGCTCCTGCATCAGAACCATCAGTCATCTGATGGACTGATTCAGAATGACAGGGCTGAAGATGGAAGTTCCACATCGGCCAAAAATAATGGCCTGTGGATTTACAATAATTTACATGAGTGTACCATCGTTTAGGGGGATCTTAACCATTTTAATAAATCACTTAATGGGGGGGGATCACATCCTAGATTGTGTTGCTATAGCTGCATGTTAATGTTTGAACATAAAAATAGCATACTGTAGAATGGAAGGTAGCTTTTGGACTTAACAATGTGTTTTGTTAGTTTGAGCTAGAGATTTGCATTTGGTAATTTAGTGTGCACCCCCAGACAGACAAATTAGTAAAGAAATAAACATTGTGAGGCAATATTATTTTTTTGATCGATTTGATTCGCACAACAAGACCATACATAATAGTATACTACTTATTTCGTAGGAAAGATGACAGAATATTGCTGTGCCGGTGAGGTGAAGAAACCCTAGTGGGGCTTAGAACATAACTTAACCTTTTACATAAAAAATGTAATTATTTAAAAACAAAACTAAATAAAAAATATAAAAAACATATCATAAAGTATAAGAAAATAAGACAACAAAAACATGAAATAAATACTGTGCAGAAAAGACAAAAAATAAGACAAAACAAAGACATTATACTAGTTTTATAATACCCATAACGTGACATTATGGATGCCTATTATTTTTAGCGCGCCACTCTGTGGCACGCTATGAGCTTGTAGATCTGCTATTTTTCAATAGCTAAAGCACGATATGACACGAAAATGGGTTCCCGCCCAGAATGGGTTAAATTAGCACTCACAACTCGCGATAACTCCCTCAGTGTTATTCAGCTTAACATAAAACCATGACTTTTCTATCTCACCCCTCATTAGACATATATTGCATGTTCTTCTCTTGAAGAACACAAGGCAATACAAGGAGCCGTCAACCTTGGATTCTCCACCTTGATTCTTGTACCATGCCACCTCCTCCATAAGTCTGACTTTCATCTCTCCTGCTTTCTTATGCTGCTTTCACACTAGCATACTGCAAAAGACACACTAGCAGTGGCAAAAGCTACAAACCGACCACGTGTGGTTGATTCTTGTGATATTGTAAGCAAGGCAATAATATTGCGATTCAAGAAGTGGCATAGCAAATGTGGTTTTGCTTTTTTAATTCAATAACAGTGGGATCTGCATCATCAATGATATCCGTATTGATAGAACTGTATTGATATTTTCTTCAGGTTCAGGTAAAGTACAGGAAAGACAGCTCTAGCACTAAAGCAATCCTATGCCCACAGAGACACATGGGTCTAGATGCTTCCTATGCCCATAGATACATGTGTCTAGATACTTCCTATGCCCATAGAGATACATGGGTCTAGATGCTTCCTATGCCCATAGATACATGTGTCTAGATGCTTCCTATGCCCATAGAGATACATGGGTCTAGATGCTTCCTATGCCCATAGATACATGGGTCTAGATGCTTCCTATGCCCATAGATACATGGGTCTAGATGCTTCCTATGCCCATAGAGATACATGGGTCTAGATGCTTCCTATGCCCATAGATACATGTGTCTAGATGCTTCCTATGCCCATAGATACATGGGTCTAGATGCTTCCTATGCCCATAGATACATGGGTCTAGATGCTTCCTATGCCCATATAGATACATGGGTCTAGATGCTTCCTATGCCCATAGATACATGGGTCTAGATGCTTCCTATGCCCATAGATACATGGGTCTAGATGCTTCCTATGCCCATAGATACATGGGTCTAGATGCTTCCTATGCCCATATAGACACATGGGTCTAGATGCTTCCTATGCCCATAGATACATGGGTCTAGATGCTTCCTATGCCCATAGAGATACATGGGTCTAGATGCTTCCTATGCCCATAGAGATACATGTGTCTAGATGCTTCCTATGCCCATAGATACATGGGTCTAGATGCTTCCTATGCCCATAGATACATGGGTCTCTAGATGCTTCCTATGCCCATAGAGATACATGGGTCTAGATGCTTCCTATGCCCATAGAGATACATGGGTCTAGATGCTTCCTATGCCCATAGATACATGTGTCTAGATGCTTCCTATGCCCATAGATACATGTGTCTAGATGCTTCCTATGCCCATAGATACATGGGTCTCTAGATGCTTCCTATGCCCATAGATACATGTGTCTAGATGCTTCCTATGCCCATATAGATACATGGGTCTAGATGCTTCCTATGCCCATAGATACATGTGTCTAGATGCTTCCTATGCCCATAGACACATGGGTCTAGATGCTTCCTATGCCCATATAGACACATGGGTCTAGATGCTTCCTATGCCCATAGATACATGGGTCTAGATGCTTCCTATGCCCATAGATACATGGGTCTAGATGCTTCCTATGCCCATAGATACATGGGTCTAGATGCTTCCATTGCCCATAGATACATGTGTCTAGATGCTTCCTATGCCCATAGATACATGGGTCTCTAGATGCTTCCTATGCCCATAGATACATGTGTCTAGATGCTTCCTATGCCCATAGACACATGGGTCTAGATGCTTCCTATGCCCATAGATACATGGGTCTAGATGCTTCCTATGCCCATAGATACATGGGTCTAGATGCTTCCTATGCCCATAGATACATGTGTCTAGATGCTTCCTATGCCCATAGATACATGGGTCTAGATGCTTCCTATGCCCATAGATACATGGGTCTAGATGCTTCCTATGCCCATAGAGATACATGGGTCTAGATGCTTCCTATGCCCATAGATACATGGGTCTAGATGCTTCCTATGCCCATAGATACATGTGTCTAGATGCTTCCTATGCCCATAGATACATGTGTCTAGATGCTTCCTATGCCCACAGAGATACATGGGTCTAGATGCTTCCTATGCCCATAGATACATGGGTCTAGATGCTTCCTATGCCCATAGATACATGTGTCTAGATGCTTCCTATATTCCCACAGAGATACATGTGTCTAGATGCTTCCTATATTCCCACAGAGATACATGGGTCTAGATGCTTCTATAGTAGGTTCTATAAGGCCAGCATATTTTAACCCTAACCTTACCTTACCTCAGTCTTAACTGGTCAAGTAAGTCCCCTAACCTCATATCATTCTTAACCAGCCATGTAAGTCCCCTAACCTCATCAGTCTTAACTGGCCACGTCAGTTTCAGTATAGGCATCAGTATACACTATGCAGTAGGTCGATTGCATCGCCTTTATAAGTAACCTACTGATGATTATCGGTTGATAACATTCAAAGTGGGTGTGTGTGTGTGTGCATGAGAGCGTATGCGTGTGTGCTTTACTGTAACTAAAATCGAGCAAATGTGCAGGATTTGTAAAATGGTTGGGAGATTCTCCTTTAATGACATACTGTATGACATAAAAGATATGATATCTCCATCTCTCTCTCCTTGTGATCATCAGTCTAATTTCACTTCCTTCCAAAACATTAGCAAACTCCACATGCGGTAGCAGCAGCAGTCAGCCCCTCCACAGCGTGTCAACACAGCCCCGGCTCTGGCTCCTTTTCTCCCCTTAATCAACGTGGCAGCTCTATTTTTCCACGCTCTCTTCTCTTCTGTCTCCCGCCACCCCCCCCCCCCCCCCCCCCCCAACCCTTGCGCTCTCCTTGCTTCTCCAGGTTTCATAATCACACGCAAGACTGCTATGACAGGTAGGTATTTGCAGTGGATTAGACCTGTAATATTTTGGCATTAAGGTGAATTAATATGGCGGCGAGTATGGAAAACGGTGGGTAATTACCGTCTTGTAGGCGCTCCCCCGTGCCGTTTTAGGAACATGTCAAATGGATTTGCTCAATTCTTCCTCCACCCTCTGCCAAGTACCCCCCCCCTCTCCGCTCTTCAGTACAGCTTCACAGAACAGTTTTTACCCCTGGTGCTTCGGGAGAACTTTGATATTGGTTGAAAGCATTGTGTTGTCCTTGAGGAACAATTTGGCTTGACACGTGTAATTGTGGCGTAATTAAACATTGGCACAGGGGCTTAAACGGAAGCCTGTCAAATTCCCTGACCTTCCGAGCTCAGAGGGGTCAGGACTGAATGGCAGGCCATGGTTAATTTTTTCTCCTGGAAGAGGAAATGAAAGCCACCGGCACATCCATTTGTTGTACAGAACAAATTGATGGGTGTGTGTGTGTGTGTGTGCGTGTGTGTGTGTGTGTGTGTGCGTGCATGTACTGTACGTGTACTACTGGGACTATATATGTGACTATACTTGTTGTCTCCATGCAAATTGTTACTGTATGTATTGCATGTGCATGCGTGCGTGTGCGTGTGTGTGTGTCAGCACGTCGGAGCGTCTTTTCTATGTCAAACTGTCCACGCCACAAACACTCATATCAGTGTGTTGTGGTCCCAAAGCAAACACATCAGGCACTCAGCACGGGGACATGATGCCTTGCTATTGCACCAGAATCATTTCCAGTATGCATTTACATGCAAATTCCCCTCTTCCCTGCCTCTCTGCAGTCACAATGGAGCTTGGGCAAATCATTGTCTCATCAGAGAGAGATAGATTTCATCTCAGGGTCTTCTGGACTGGAAGGTACTGGCTGAATTCATATGTTGAGCACAGAGGCTGCCATGTCTCCACATTACTTGTGCTTCATCATGGAGGCAGGCAAATAGCCTGAGCCCTTTAACCCATTCTGACCTGAGATCAGATTCATATGAGGTTTCCACTGGACACACACTGGTCTGATTAACCCATTCTGACCTGAGATCAGATTCTAAAAAATGTCAGTCGTTCTTCGATTTTTCAAAAATAGCAGACCTACAAGCTCGTAGCGCGCCACTCGGTGGCGCGCTATGAGCTTGTAGGTCTGCTATTTTTCAATAGCTAAAGCATAACACGATGCTAACACCAAAATGGGTTCCCGTTCAGAATGGGTTAATATTTGTGCAAATGTCATAGAAAGGACAGTCACCACAAAATGGAGGTGGATGAGTTCAAAATGAGAAACATGGCCTTGCCAGTGCCATGCCAGATTCTTCTAACCACGGAAATCATTTAAAAGTCTACGACCACTGTCTTAAGTTTTACCACATGAACCCGAACCCATTCGTGATGCAAATGAGGAGAGACATCCCAGAGAGCGGTATTGCGAGCATCACTTGTTGGCTAGCACAAGCGAAGCATCTGTGTGACTGGAACTCGGTGTGAATCTGCGGTGTGAATCCCAGGCCCAACTAGCTGTGGTGCCGCAGCAATTTTCAACCGTCTACCCCCTGCATAAGCCCACAACATTACCACGATAGGTGTCCCGCACAGGGACACCTATCAATCAGACATATCAAACAGAAACACTGAATATATGAATATATGAGAGAGAGAGAGAGAGAGAGAGAGAGGGAGACATTACAGCACCATGGACAGCGACACAGTGGGCTGGGCTTGGCTTACTGCTTGACAGTATGCCTGTCGTGAACAATGTTTCTAAATGATGTTCTCTGAATTTAGTAACGACTGAGAAAAGCATCCAAATGTCAGACTATTGCTTTGGCTTTGATGTCCTTTGTTTGTTGCCTCCATGCTGTGCTCCATCACACTGAGCTACATCCGGTTTATCCCATTTAGGCCTGAGATCAGATTAAAAAAATGTCTTCTACATCCTGACAGTTTTCTGAAAAAGCTATGTTTCTATGTCAGTCGTTCGATTTTTCAAAAATAGCAGAACTACAAGCTCGTAGCGCGCCACTCGGTGGCGCGCTATGAGCTTGTAGATCGGCTATTTTTCAATAGCTAAAGCATAACATAATGCTAACACCAAAATGGGTTATTGCAGGATGGTGTGGGGGTTTTCGTGACCCGACGTTTTATTTTTTTTACTGCACATTACCGTCCGTAGCTATTTAAAACACATGAGATTTGTACACGGCTCTGCAACATCACAGTGAGAATGTGAAGCTATCGATAATGTGACGGTAATAAGAACAGGGTGGTGAAATGGTATTCCATTGCTTGAGTAGCCTAACATTTGGTACGCAACTGTACATGCCAAGGCACTAGCATACCGGTAGCTGCTAATGAATGTGGCACAACATTTTATAGATTTACATTTATTCACAGTGTGAATAAATCATCGAATGAACTACTAACTTGTTGTATCATCATCAAACTATAATTCACTCAATGTCTGAATGTCTGAATGAATGAATGTCTGAAACACTGTAGCTCCTCATTGCCTGCACCAATCGCTGCAAACTACGGAGGTCTTCACGAAGCCCGCCTTTTTTTAATTCAACAAATGATAAATTAATAATGAATTTATTAGTGAATCCCCCACTTGCCCAACTATTATAACTTTGTGCCCTTCCAAAGCTCATCCGTTAACAATTCCCTCCCAATCAATAATCTCATCTATTACATCGCATTAGCCACACTGTACCTAATTTGGTGTTCATATTTTAGAATGGTTAAGGACTACGGTAGTATCTTTGTGCAGTGACAAATTGCTTGTTATATTGCTGGTTTATACTGCTGTATAAACACAATGCAAGTTGGTACATTAATAAAACATAGTATGTGAACACTAGAAGCTGTCTACATTTCATTGAGCAATACCATGGTATGCAACACTTGTACATACTCTGGGACATTTCGCCTGGAGCCAAATTGGAGGCGACTGAAGAGAGGCCCGCAGTGAGTGCTCCGCCTGGGCGCAGGGCCTTTGCGGCTTGCAGCCTTCGCCGAAGGCTACAAGACAGTGCTCTGCCTAGCGGTAGGACCCCCAGTCAGAGCACAGTTATCTCCACAGGACCCCCAGTCAGAGCACAGTGACCTCCACAGGACCCCCAGTCAGAGCACAGTGACCTCCACAGGACCCCCAGTCAGAGCACAGTGACCTCCACAGGACCCCCAGTCAGAGCACAGTGACCTCCACAGGACCCCCAGTCAGAGCACATCTCCACAGGACCCCCAGTCAGAGCACAGTGAGCTCCACAGGACCCCCAGTCAGAGCACAGTTATCTCCACAGGACCCCCAGTCAGAGCACAGTGACCTCCACAGAACCCCCAGTCAGAGCACAGTGACCTCCACAGGACCCCCAGTCAGAGCACAGTTATCTCCACAGGACCCCCAGTCAGAGCACAGTGACCTCCACAGGACCACCAGTCAGAGCACAGTTATCTCCACAGGACCCCCAGTCAGAGCACAGTGACCTCCACAGGACCCCCAGTCAGAGCAGTTATCTCCACAGGACCCCCAGTCAGAGCAGTTATCTCCACAGGACCCCCAGTCAGAGCAGTTATCTCCACAGGACCCCCAGTCAGAGCAGTTATCTCCACAGGACCCCCAGTCAGAGCACATTTATCTCCACAGGACCCCCAGTCAGAGCACAGTGACCTCCACAGGACCCCCAGTCAGAGCACAGTTATCTCCACAGGACCCCCAGTCAGAGCACAGTGACCTCCACAGGACCCCCAGTCAGAGCAGTTATCTCCACAGGACCCCCAGTCAGAGCAGTTATCTCCACAGGACCCCCAGTCAGAGCAGTTATCTCCACAGGACCCCCAGTCAGAGCAGTTATCTCCACAGGACCCCCAGTCAGAGCAGTTATCTCCACAGGACCCCCAGTCAGAGCACATTTATCTCCACAGGACCCCCAGTCAGAGCACAGTGACCTCCACAGGACCCCCAGTCAGAGCACAGTTATCTCCACAGGACCCCCAGTCAGAGCACAGTGACCTCCACAGGACCCCCAGTCAGAGCACAGTGACCTCCACAGGACCCCCAGTCAGAGCACAGTGACCTCCACAGGACCCCCAGTCAGAGCACAGTGACCTCCACAGGACCCCCAGTCAGAGCAGTTATCTCCACAGGACCCCCAGTCAGAGCAGTTATCTCCACAGGACCCCCAGTCAGAGCAGTTATCTCCACAGGACCCCCAGTCAGAGCAGTTATCTCCACAGGACCCCCAGTCAGAGCACAGTGACCTCCACAGGACCCCCAGTCAGAGCAGTTATCTCCACAGGACCCCCAGTCAGAGCAGAGTTATCTCCACAGGACCCCCAGTCAGAGCAGAGTTATCTCCACAGGACCCCCAGTCAGAGCAGAGTTATCTCCACAGGACCCCCAGTCAGAGCAGAGTTATCTCCACAGGACCCCCAGTCAGAGCACAGTGACCTCCACAGGACCCCCAGTCAGAGCAGTTATCTCCACAGGACCCCCAGTCAGAGCAGAGTTATCTCCACAGGACCCCCAGTCAGAGCAGTTATCTCCACAGGACCCCCAGTCAGAGCAGTTATCTCCACAGGACCCCCAGTCAGAGCACAGTGACCTCCACAGGACCCCCAGTCAGAGCACAGTGACCTCCACAGGACCCCCAGTCAGAGCACAGTGACCTCCACAGGACCCCCAGTCAGAGCAGTTATCTCCACAGGACCCCCAGTCAGAGCAGTTATC
This sequence comes from Protomyctophum bolini, assembly GCF_963924005.1. Classification (NCBI taxonomy): domain Eukaryota; kingdom Metazoa; phylum Chordata; class Actinopteri; order Myctophiformes; family Myctophidae; genus Protomyctophum; species Protomyctophum bolini. The sequence goes on from NC_137871.1 coordinate 38,307,038, forward strand.
TCCACAGGACCCCCAGTCAGAGCAGTTATCTCCACAGGACCCCCAGTCAGAGCAGTTATCTCCACAGGACCCCCAGTCAGAGCACAGTGACCTCCACAGGACCCCCAGTCAGAGCAGTTATCTCCACAGGACCCCCAGTCAGAGCAGAGTTATCTCCACAGGACCCCCAGTCAGAGCAGAGTTATCTCCACAGGACCCCCAGTCAGAGCAGAGTTATCTCCACAGGACCCCCAGTCAGAGCAGAGTTATCTCCACAGGACCCCCAGTCAGAGCACAGTGACCTCCACAGGACCCCCAGTCAGAGCAGTTATCTCCACAGGACCCCCAGTCAGAGCACAGTGACCTCCACAGGACCCCCAGTCAGAGCAGTTATCTCCACAGGACCCCCAGTCAGAGCACAGTGACCTCAACAGGACCCCCAGTCAGAGCACAGTGATCTCCACAGGACCCCCAGTCAGAGCACAGTGATCTCCACAGGACCCCCAGTCAGAGCACAGTGACCTCCACAGGACCCCCAGTCAGAGCAGTTATCTCAACAGGACCCCCAGTCAGAGCACAGTGACCTCCACAGGACCCCCAGTCAGAGCACAGTGATCTCCACAGGACCCCCAGTCAGAGCACAGTGACCTCCACAGGACCCCCAGTCAGAGCACAGTGACCTCCACAGGACCCCCAGTCAGAGCACAGTGACCTCCACAGGACCCCCAGTCAGAGCACAGTTATCTCCACAGGACCCCCAGTCAGAGCACAGTGACCTCCACAGGACCCCCAGTCAGAACACAGTGACCTCCACAGGACCCCCAGTCAGAGCACAGTGACCTCCACAGGACCCCCAGTCAGAGCACAGTGACCTCCACAGGACCCCCAGTCAGAGCACAGTGACCTCCACAGGACCCCCAGTCAGAACACAGTGACCTCCACAGGACCCCCAGTCAGAGCACAGTGACCTCCACAGGACCCCCAGTCAGAGCAGTTATCTCAACAGGACCTCCAGTCAGAGCAGAGTTATCTCCACAGGACCCCCTGTCAGAGCACAGTGACCTCCACAGGACCCCCAGTCAGAGCACAGTTACCTCCACAGGACCCCCAGTCAGAGCAGAGTTATCTCCACAGGACCCCCAGTCAGAGCACAGTGACCTCCACAGGACCCCCAGTCAGAGCACAGTGACCTCCACAGGACCCCCAGTCAGAGCACAGTTACCTCCACAGGACCCCCAGTCAGAGCAGAGTTATCTCCACAGGACCCCCAGTCAGAGCACAGTTACCTCCACAGGACCCCCAGTCAGAGCAGAGTTATCTCCACAGGACCCCCAGTCAGAGCACAGTGACCTCCACAGGACCCCCAGTCAGAGCACAGTGACCTCCACAGGACCCCAGTCAGAGCACAGTGACCTCCACAGGACCCCCAGTCAGAGCACAGTTATCTCCACAGGACCCCCAGTCAGAGCACAGTTATCTCCACAGGACCCCCCAGTCAGAGCACAGTGACCTCCACAGGACCCCCAGTCAGAGCACAGTTATCTCCACAGGACCCCCAGTCAGAGCACAGTTATCTCCACAGGACCCCCAGTCAGAGCACAGTTATCTCCACAGGACCCCCAGTCAGAGCACAGTTATCTCAACAGGACCCCCAGTCAGAGCACAGTGACCTCCACAGGACCCCCAGTCAGAGCACAGTTATCTCCACAGGACCCCCAGTCAGAGCACAGTTATCTCCACAGGACCCCCAGTCAGAGCACAGTGACCTCCACAGGACCCCCAGTCAGAGCACAGTGACCTCCACAGGACCCCCAGTCAGAGCACAGTTATCTCAACAGGACCCCCAGTCAGAGCACAGTTATCTCCACAGGACCCCCAGTCAGAGCACAGTGACCTCCACAGGACCCCCAGTCAGAGCAGAGTTATCTCCACAGGACCCCCAGTCAGAGCACAGTTATCTCTACAGGACCCCCAGTCAGAGCACAGTGACCTCCACAGGACCCCCAGTCAGAGCACAGTGACCTCCACAGGACCCCCAGTCAGAGCAGAGTTATCTCCACAGGACCCCCTAGTCAGAGCACAGTGATCTCCACAACGTTGGCTCTGTTACTTAACTTTAAGTGTATATATGTACTAGCATTCATCACTATTGAGCAATTATATTGTGACAAAACAGAGGCCATAATGTTGCTTACACTTAAGTGCTTAAGTGGTTAAATATACTAGGAAATCTAATCCAATTCCAAATGACTACATCATTTCATAAAGTAAATACAATAAATGTATTGTTTCCATCGACATTACACATTATTGTGCCTGGTGTTTCCATGGGATAAGAAAGATAAGGGCAAAGGGAAGAGATATAAGGGATTATAGTGGAAGAGGGAGAGCAGGTTATGGATATTATTTGTTTAAGACTCAAATGTCGTCCAGAGCCTGTTATATGTACAGCTATGTTTTAATAATTTAAGTGGTGTCAAATGGTTCCCAGAAGCATCAAACCCTGGTGTGAAGACAAGTGTATATACCTGAAAAGGCTACAAAATGGAACTTGATGTTCCGATTTGCCGATGTTCCCAGCATAGCCTAACCTCGAAATAATGACTTACAGAAAGAAGGAAAGAAATTGCAGCAAAATGGTATTTCCCTCAGCCGCACAGTGAATTAGGCCCCATTGTTGTGCAGAGAGCAGGACCCCTGGTAATCTCTACTGGATTCAATGTTATCTTCAGCCGGGTATACTCTCTGTTAGCGTGGCCAGTAGCTGCCGTCTTCAGCACGGGCAAATCTAATTTTCTATTCAGTGTTACATTCAGAGAGAAAAAAAACTCCTAATCACCAGGCGGCTCAAAGAACATGAAATCATTAAATATTTATTGGATTATGTTATCGGCTACAGCAGGATTTTGTTTGGGTGGGTCTTTCTTGTCTCATGAAAAAAAATGAAGATCACTTTGCCAAATCAACCAGACTGGACTGTCAAACTGTTGTCAATGGCTGACTGTGATAGCTGCAGTGCTCTCCAGATGAGTTCCTTTGAATGCACTCGCCCTTTGGATAAATGTGTCATTTTTGTTCTCTCTCTCTCCCTCTCTCTGCAAGTTGTGAGCTTACATCTCTCTTTTTTGTAACTACGGTACATCTTCCTCCCCATCAAACAGATCAGTTTTATCGGATCAGGACGAATCATATGATATTGGTGATCTTCCGAGAGGATATGTACAGACTTAATATTATGCTTCCGATGTGCTCGTAAGCCACACCACACAATATTGTCAATTAAATTGCTAAAATGTAATATGCACGTGGAAAAGAACCAGGCACTATATGTGCATGTGAGGATCAGGTCGTCATATAGGCGATCTCAGCTCTCGGCTTGTGCAGAGAAGAGCTACCATTTACCTTCCTGTCCACTGAGTTGTGCTGTTTGCTGCAGAGTGTCTGATGGAGGAAGAACTAGAGAGGTAGGGAGCGAGAGAGAGAGAGAGAGAGAGAGAGAGAGAGAGAGAGAGAGAGAGAGAGAGAGAGAGAGAGAGAGAGAGAGAGACGGAGCAATGGGGGAGGATACAGGCAGAGAGTGAAGTTGGGAGGCTGGTGGAGGAAGTGAGAATATGAAGACAGAAACCTGAGATAGAAAGCAGACGGTGAATGACAGGGAGACGTGAAGATAAAAAGTAAGAAGAAAGAAAGAGAGAACAAATAAACAAAGAAGTTAAAGAGAAAGCGAGAGAGCGAGAGAGCGAGAGAGAGAGAGCACACTGTGAAGCAGGCAGGGTTTCCTCTCTCTCTCTCTCTGATGGTGCCTGCATCCACATTTAAATGCTCCGTCTGGGAGCCCCATGGGACTCCCACAGCAATGCCCAGGGCAGAGCTCCATCTCTGGGGCTTCAACCTAGACATCTGCCCTGCGGAGCGGAGCCCTCTCTGACAGCCCACAAGCAGCCAAGGAAGGGAGAGGGGGGAGGGGGGAGGGTGAGAGAAAGCAGGTAGGGAAAGAGGAAATAAGGATGGAGAATGATAGAGGGTATAAAAGAACTAGCGTGATGAAAAGGGAACGCAAAATGCGTGCATGTGTGTGTGCGTGGGGGGGGGGGGGTGAGCAGAGAGAGTTATTATGGGAAGAGCACAGAAACGCTGTTTTGAGAAATATCAGCAATCAGCCTCATCCCACGGAAACATTGTGATGATGTTTCTGTTGATTGTAATTGGCTGTAGTTTCTGCTTCCACATGCAAGCGTAATCTGTTAGGATTTGAATCATAATTGTGTTGTGAACCTGGCCCCGTGGACTATTTCCGTAATATCCACACAAATAATTTCACGACTCGCATTTGCAATAATTTGACTGATAGTGAGCATTATGGCAGCCGAAAACACACTGAATGGCTGTGTCCCTGTGCGGCCTCTGGCGATAAAGACATAATGACTAGAGTGTGTGGCACTTTTCTCAACAAAGTTGTAAACTATAGGCGGCAACAAACAAACCATAATAGGAACGTGGTATGGAATGTGGTAATAATATTAGCAGTAAAATGCTATCCGTCAAATAATAAACAACGATAATAGCAATACAAATGTGTATGATGTGACAGCTATTACTACTACTACAAAGAATCATAGGTCTATATAATAATATAGGACTAAGTGCATGTAGACACTAGAGTAACAAAGTGCAGCAAAATACTCCCAATGACAAATTGAACGAACAATAAACGATGGGCCAACGATGAACACTTGCCCCGCTGCCTCTATTAACAGCCAGGTCTCATGATGTCTTTCTACCGGATGAGAAGTGTTGGCCCTGGAATGGTGTGATGTTTGCATGCTGTGCGAATTGCATGTCAGCTGGAACAGACGCTTGGACTTCATCTCACATTAGCCCTGCTCTTCTTCATATGAGACAGACTGCAGAGTGCCAGATTGATTCTTTCCCGGGGGGAGGAGCAGCGGCACTTACAGTATGACCCCACTTAAGGTTTGCCAGGAATCTCGTGTGATGTACCCAACGTTTTTTCTCATAATGAGCATGTGCATGCACACAAATATATACTGTATGTACAGAAAGTGCAAAGAAAAATAAATACATGTCCACATGTGTTATGCTCAACAGATGCATGTTAGACTTTACTGAACACCTCGATCGGCAGACATAACAGTGTGCGTCAGCTCACACCACACACGTACACAAAGCCATGCATTTCCCCCACTCCGTTCTCTCTCTCTCTCTCTCTCTCTCTCTCTCTCTCTCTCTCTCTCTCTCTCTCTCTCTCTCTCTCTCTCTCTCTCTCTCTCTCTCTCTCTCTCTCTCCCTCTCCCTCTCCCTCTCCCTCTCTCTCTCCCTCTCTCTCCCTCTCTCTCTCTCCCACTCTCCCCTCTCCGCCTTCCCACACCCCCTCCTGTCATACCCGCCAGGTCGCGGTGGGCAGTCACTGTGCCCGACAGCCGGAGCACGGGGAGGGGGACAGGCCACCATGTTGGCAGTCACCTCCTATTATCACCCTGGTTCGTCTTCCTTCTTGAGATCAATGGGCAGTGAAAAGGAACCACATCAGTGTGCTGCCTTCTTCAACCTCACACATGCAACGGCGAGACCGGCTGAGGGAAGGGGGTTATGGGGAATGGGGGGCACTGTAAGGTCTGACACACTGTGAAACCCTGTACTGCTGTAGAGTGGGGAAAGCTACGTATAGGAGTGCAGTGTATACATAGACTACTACAGTCAGAAGACAGGGGGAATTTGTCTCGTCACTTCCATCATGACGATTCGTCACTTTCACACACACGTCATTATATATAGACAAAACAATGTGTTGGGGGAAATAGCTGAGAAACTCCTATTTCACAATGTGACGCAGTGTCAAAGAACTAATAATAGTTTGTCAGCTATTGTAGCTATAAAATAAACCTAATGGTGCATTTTATTTTATGGTTTGTTTGCAAACTGTCATGTCCGTTTTATTGTAATTGTTTAGAAGCATGACACTTAAATAAAGAATCAATCAATCAATCATGTATAGCCACGTGGCAGCGTCACCTTACAACAGATGCAAATCGCGACCCGAGACAGTGCCGTGCCCAGTATCGAGTCGGTCGGATAAATATGGAGATCCTGTTGTTCAGAACCACTATATCCGTATATGGGCAGAGCAATCTACTTCAAAAGGACCAGAGGCTTGGTGCGCCAAGGGCTACACACCTGGACTTGCCTCAGGGCCTTGGATCTAGAGATGGGAATTCAGGTAGACTTGCAGGTGCATTTGTTGTGTGTTAATTCAGGTGGCTTTCTGCATGTACTGTGTGTATGCCTGTGTGAGTTGGTTGTGTGTATTTGTACTGTGAAACCGAAATTACACCAGCACAGCACACACAACAACACACCAAGAGAGTAGCCTACAAAATAAAATAAACATGCCCAAAATGTCATATTTCACCAGCTATACACACACACACACACACACACACACACACACCTTTGTGTTGTACTTGAGAGTTGACATTAGAATGCCTTGCTCAAATAACATTGGCGCGCGGCATGATAAGAACTAGTGGGTTGTTGCTGGCTGCAAATGCTATCCCATTGGCTGAGAGGTCGGCTAGAGGCAAAAAGTGTCTGGTTGCCTATAGAGGCAAGGCAGCCAATCAATCAGGACGATAGCTTGTCACTACGGCAGCCAATAAGAAAGATGCTACTACAGCAAGTGGGCGTGAAAGCAAAGCCGAGACCAATGGATGTCCTCAGCCCCTGATGAATGTGTATGGCGTCAACCGTCAACGCTTTAGAAACATTGTCAGAATATAGATGTGCGAGGCCTTCTGTTGCACGCACACTCATTCATTTGTCACAATTAGGGCCAGTGCAGGGAATTAACCCATTCTGGGCGGGAACCCGTTTTGGTGTTAGCACTATGTTATGCTTTAGCTATTGAAAAATAGCAGATCTACAAGCTCATAGCGCGCCACCGAGTGGCGCGCTACGAGCTTGTAGGTCTGCTATTTTTTGAAAAATCGAAGAACGACTGACATTTTTAGAATCTGATCTCAGGTCAGAATGGGTTCATCAGACCAGTGTGTGTCCAGTGGAAACCTCGTATGAATCTGATCTCAGGTCAGAATGGGTTAAGCTCTGCATCTGTTGCAGGTCATGTCTGTATCTGTCATCCTTTCCAAAGATGTCAGACACATTATTATGGCTTGCCTTGCTGAGACATCCTTCACGTGACCATAGGAAGAGTACAGGGCAGGGGATACAGTGAACGCTATAGCAGACGTGACCATAGGAAGCGTATAGGGCAGGGGATACAGTGAACGCTATAGCAGACAAGTGTGGCCTTGCTGTGAAAACTCTGTCAAATCAGGAGAAAGGCTATTGGAGCTTTCTGGGATTGTGATTCTAGATGTTCTGCCTCTAGAATCGCTGTGACTAGAGGAGAGGAAAATGCCATAGACCTGCTCCCGCTCCCAACTCATAAATACTCTCAAGGACCAAGGCTTTAAAAAAAAAAAGTCAATAGCCTCTGTTAGCAATTTGCACACATGCAGGAACACACACACACACATACACACACACGTGCGTGTGCATATCGACACTCGCACACACAAACGCTCGCAGTCGCACACAAATAAAAATCGCACATCAGCAAAAATACGCAGATGCATTCTGTCAAAATATAAATCAACAATCACAGTACTACATAAACACAAGTGCCATGCCAGCAGAAAGGAGGGCTGGGATATATGAACATGACTATGCAAGTACCTCCGCCGCAGCTCAGGCAGGATCTCAGCTTGAGTGCCGGAACTGGAGGTAAATCAAAGGCAGCTGGAGTAAAGGCTATTTTATGCTCCGTGGTATGGCAGTGTTGCTGGCCGACAAGAACTGATTTTCAAGCCAACACCACGCTGAGGTGGTTTGTTAGCTTAGAAATCTATGCTCTTTTCGGCAAACGACACAGTGGCGTTAACCTCGCGTCAGCAGGCTTCCCACCGCAGAGGAAAGCCTGGTATTCTTTCCAAACTGGCCTGTGTGATCCTGTTTAGAATTTAAATTTAAAATCGTGTTCTGGTGGTGTGCTCCGGTTCACATCGCATTGATTTTGTTCCCCACATTAATTAAATTATTTTAGTCTTGCTAGTCACGCCATGAGTTAGAATAAAAGATGGCCATATCACATGATTATTATACCAAAATAAATAATTATATCAAACTAAACCAATTTTAAGCTAGTAGAACTGAGTTTAAAGTACAATTTAGGAATTATTTAAATTAATAAATTGTTAAGAGTAGTTAATGCAATATAACTAGCTAACTATCTGCTGTAGCTGAAGGTGGTTTCCTCTTCCATTGAGAAGGTTTGACCCTGGTGTCGTGTAGGTGTAGGGCACCTACTGGTTGGCAATGGCAAGATTGGACACTGCACATGCCACCACATTATTGTAGTTTGAACATCGTTGCAATTACCTCACTAAGGAAGACAACGGACATTTAATGATAGTAGCTTTACGATTGCATTGTACAAGTGTACGTACATCTAGAAGGAAAAAACGCATCCTCTATATTCTTCACAAAACATGGCTGAAAGTAATCATGTAATTGAGGGTTGTTTTTGTGGGGTTTTTAACCCCTATTATGTGTGATGTCTTTGCTATGATAACTGGTTTTCTTTATATTAACTGACTGTCACGTTCTTTTGTTGTTCCACAATGGAAACAAACCAGGTAATGTTGTGGCCTCCTGGTGGCGCTATAATAGGCCAATGTGAAAAGGGTGCCATTTCTTCATATGCCTTTGATGGCAATTGGATGAGTTCAGGCATTTTTCCGTTCCAAATTTTGGAAAAGTTCACCTGTTGGTGGCGCTATAACAGGCCAATGTGAAAAGCACATTATATATATATAGATATAGCACATTGTTGTGCTATATCCTTAAATTGCTGTTCAACTGGTATGATTTGTAATCTGTGGTTATTTGCATTTCAACCAAACTAAACGAATTGTTATTAATTAAAATCGATCAAGGAGAGCAGTAGTACAAGTGCAGTCTGGTGTGCAAATAAACTAAAACAAACAAACATACATTACAAATTAAATAAATATGGCATATACTGTAGGTATATATGGCATGATAGAGATTCAGTTCAGTCAGTCATTCTTTCAGACCATGTTGGACAACTTACCGGCTTTAAGGAAAAAGCTGTTGCTGTGTGTGTGTGTGTGTGTGTGTGTGTGTGTGTGTGTGTGTGTGTGTTGTCCTGTATCATCTGCCAGAAGGCAGCAATTAATTCAAAGAGGTGTTAATTGATGAATTAGCCTATAATTATGTGTTGGATTACAAACATGTCCACACAAAACATGAATAAAATAAATATATGTATGCAAATTAGTTGAATGGACTCTTGCTCATATATTGTCTTCCATTTTCTATGTCTACTGGAAAGTGAAACCCACTTGCTAAGTAGAAGCCCAGCCTGGTATAAAGGTTTAGGACAGAACAGATATCTCTGCTGTCTGAGAGAAACCACCTAACTTTCTTCCTTTCAGGAAAGGAAGAAAACCTTGTATTTTTTAAACTATGCAATACTGCCTCATCAAAGTTGTTATTGTGACTTCATGTATTGTCAATTACTTGCATGAGCAGACAGTTTGAGGGTCAAATGGCGTTAAGAGGTTTTGTCCGAAGCGTATTTTAATACTTCATTGGTCATTGGTTCATAACACACAGACGTAAAGGGTGTTCAATAGCATTAATTTATGCCGATCCCGATGCTCCCTTGTCAAGCGCTATTCATAGTCCAGTTTTGGGTAAAGAGGTGATCACTGGAACGGTGGTTTAGTAAAAACAGAGAGAGATGTGTTGTGTGAGCGGTGAGGTGACCGCCACGGCGCAACGTCATGTTTTCGGTAGTCACCTCTTCACCGAAAACTGGACTATGAGGGCTTCAGGAATGAGCTGCATGTTGGGAGGCATACTTTTGTTAGACATAGCATTGGTCCGACTGGATTAAGGTTGGTGAGGGGTGCGTAAAACGACCGGATTAAGGTTGGTATGGGGTGCGTTAAAACGACCGGATTAAGGTTGGTGAGGGGTGCGTTAAGGGTTGGGAGAGGGTTAAGGTTAGGTTTAGGTGTGCTGGCCTGTGGGAGGTTAGGGTTAGGGCGAGGGTTTGAGATATCGGACCAATGGTATGTCTAAAGGAACCACAGTGCCCAGTTGTCCCAGGTACGATGCCAGCAATGTGTCAAATATGACTGGTGTCCTTGTGCAAGACACCTACTGTATAACCCCTAACTGCTCTGTGCCCCATCTGGGTTGAGCTGAAACTGAATTTCCCCCCGCGGTGGCAAGTAGTTCAATATTATTATTACAATAGTTCCAAGAATGTTTTTTTCACACCACCTTTGTCAGGACATTGTGAACACACAACTGATTATTAACACTACAGGTAGTACAGTCAAAGGCTGTGCTAAAAGGGTAACACAAAAACCCACAGGGGACAATTACAATAGAACACATATTGGTATAAAGCTCAGTAGAAACAAAGGAGAAGAAAGTGAAGAGATACTCATTGCAAACCTAAAGACATCTTTCACAATACACACCCAGGACCTGGACCTGAAATCTAGGACAACGTAAATTCCTGCGACTTCCTGGAGAGACATAATTATTCTTGTCTCTTTCAATCGTTATTTTGTCTCAACTGTCGACATGAAGCAGCATCCAAATTAGGAGTCTACTTGTAAACGAGTGCACAAAGTGTTGCCTTCCTCTTAATTGACTTTGTTTCCTCCAACTACATCCACTGTCACATCTTGGGAAAGATTTAAGGCTGCAATCCATGACTTTTATCCCTGCGATTACCTGCGATTCCAAGCCGGGTCCCCAACACAAGCACCGACATTTCTACTGTTGAGAGACCGCTCAAAAATATTATTACGTTTATTGTAGCAGCAATTAGTATTGGTGTTGGGGAGGGGGGGCGGGGCAGGGTTCGTGAGACACGGCCAAAGCATTTTCGGGGGTCCCCAGCCAAAAAAAGTTGAGAACCCCTGCTCTATAGTATACACATTGTATTTTAGGATAAAAGTGATCTGGAAAGCCATCGGTTTGATCCACCGGTCTGAAACAAGCATCCTTTTAGAGGGGAAGCGGAAGGATTTCTGTTGTGTTGTGGGAGTACAATAAGGCGAGTGGAGAACCGAGGGAAATCCATTGACAAAAATTCTGGGGGTCTGTTATTTTTAGCCAAAGAGGCAATAATTACCCAGGCAATGTCTAACAAAATTGTTCAGGCTTGGCTAGGCAATTAGGCCAGGCGGAGCATCTAATGGAGAGAGAATTACACAGACCTTTCCCCCATTAGCCTCCATTTACACCAGGAAATGTACTGAGAGTAAATGGACCAGCCATGACTTCCAAACCAGATTACTCACCCTCTCTACCGATTCTCACTCGCTCTTTCTAAGTTCTTCAAGGCAAAATATATTAAGTAAGACAATACCTTCAATACCAACAGTAAAACAACCAGTCAAATATAGCAGTATCGTGTGTGGAATTACATTCGATGAATCATCTCACTGTGGCTTCAGAGAAAAAGGTTTAGGCTCCGTAGCTGTCCAAACGCTCCAGCTGTTCCTTATTAGTTTTATAATTATGTTTGGTGTATACCGTACTGCTGAGGACAGGATGACAACAGCCGAGAGACAGTGCTGCTAGCTACAGGCGAGCAGTGTTGCTGATTTACATATTGTAACTGCATTAGTCATGAGAAAACTATATGAAATTAAAAGTGGCACCAAGGTGAAAGGGAGATAGCCGGGCATCCACAGGTGGGAGACATGTATAACAATTGTAATGAGCTGAATATATGCGCACTAGTTTAGAGAGTTATGTGTGGAGACTGAGACCAATCCTGCCAATCACTCATGTCATGGGCTGTCAAACATGTGTGCAGCTTGTACAACACCTGTTGAGGTGCATTGTGGTTAGCAGTTGCAGGGTTTGCCTGTCTCAGAATACTGTTTTGTGGGGCGCCTGCTGGCCTAATGGTCCAGGCGCATGCCACATACGGTATGGCTCTGGCCTGACAGCGTGTCACATGTTTGAGTCCCGTTCATGACAACCTTTGCTGCAAGTCCCTGTCTCACTCCCTCTTTCCTGTCCGTATTCACCAACTATCAATAAAGGCACAAAAGCCAAAAACAAATAAAAAACAATACTGTTTTGTATGATTTGTTGGTGTGGGCTAGTCTATGACCACTGATATCAAGAGCTACTGTAGTTCTGTTTCGATAATAAAGTCAAGTAACGACAAATAAGTATAGACAGTAAATAATTACTGGAACACACACACACACACACACACACACACACACACACACACACACACACACACACACACACACACACACACACACACACACACACACACACACACACACACTATTGATAGTTAGGAACGAAGTGGACACAGGTCTGAAACTGAGTGTAAAAAATGGAACCAAATGGATCCTTGTGTGTCCATTTTGTCTCAACTCACTTTCAGAGTTATGAGGGTCTGTGGCTTAAGCCTAAATGCATAGCAAACCGGGGGTCCTTGAAATTAAAAAAGTTTGAGAGCAAATGCTATGAAGCGCACAGACGTAAGAATACATCAAAGGCACACGGCACACGTATTAACTAGGCAAAGGTTTCCTGATCCCTTTTATAAGACGAATAAAGCTTGGGAGATTTCTATTCCAACATTAATTCCAGGACCTGGTGAATTTCCAATGTCTCCAGCCATTAAGACCTGTCAAATCAAATATGACACTGGGGAAGGAGCGAGAGCACAACCACGGCAATATTCAAATCATCTCTCAAGACTTTCAGAGACGCCACTCTGAGAGCTGCTTCTGCTGCTGACAGCTTTGACAATTAATTTATGTCTTACAGATTATTCCATAAACCGCTTCTGACCCCCGGTCTACGTGCACAAGCATACATGTGTGTGTGTGTGTGTGTGTGTGTGTGTGTGTGTGTGCGCGCGTGCGTGAGTGTGTACATGTGTGCGCGTGTGACACGCTCACACATGCAAGCACAGACAGTGACCGGCCGCTCTTATCCTAAAATCATGCACAACCGCAATGCAGATTCTCCCCAGATCAGGGAAATGTCAATCAGACGGATGCCTCCCAAACCCATCACCACCACTTTTTCTTTCTTCACACGCCAACTTCCTGCTTGAAAATCTGCTATTTTGGGAGCGAGTGACACGGTCACACGTCAAACTACATACAGAAATAGGCCTTTATTGACGAGTCTCTCTTGTGGCAAAAGTTATTTTTTAGCCAGTGTTTTGGACTTCATTAACTGGAGCCAGATTAGTCCTTGGTGGGACACGGTGAGAGTGTTAGCCTCTGACCTGCCGAGGTACAAGCAATTAAGGAGCAGGAGAACAAGTCTGTCAGAGCGAAACACAAAAGCTCAAGACACCTAACCCACTTAGAGGCTTTAAACTCTTTAATAACCAAACTCCTTCTGTAAACTGTCAAAAATGATAATAGCCCAGGCCACAAACGGTAATTGCAATTAGATGAGGTATAAGCGCCCGCCCCTGTCATGCGTCGGTCCCTACTGAAAAATACTAACCCACTTTTTTCTTCTTCTTTCCTCCTGTATGGCTTGGATAAAAATGTGTGTTAAGACCAGAAAGACACAAAGTTATACTTTGGCTCCTTATTGCTCTAAACGAGTGGTTCTCAAGTGGGTCCAGGGGCTCTCAGGCTTCCTTAAAGGGGTTCAAAATGGACCCTTACGGGTATGTATATCTGACAAATGGAATCAAATAGACCATCCATTTGTACACTTGCCGAGTTATGGGGGTCCTTGAAATTAAATGTATAGATGACATCGTAGTTCAGCTCTAGCTCGTTAGCTAAGGCGTTGGTGATTAAGTTGGAAATTAGATCAGAACTGATCATTTTTGATCAACTTTGATCTTGCACCATATCTGCATATAAGGTAGTGCTGGGCAAAATATCAATATGTTGAAATTGGGATATGAGACTATTATCTGGGATTTTTATATCAAATGATATATGGTATAACTTTTGTCTTTTCCTTGTTTTAATAACTTAAGTTTACTTAAAAAGTTTCACATACAACTTTAAAACATCAAAAATAATCACAATAGAATATTATCATCGCATCACCTATTTTAGAATCTTTCAATATGTTCCACAGTTCCACCACTGGGATTTCTTAGGGCTTTTGATATATTGTTATTAACATATTTATGAGTTTCTGTTGTTGTTTAGGTTAACCCCTAATACTGCCTATACTACTACTAGTCTAGTGGAGTTTGTTGTGTACAGGCCATGGCAGGCTGTCCAAATAAGGCCAGCAGCATCCACTGATTTGTTTGGGTTTGGGTTCCATAAATTAACCTGAGACTTTTATTACCTAATTCAATATGCATTATAAAGGGTACCAAGACAATAAATGAAGAAGGATTTCTTTATTTGCATCTCTTCCTCCAGGGCTAAATTTAAGGGATCAGTGAATCAAATCATTAAATATAATCCCTCTATCCCTCTCTAATTTTGCCAAGCATGAAGGTAGAAGTTAATTACTGAGGTTTAGTGGGGTTTTTTTTTTTTAGCAATGGTGGAACCCAAAGACTTCTGGAGTGAAGTGTCTATGGCTTGTTTGTGCATGGATAAACTGGCAAATCAAATGAAATTAAGAATTAATATGCAACATGCATAATTGACAAGCAACTGTTAAAAAAAAAGGAAACAGGTGCAGCAATTTTAGAATTATATTCTGTCCACAGAGACACTCAGTCAGAACAATTAACTTGAGGTACTCTTCTTTAATATTTCATCATGACTTTTCACAAACAACTAAAAATTTGATTTCATTGGGGGGGGCCCTATCATTTTTTAAATATTCCTAAAAAAAGATAAATGAAGTTTCCTTTGGTCCACTCATTCCTAGGACATCTGAGATTGGTCCAGTGAAGAAAAAAAAAATATATATCCATTGTGGGTGTATTGGATTACACACTATCACTAAACACGGGTGAAATTCACCCGAACACCTGCCTGTAGGAACAATCATGGACGTGGGCAGGGAAACAAACCTACCTTCTATGATGTCACTGAGCATCATGAAGGTACTGAAAGACCCACCCAACTCAGACATCAGCAACATTATGAAAATTGCACAAATATAATCGTCGAAAATCACCCATGTTTAGTGTTCTAGGGCTAACTGAGGTCAGCATTATGAAGTCAGAAATTAGGACTGAACATCGCCGTTACGCTGCAGCATAGATTCAAGAGAAAATAAGGAAGTTTGTCGGCCCGTAAACCTGGAACTGAATGGCTGTGTGCGCGCAGCATAACAGGTCAGGGACGGGCTGAGCAAGGCATTGCCTAGCAACGACTGCTGTCAAAAAATGGAATTTAGTGATCCCGTTTCATATTGATAGAAAAAAAGACCGTAAGACGTGTCCACACTCCACACGTCCCAGGCACTCTGTGGTTTTATTTGATAGGACGTGTGTGGACGTCCTAGACATCATACGTGTTAATAGAGGCACTCTATTGTAGATGGATACATAAATATGAATCTGATATACTAAACCTCACACAGGGAACACTTATGGAGGCAGGAGCTGGGAAAAGCTGCTTGGTTGACAGGCCCACATACATGTGAAATGCTGCATTCTAGTTAAAGATAGGGTATTAAAGTGATATTCTTTGACCAAAACATGTTTTATTAAAAGGTTAAAGTACTATATTCTGACAGTATCCACTGCTATAGAGTGTACAATAATAGTCCATTTCTCCAGCTCTTTAATAAACAGAAAATACAATTTCAGGTGGGTTTGCACATTTTCAAACAAACAGTTTTATATTGTTTTTGTTTCAGTTAACGTTGTCACTTCAATGTAATGTTTGAGTTTTCTCTCCTGATTGGATCAAATTGGTATCCAGAGTCCCGCCCTGAAAATGCATGTTCTGTTTATTAAAGAGCTGGAGAGACAGTTACTGAACAAACAAACTAGCAATGCTTAGTATCAGAATATACGTATTTAACTCTTATTTTAACACTACCTTTAATAATTAGTATACAAAAGTTTGCGGCACTGGATGGATATATATATATATATATATATATAGAGAGAGAGAGAGAGAGAGAGAGAGAGAGAGAAGTTGTGGCCATTGTATTCAATGGTAACACAGTCAATCACAATGCGTGGAGCTGGCAATTATCACATGCCTGATCAGTTACTCCAGTGATCTAATGGCATTCTCTTCGCCCTCCAAAACAGTGAAACGGTTTCCAAAGCAACCCCACTGTGCAGAGCCTCTCTCCATTTCTCTCCACCCTGGATCCTCTGATCCTCCTGATATCTTCATAGCGAGACAATTAGCTCCACCTGTCCGTCCACAGGCGGCTCTGATGTGAGATTAGACAGCGGCGATGTGCAGCTTGAAGGTCACCCTTTTCCATTTCCAAAAGGTCCCCATCCGTTTGACTGTGTGGACCCTTCTGGGGAATCACAGAGGGAGAGCGGAGCTCGAATTTACAGCAACGCCATAGCTGTCACAGGCATCGCTTCGGTCGTTGCCCTGAAGTTAGGCATCACAGGGCGCAGGAGAATAGAGAGATGGAGGTGGTGGTAACTAGACATGTTACATTTTGCATGGATTCCCTTTGAAGTGTGCAGTGAATGAAAAGGGAAGCTCACTTTTGATGTGTTCAATTGTATGGCAAGAGGGGGCCAGGTACGGTCGGGCAGGCAGGGATACCAGGGGGAGGTGTGGGGCTATGTTGGGGAGGTGGCGGTGGTGGTGATGTTGCGGGAATTGAGACGGTGGCGGGCAGAGTAGGTTGCGTATGAATAAAAGGAAAGATGTGTCACGCGGCAACAGTCTTCCTTGATCACTCGTTGCCTTTGAGACGGTCTCTTGCAAGAGGAGTATAACAATGAGGGCCTCTGAGCTGATCGACGGCATGTTGTTAAGTAGACTCCCTCCACCCCTCCCCTGACCCCCATCTCCCCCACATTAAGTCACCCAGGGTTTTGCATTCCAATTGCTGAATCGTTAGCCGAAGGTATTAGGCATCTTGCCTTGGACTTGCATCATCATCTCCATCAAGTTTCTATGGCGTCTCTCTCTCTCTCTCTCTCTCTCTCTCTCAACCTGTGTGTGTCACGTATTCAGCGCGACACACACGTTCAAGGTGACCTTCACTGAAACGCAATGACACGCAAAAGCACCAATTGCATTGACCCGTAACAGCAAAAACAGGTTTGTTCAAGGACTAATTGCCTTTAAAAAAAAGTATTAAAAAAATATATAACATTGCGTACCAGTTACAAACTCCTTGAGCGTGGCCAGTAAAGCCTGAGTCTGATGGCACGGCAAGTATGATATTATTTCTATATTTCATTTTGTTGCTGTGTCGGGAGGAAACCTCAAGGTTTTTGATTTTATTTTTCATAAATCGATGCTACTGAACACCCTTTACGTCTGTGTTGTTATGGACATATTGCACCAATGGAAAGTATCACACTGTGTGTGCAAGTAGTTTAAGTAGTTAATTTATTTTTATCAGGTGCCAGGCTCCTAAAACATGGCATCACATCACTCCAAATCTCAAATAGGCCTACCTCAGCTAATTTACTATGTCAAAATACATTCTGGAGACTGGCTCAGTACATTTGGAATTCACCATTCATTTATTCTTGACTAAATAATTATGGGTGAGATTCTACTGTACAGTCAATGGGAATTGTTAATCTAAAGTACAGTGTATCTACTTAGTATAATTATTGTTGATAGAATAGCAATGATGATAATGGTGACGCCGCTCAGACTGAAAACAAAGTGGCGAGATCTGTCACAGCTAAACTAACTGTATTGTGATGTGCACCACTAAAGAACCTTTTAAATGGTGGTTAGATGGTTGAAAAAAGAAATTATGTTAACACACACATTTGAGTGTTAATAGAACCTTTGTCACATTAATTATACGGCAAGTCTTTGAAAGGTACAAGCAACGTTTTTGAAGGAGACCCATACAGACACATTAAACTACTTTGAAATGCTAAATTGCCACCAGCAACATGACAGGACTAGACTACATTTGAAAGCTGTACCAGTTGATGAGATAAACAGTGGCGATGCTACATTCATGGCAATTTGTTGCTCGTGCTTTGAAAGAACACCATCAAAGGCACAAGGCAAGCCATCACACAGAAAGAAAGCAATGGAGTGAATATTTTAACCCATTCTGACCTGAGATCAGATTCATACGAGGTTTCCACTGGGACACAAACTGGTCTGATTAACCCATTCTGACCTGAGATCAGATTCGAAAAATGTCAGTCATTCTTAGATTTTTCAAAAATAGCAGACCTACAAGCTCGTAGCGCGCCACCGAGTGGCGCGCTATGAGCTTGTAGATCTGCTATTTTTCAATAGGTAAAGCATAACATGATGCTAACACCAAAATGGGTGCCCGGTCAGAATGGGTTAATACAGAGAGACCATACTGTACAGTGTACAGCAATCTGAGCAGGCCAGACTCAAATAATATTTCAATTTGCAGTTATCTCTGTTTAGCAACCTAACCAGGATATGACAAACAAATGTTCTGTCTCCGATTGCGCGCGCGCACACACACACACACACACACACACACACACACACACACACACACACACACACACACACACACAAGTAAAGTAAAACATTTCAATTATTTCATGGGAAATATAATTAATTGTCCAATTCTGGTGCAAATATGATTAAAAATGCAAACCATGCTTTTCAAAATACAAAAGCTGACTTTTAAATGATCACACAATCAGTGGACTAGTTACAACATCACAATTGCACACCTTGTGTGGCGGCTGTGGCCTCACAACCCATTGCATCTGCAGACGCACGCACTCACGCACGCACACGCATACACACACCAACCCACACAGTTACTACAATCTATCTAATTTGGCTCGAGTAAAAAGCAAGACAAGCAATGGAGGCTCCATCAACTGTTTAAACATTTTCTCAAGAGTCCATGTTTTAACAAAAAGACAATACTGCAATTCATGATCTTCAAATGCATAAACAATTCAAGATGTTTGGTTTGGAGCTATTATATATTCCCAATATCAGCCCTAGTAAATTGTGAATGGCAAAGCCTCCTGCAGGGGAAATTACCTTACACATAATCAGTTTGGACCCAGGCTTTTTCATACCCAGCATGCTTTGCTTGTCATCTCTTCCTAAACATGCATGGAATGTTCGGCAGAGTCATTGTGTTCTAAGCCAGGGAACGATTGGGAAATGCGATATCACTATAATAACCTGCGGTTTGTAAACATCTGCATAGGTATGTGCTTGTATTCTGCTGTGCAGTGTGTGTAATTTCTTATTTATCAGTTTGAATAAGAATGCAATAATGCACCCTGTCAGTGAATGGGCATCTTTTAGAAGTTGAATCATTCATGGTGTGAAAATTGCTCCTTTATGTGCAATAAATATTGATTTACAGCTCATACATATCTGAATGTGCAGAGACTGTCCAGGTCCCCCTCATTGTGCATATTTCACTGCATTGTTAGCAGCATTCTGGTACCGCAGCGCTTTCTTTCAACATTAAAGGACCACTTCACCACTTTTCAACCTATCTTCATTATAATAGGTCCTCACTAATAATCATGATAAAATGGCACTTTTTTTTCCTACTCAGTCTGTGTCTCATAGGAGAGCTGTGGGCAGTTTAGAAACCGTCCTCCAGTGACATCATCATTAGGCAGATATATTTTTTAAACAAGA
Organism: Protomyctophum bolini; assembly: GCF_963924005.1. Taxonomy (NCBI): domain Eukaryota; kingdom Metazoa; phylum Chordata; class Actinopteri; order Myctophiformes; family Myctophidae; genus Protomyctophum; species Protomyctophum bolini. The sequence continues at coordinate 38,326,852 of NC_137871.1, forward strand.
TGTTTTTACAAAAATGTTTAGATTTTCATTATCGTGAGACCGATTGCTCCCATTTTCGCATTGCAACTTTTCAGGACTAGAAAGCCTGCGGTTTCTATTAGCTTGTATTCCCCATCGATGATGTCACTGGAGGACGGTTTCTGAACTGCCCACAGCCCTCCTATGAGACAGACATAGAAAAAATTGCGCCATTCTTTCATGATTATTAGTGAGGACCTATTATATGAAGATACAGTAGGTTGAAAAGTGGTGAAGTGGTCCTAATTTTTCATTATTCAGAATGACTTCATCAGAATGTGGTTCCTCCTAGCTCTATACCTCACTAGTGCCTAGTGGTTCCTCCTAGCTCTATTACCTCACTAGTGCAGTGATTAAAAGTTTCAAATGGGTTAGGCTGGAATCCTTCCGTCTTGCTGCAGTGCATGCATGGATATGTACTGATGAGCGAGATGTAGGAAGTTAAAGGATGGGCAGGAGTAGGGTGCAGAGTTAAAGGAGGAGCAGGAGAAGGGTATAGTATGCGTGTGCGTTGCGTGCATCTCAAGAGGTTATTTAAATACACTATACACTATATTTTTTGCCACACTATATTATTGATTTCCTCAGAACATAGCAATGGGACTTAGGTTACAAATTGTCAACGTTTAACACAGAGTTTTGCTGTGCAGCTATACCACTGTATGGGCGAACTGCGAACAGCGATGCAAGAAATGAGCGCCCGACTGACCAGTATAGCCAATAACGTAAGCCAAGTGCTGATACTGCAGGCTCTTAAAGTGAACTTTGTAAGACAGCAAAGTGACGGAGACAACACAGTGTGATGGAGGTCTAACAAGGTGCATCACTACTACTGGCTGTGGGCTCCTCTGGTGGAAGATGCTCTGTGGCGAGACAAAGTGATTGTCTTGCTCCATGTTGTCCGTTACCGTCAGATTGGCTCCCTGATGACCTGCCCCCCTGCGAACCCGCTGTAATTTTTATTTGCTCCGTCTGCTAGGGAGTTTGTCCTGCACGGGGCGGGAGCCAATGAGCCACGGCAAGAATGATTGATTCCCACCCTGGGCTCAAATGGGGGCCACTGTCATAGACTCACATGGTCATTACAGTGAGCTTCAACGCACAGAGGTAAAATGACAAATCATAACTCCCTCTGAAGTCACACATGCGCACGCATGCACTCACGCACACGCGCACACGCACACGCACACACACACACACACACACACACACACACACAATATCCTTGTGAGGACTTTTCAAAAGGACTTTTTCGTTAAACATTTTGTTTGTCATTTTCACTCTTAACCTGAAAAACTCTGAACAGCTCCATGCTGTGCCTACTTAATATAGTTCAAAGAGGAATTTTCCTCCAGATTTGCGGACATGAAGTCCTTGAAACCCCTCACAGAGAGACGTGCTGCACGCGACTTCACTGTCAGTCACACCCAAGTTCTGAGGAGCAACTCGTAGAACTGCAGCACAACATCTTCAAAGGAAGACACAACAGGGATAGTTTCGACACACTGTGGATATCCTGTGTTCTGAAGGACATGTGCCCTTCATTAATCCAGTGTGTGCGGAAGATCCTGACCTGCTTTGGATCTATTTTATCTCTGTGAAAGCTCGTTCTCTGCCATGGGAATAACAAAATGAAAGTGACGTTCCCATGTCACCAACAGACATTTGGCATACTTTCTTAGATCAGCTACCGGCCTACCACTGTGCAACTACCAGATCGGAAAAGACTTGCAGAATGCGGAATCAAGAGTTCACACTGAATAATGAACTCCACAAACTTTATTCACCCACTAAATAAAAGTTAAATCCCAGTTGCGGAAAAGTTTAATTGGCATCAATCCAAGATGTCCGCTAACTTGGACTATTATCAGAAACATGGCCAATCTTGGAATGAATTCCTGAATCTTTTTCTTCACAGACCATTTCTATGAAGTCCCCAGTGTATCATACTAAAAGCCCTAAGAAATCCTAGTTGCGGAAATATGTTTATGTGGCATCAATCCAAGATGTCCACCAATTGGGGCATTCTCAGAAAAATTGCCAATATTGGAATAAATTCCTGACCAAGAGGTCATCATTTCCTTCTTCACAGACCATTTCTATGAAGTAATCAGAACATCATATTAAAAGTTCTAGGAAATCCTAGCTGTGGAAATGTGTTTAATTGGCGTCAATCCAAGATGTCTGTCAATTAGTGGCTCAGCGGCAGTGACTCAGTGGTAGAGTGGCCAGATGGAAACTGCAAGGTTCCCAGTTTGAACCCGGGCTCCCCCAGAGTTAGTGTCGAAGTGTCCATGAGCAAGATGCTGAACGCCTAATTGCTCCTGATTTGCAGGTTGGTGCCTTGCATGGTTTCCTCCACCATCGGTGTGTGAATGGGTGAATGGAATGCACAATATATGTAAAGCGCCTTGGATAAGTCGCTATATAATATGCAACATTTACCGTTATCAAATTATGACGGGCCCAATTTTCATTCGTCTGAGATTTCAATTGACTTCCAAATATACATGTATTTTGCAGGAACAAGGGCCAAGGTGGTGAGCACAGATGGCAACAGCGAGGAGTTTGACACCCTGGATGGGGTAATGCAAGGTGACACCCCTTCCTCTTCATCATTTTGCACTCAGGAAGGCCATCAGTGGATGAGAGCAGGATCTTGACTTGAGGACATCAGCCTGACAACGTGGAACGTGCAACACCTTTTTTAACAGTACTTCTACAGATGTTGTCCAAAAGACACGCAAATTACATAAAAAACAGCCGATCTACAAGATCACACTGCAAATTTGTGCACCAAAAACATTCGATCTACAAGTTCACGCTGCTACATGGGGTTATATAACATCTCACCGGAACATCCACCTCTGACAACAACAGGAGTTCAAGGACTTGGGCACATGGGTCAACTCAACGGAGCAAGATCTGAAAGTGAGGAAGGCACTTGCATGGAGGGCCCTGAACGGATGACCAGTGTATGGATCTCCCTTCAACCTCCCCGTGAAATCAAACTCAGCTTCTTCTATACAACGGTGGAGTCTGTTCCTCTATATGGCAGTGAATACTGGACCCTGAAGCTAACCCTGCAGAAGTCTCTAAACGGGTGCTACACCGGAATGTTGCGGTGCAGTACTTAACTCTTTCAGCGCCACCTGGTGGTCACCAGTTTAGGCTCTGAGTGCCCATTATAAAGAAAGAAAAAAAATTGTAATTCTATTATGCATGTAATGTGCAAAAGACGGCAATAAGACGTCTTGTCGTCCGTTCAACAAACAAGATTCTGTATGAGGGAATACCAAGGGTGAGTCAGAAAATAGCAGCCAGGAGAATGAGACTATAGCAGGACACTGCCAAAGGCATCAAGAACTGGCAGCCAGGAAATTTGTGCTGTGGGAACCAACACACTGGCATCGATCACAAGGACGTCCCACGCTAACATACGTGGATGTACACAAGAACGACTCAGGATCGCAAAGTACCAACAAACTGGCCAGATGTATGGAGAACCGGGATGACTGGAAGAGACAATGGAGGGCACGTTCAGGCTAACTTTTTTCACCAACGTCCCAGAACCGTCCGAAAATAAAATTGTCCCAAAGTGAATGTACTGTATACAGTCCTGATGTTTTGATTTTTATGTCATTAATCAACCATTGCTTGTTTTTAATGTTGTTGCCTTGCTTTTCTTTTATCCTCCATTTCTCTGTAAAGCACTTTGAGCTGCATTTCATGTCATGAAAGGTGCTATACAAATAAAGTTTTATTATTATTATTATTATTATTGATTAATTAACCATTCACACTAATGTGAGGGCAGAACACATAACAGTTATTTAAAGACTTCCAGCATTGCTTTTGAAAGTGGCAAGGAATCATAATAATCATTGATAAATGCATTCATCCTTGAAGTAAATGGCTTCTTAGATCAGCCCAAGAGGGGTAACCAAACATTTTTGAGGGGTCACCAGTTGCATTTCTGAATATGTGCCACTGCCAAGTAATGAAAATCTGAATAATAAAAGAAAATCCACGTTTTCTAATATTTCAGTAAAAGTGCAGTCACATAACAGAATATTTAAGTAATTAGTAGGACATAGTTTTTGGATGTACTATACACGTCTGCGTGTGATTGTGAGGCACTGAAAACCACAGATTTATCGTGTGAATTGGGTTGGTGGTTTAACTTTAGTTTTTCAGGGCTGATCAATGCACAGCATCAACTTGTCCACTGAGATTCTCATTTGCGGGTCAAAGTTGATAATGTGGGGTGTTAGAGTAACACCCCCAGTGTTAGGTGTGTGATATCTTTTTATGGATCTTACCAACAGCAGGATGCATCCACAACATCCACTGTCCACAGGCTGCGGGCTGTAAATGTATCCAATCAGACTGCAACCCATTTTGTAGTAACCACTCTGTCCCGAAAATGCACTTAAAATCATTCAAATGTCCCTATGGAGAGCCAAAAATATGCCATTTTATAATAAAGTGGTGGCCATTTTGGATTGATGCCAATTAATGATGTGTGTTGAAAAAAAATCCTGTTACAATTACCTCTTGGTCAGGAATTTATTCTAAGATTGGCAATTTTTCTGATAATAATATTCTCAATTGGTGGAAATCTTGGATTGATGCATGCACCAATTAAACATATTTCTGCAACTGGGATTTCTTAGGACTTTTAGTATGGTTGTCTGGAGACTTCATAGAAATGGTCTGGGAAGAAAAAAAAACTGGTCAGGAATAATTATATTCCAAAAGTGGCCATTTGTTCACAGCACTTCAAAGGCCCTAACAACAAGGCTCCAGACAAATATAAGAAGGGTGAAGTTCTAGGCTCATGCAAAAACAAACAAGGGGCCTCTACCTCTGCCTCTACCTCTACCATTTATCCACTACCATGATGAGTCATTTGCCAGTCTGCCACACCTGTGCCGACGCCGTCGGTAAAATACAACTATAAATACATACAGAGATGCAATGACAGTTGAGTTGAAATTTGGCAGAGCCCGTTGCTCGCTGCTGATAGCACACAAGTGTCCCCCCCCACACCCCACCCCTTTTTCCTGATTCTGTACATTTTACTTTCTTTATATATTTTTATAGGAGTGTATATTTGTACGTCTCTAAATGTTCTGATGAATTGAAAATGCTGGACCCTGTTGTAAACAAGTGTGAGTCATGGTGTGTCCAGAGTAACAGTTTTTGTATTGACCTGTGCTTTCGTAGAAATGTACCCATATTCTACGTACTGTGAAATAACATTTTCAATCAATCAATTCACCTCATGTACCAGGCTCGGAACAAGCAGCGAGGAGTCTTCTCAGAGAAGAAAACAAAAGGTCACATGGATAGAAGTACCGAGCTACTTTAACCCATTCTGGACGGGAACCCATTTTGATGTTAGCATCATGTTATGCTTTAGGTATTGAAAAATAGCAGATCTACAAGCTCGTAGCGCGCCACCGAGTGGCGCGCTACGAGCTTGTAGGTCTGCTATTTTTGAAAAATCGAAGAACGACTGACATTTTTTAGAATCTGATCTCAGGTCAGAATGGGTTAATCAGACCAGTGTGTGTCCAGTGGAAACCTCGTATGAATCTGATGTCAGGTCAGAATGGGTTAAATGAGTGCATCCACTGCGAGTGGTGCAACTTCAACACAAACAGTCTTTCTAATTTGTGAACCTTTCAAGCTGAAACGAGGTGTTCAGATCATATTGTAATCACGGAGGGGAATATAAGCTTGTCAGCAGTCGGGATCTCTGTGTGATTTAATTGAGTATTCATTCCCAAAACACTACCTGCCTGGTTGGTTTCACCCCAGCATGTTCTCGTGAGACTAAACAAACTCAGACGGTAGCCAAGCATGATTTCCACAACATCAGATGCTGGCGTAGGACCAAAGCGGCAGCAGCAAGCGCTCAAAGACGAGGCAACAATGTCAGTCTTGTACTCTCGCGAACCAACCATCTGTAAGATTTTTCCATGTTTCCTTTTTTTTCTTTGCGGGGAGTGCAACAGAAGGGCGTTTAGCATAAAGGAACAAAACCAGCAGTAAACAGGACAGGTATGCCGTTTTCCGGCCCTGAGCGGTTCGGCATGGCTGCTCCCACAAAAAGTTTCTTGCAGTATCTTCCTACTTTCACTCCGAGCCAATCCCAGGAGGGCCTGCCGCCGCTCTCGAGGCAGAAGCACCGACTGATTGGCCAACCAGAACTCTCCGACAGTGCTCACCTGTGCTCCGGCTGCCCAATTACCCAGAAGTCCACTGGGTCCTTCGTTACCCAGAAGCCCTAGGGCTTCCTGTGCCAATGTCCTAATGAGCGAGGAAGACAAGTTCTCACAGTATAACAGTTTTGCACTTCAGTCTCGGACGGCACCATTTTGCTAAACACAGAGCGGGAGAATGTCACTCATTCAGACAACTGGTCTGTGAAAAGACTTGATTGAGCAGGAAGGAAATCAACCAAGTTATAGTATCATAGAACAAGTCAGTTTGTGCAGAGCATTATGAAGTAGAAGAGTTTTGGTGTGTTACTGCGTTTCTTTTCTTCTTTGTAAACACCCCTGGGATTCACTACTGTATTCGTACTGTGTGTTGCTATCAGCTCTGAGTAGATGAATAAATAAACAAATGTGATTTTATTTCCTTTATCTATCCTTCATCGTTTTGTCACCGTTACCCCCTCCCGTTCAGTTCAAACACCGTTGCCGTTTTGGCCAGGATGTCCTTGGGTTATGAAAAAAAAGAAAGAAAGGATGATATAACATTTTGTGATAAATAAATGTGATACATTTACTCAGTACTTCTGCAACATTATCCTTTCTTCCCTTGTTTTTATAACATATGCACATCGGACATATACAGAAAAACTAAACAGGTACAGCATCAGCGTATGTGCCACACAAACAACTCAATAATTCAAGCAAGGAAGAGGAAGGGCATACAGCACTAGTGGGCAGGATAGACGCATGCTGAGGGACCCCGCACAATGGGAGATACCGTACCACTGTACATCTGCATCTTTTCACAGGCTTGCTTCAGAGTCACTCCAGGCTTGCATTATTTAGCATGACTTAACCCATTCTGACCTGAGATCAGATTCATACGAGGTTTCCACTGGACACACACTGGTCTGATGAACCCATTCTGATCTGAGATCAGATTCTAAAAAATGTCAGTCGTTCTTCGATTTTTCAAAAATAGCAGACCTACAAGCTCGTAGCGCGCCACTCGGTGGCGCGCTATGAGCTTGTAGATCTGCTATTTTTCAATAGGTAAAGCATAACATGATGCTAACACCAAAATCGGTGCCCGGTCAGAATGGGTTAAACAGAGCCATATCAGAGACACAGCGTCCCTGACAGCTTGTTTCCACTGTGGCCAGGTTGTTAATGCATACGTAGCTCTCCATCTGGACTGACAGGGGTATGGCTATATGAGGCTCAGGCACATTTCAACACATTATCATGGCATTGGTGATGCTGTGTGAATATTATTGCTTAATGCATTCATTTGGGAACACTTGTACTTTTGATAATGTGTCACACCTGGAACAAATTGCAGTTCTTTGCACTTTTTCATAGTCTAACTATCAAAACAAAAACAATGCTTTCTGAAAAAAAGGATAACTCACTGAAAATGTAAAACAAATTGCTTTGCAAAGTTGAGGGAATATCCTTTCATCTTTGAAAATGTACAGTATTTCATAATTAAGCCTAGTAGTTTGTAAAAAAAAAAAAAGTAGGTAAATATGTCATAACATATCATATAAAGGAGATTGGAAAAAGGTAGAGCATGTGGAAACACTACCACTGAGGGCGAGGAACGCAAACGATGCTACAGAGAGCCAAGCAAGAACCCCTTCGTAAGATCTTTGCCCGCCTCTGATGTGCTAACTGTTTGAGCGACCGAATAATGGCAACAAAAAAAAGAAAAAGAAGATGAGAGCTGATTGAGGAGATGATTAATATCACATGCACTGGGTTAATTTGGCCATGACACTATTAACTGCAGCAAAGTAGACTTAATCAACTATTTTCTAGTGATTATCTTAGATTAATGCAACTGGCATTCTACGCAAAGCACCCATGCAAATCTGCCGTCTAAGTAGGATAGCCTATACAGGGATCACATCACACCAGTCCTCTGTGACCTCCACTGGCTCCCAGTTCCAATCAAGCACAGAATAGATTTCAAAATGCTAATCACCACCTACAAGTCCCTCAACAGGGCCGCTGCCATCTCTCTGAACTTCTCCAACACCACGCCCCCCTCCAGCTCCCTCAGGTCTGGTGAATGGTGATCCATATAATGGCCAGTACAGAATTCATTGTATGTTGATCTGACCCTCCATGCCAAAGCGCCAGCGCTCGCCCAGCAGTCTGCCGTCACCCAGGCGGATGCGTGCACGTGACCTAAAGGGCGGCGTTGCTTCTCGCCCTCAGGGCGTCTTACTGGTAGTATAGTTTCTTGAAAAAAATCTAAAAGAAAAAGGTCTTAAAAGTCTTTAAAACGTCACTGTCATCTGGGAACCCCCCACAAATCTTTGAGGTTGAGAACCACTGGTCTATCCGAGTCATCAGGTGAATCACCCAGCGGTTCGTTTAAGGTATCGGCTGGTAACAATTAAGCAATAACAGTTAATCACGCGTGCTCCCACTGCTCTGCGCACAGATGTTTGGTAGATCGAATGGCTGTCCTGACCTCAGCTCCCCCGTCCTGCTGTGCTGTTTAATGTCTGCTCGGCAAAGTCTGGAGTCAGCATTGGCAGGAGTGAGTGTTTTGGCACAGGGGAGTCAATATTCTTGATGTGGCTCAATCAATTCATTCTGTCTGCAAGGCCAGGCATCGCTTTTACAGTCAAATTACCCTGCACAAATTAAACAACCGGGAGATTTTCTTTGCTGGTGGAACACCCCCTTTACGTTGGAGCAGCAGAGAGGACGAGAAGAGAAGAGAGAGACGTATGGGTGTGTAGGCATTGGGCCGTGGTACTGGAAGGGTGAGCGAGCACACACACACACACACACACACACACACACACACACACACACACACACACACACACACACACACACACACACACACACACACACACACACACACACACACACACACACACACACACACACACACACACACACACACACACACACACACACACACACACACACACACACACAATATCACAGCTCAAAGGACAAAATATATTCCATGGCTTTCAGACAGTGGCACAAAGCTGATTAATGAAGGTAGCCCCCATTGTGAGGAAAATCACTTCATGGCTGTAAAGCAAGTGATTTCATATCCCTTTTTTTATTTAAAGATTACACAGTAAGTGCCTAATCAGCTGATCCGTAATCACTAGCATTGTGTGCCCCTTCGTGTTTAACCTCACCATGCTGGTGGTGGTTATGAGAACTGCTCAAAGCCATAGAGCAGAGAGAGAGAGAGAGAGAGAGAGAGAGAGAGAGAGAGAGAGAGAGAGAGAGAGAGAGAGAGAGAGAGAGAGAGAGAGAGAGAGAGAGAGAGAGAGAGGAGGAGGGGATCACTTCCAACATAATCGCCTTAAACAGTCTGTCGCGAGGCTGCTGTGGCAGTACTAGTTGGTTCATATATTCTCATATTAGAGCAAGCAGGCCTGTATCTGGAGTAGCAAGGCAGAGGGACTGCATCACAAGGGGGCTAAAAGTGGGGTTATGAATCAATTATCAGCTCCTGTAAAGACTTGCACTGCATCGACACCAGGGCTGCTTCCTCTCAAACTCACTAGAGCTAGTCTGAAAACCTTTGTCTTTCAGAACATGAAGGAAGTCTTTCTATCCTAGTGTAATGTGTTTGAAGTGAAAGCAGTAAGAATTTACTAGACAATAACAAATAAACAATCCTTATATTTCCAGACTTATCCAAAGCTTTTGTTTCTGTGGACCATAAAATCCCCAAAGGTATGCAGGTTGCAAAAGTATAGTTTTGCAGACGCTGCATGATTAAATGGCTCAATGACTATGTTTATAATAGGGAGTTAGCATCCATTATGGGCTGCTGCGATTCATTTGAAGGAGGATGCCACAATATTTATTAAAGAGACTTTTTATGATTAAATTATAATTATCGTATATTATCATTACACGCATGTTGGTGAAAGGAACTAGATCCCTCTTCATTGCTTTGGAAAACATGCCATATTGTGTCCAGCTAACGCAAAGGAAAGAGACTACGTGATGGGTACTGATGTTTATGTTTGAATCTGAGCTTGGGCTAGCCACGACAAAACGACAAAACCGGCTCAAATTCACATCTTCATCCATAGGATTCCTAACAGCCATCAGCAAGAAGGGGGTTGTGGGTAGACAAATAAGTGGTTCACTTCTTAAGCATCACCACAGTGCCGCGGAAGAACAGCAATGGATATGGGGCTACCAGAAGGGAGAGATAATGGCGAATTCATGCTCTCGCCATGTGGCCGTCTTAGCTGGGTTTAATTCTCATAATAATTGCTCAGGCTCGGCCGCCAAGACTCATCCGTTAACCTTCTGCACACTGGGCCGTCAAGGTTGTGGATGTCCAGTAAGAGTGCGCTCCTGTGCACGTATGCATGCGTGCGTGCATGTGCGCACGCGTGTGTATGTGATGCGGGGATGACGTGTATGTGCAACAGATACATTATGAATGGCTGCTTCTAGCTATAGCAGCCAGTAATTGCTCTCAGTGCCGTTAATGTTTTATGATTTAATAGCTGCATTCTAACGTTTTGTTGAGATACCCCGGAATGTGCTGATGTCATACAGTACATCTGGTGTGTGTGTGTGTGTGTGTGTGTGTGTGTGTGTGTGTGTGTGTGTGTGTGTGTGTGTGTGTGTGCACATGCGCGCGTGCATGCGTGCGTGTGCGTGCGTGAAGGAGTGGCTCTTCACACACATTAGGAGAAAAAGCACAACAAAATATTTGTTTCTTCCGTTAGTAACCAGGCACTCAGTGCTTCAAAGGCAGGCTATACCAGTGCACAGTAGGGCATGGATAAAAAAAAAGTTTTTAAACAGTGCTATATGTAATAAACAAATCAATGCTCACAACGTTCACCATTACATTGGCATGCAGGGAACTCAGAGCATTTTTCTGGACATAAATATTAATGTAATTAAAAGCTCATTAAGCCCATGACTCTGGTTCATGGCCACTGCCTGGGGCTCTCTCCTCCGGGCCTCATCCTCAAACACATGCCATTAGAATGCACTGTCTCATCTGTCTCGTCAACATCTTTGACTGTAATGGCCAGATACACTTTGGAGCCTCCAATTAAATCCTCTAGTCTAGGGGGTGGGGGGGCACTGATGGATGCTCCTCCCTATAGGTTAATTATGTTATTATACCTGCTTGATGCTCAGATCGTTTGATAAAATATGATTGTAATAAAATTCAGTGTCAAAAGGCTATATTAAGATTAGGCCCGCACATTAGATGAAGGGACCAGATCCTCATCCATGCCGACAACTTCATCAATGTGACATCAATGTTTTCCCAATGCTGAATGTAAACAGGGGCAGGAAATGTCATTTAGGATAGCTTGGAATAGATGCAGGTGTATTCATGGGGGAGCCATTGGTTCCAAAAATGTTATTTCTATGCAAATGAAACATCTGTTGTTTTCCATGGGGTTTGAAATCCTATAAGATCAAGAATGAAGTGGGGCATGGAGCAGTGGAGTCAGGAGTCAAGAGGCAAGGATAAGAAATAGGAAGTTGTGAAAAGTTTTCATAGAAATAAACTCACTGTGGACCGCAGTACTATACACACAGAGGGTCAACCCGCTAAAGAACAAAATATTGTTCTGTATCGAGCACACAATATGCGACTTCTCCAGAATCCTGCAAATGATGAAACCAGATCATTATTATTGCCGCTGCTAGGTAGCCTATTTCACAACCTGTACTGAACCCAGACGTTATTGGGCTGGCCTCAGAACTGCAGCTATGGAGCCCTGGAAACCATGCTGGCTCCACAAAGAATTTAGGGTCATAACTCTGATCTGAAATGTGTAGTTCCCGAAAAGTTGCTGCCTGAAAATGTCTGATCTCATAAGACGTCTTCATGCCAAGCACTGGGACGCGAAATACGAGTTTTAAAGCTTTTTACGTCTTAATGCCCTTCACATCCCTTTATCACAGCAAGTCCATGTAACACAGGCTGGAAAGGGCAACATACCAAACCGCTTGGCAGGAGACCCCAGTGGAAATATGGGTAGGAAAGCATGGTATGTTTTTTTTTTGCAGCATTTCTGTGAAATAAAACAACACTGAATATTTTATGGCACGAATCTCCTCTGGAATAATTCAGCTTCTGTTTGTACATGCTTCGCCTCGACTGTAGTTAATATTAAAACAACCCGTTGCAAAACAGCTAAATGGATGCATTGTGTGGGATGAGGGCTCTCTGGAGGTATGGGGCCTTCCAACATAACACTTTAATTCTCTATCTAAGCCCTGAATGCATGCAGCCATGCGGAAAAAAGGCATGCATACAGTAAGCATTATTAAGAGATGACATTATGGTCTTTTTATCATTATTCTGCAAACAATGTTCTTGTTTCAGTTCCTGCTGAATGTAATGACAATGGTTTTTAATATATTCATTGTGGTCTGCTATAATACACTTCTCTTTCTAAGGATATTATGACACTTTTTAAAGATTTTATGGGAGAAGCATACCATCTCGGATTTATCAACAGAAGACAGGCCAAAAAAAAAAAAAAAACACACCACAGTCATTTGTAGGTAATTTGCATACATGCATTGCATGCACATACACACTGAAGACTAATATTGGAAGTGAGAAATGGCTGCCTGTGGCATGTGTGATGGATGAATGACACGGTCTCCTTGTGCCAATGGCAGACTACAAAGGACAGTGTTGTTCTGGTCTGTTGGGACCAGGGGACTTCTGTACCATCATAAAGGTTTAAAGGTCTGTGGGACAGCAATGGCCCCTGGTCCAAGGAACGGCCCCAGAGAGTTGTACATTTGGTGTAGCTGCAGAGAACCACCTTTTATGTACCGTTGCCTGAGATGCGCTTAAGGCATTTTAAAGATTGTTGTTAGGTATTTACCGACTGCTACAGTATCTGGTCAGGCATGCCGACTGCTAGATCTTATCCCCCAAAAAACATTAAAGCCAGAATGATAATTTATATAGAGAAGCAGTATGCTACACAAATATAATGTGCAATGATCCCTCAGATGTGGTTATCAAACACTTATGACAAAGATTATGTCATGAAGGCAGGATATTTGACAGTTTCACAATAAACTTGGTGTCCAGAATTACATAACAGCTCATTTAATTGGGAATTTAATAATTGCAAATAACAATAACAACAAAAACATGTTCTGAATTACCCGTAGCGTTATATTTGGTTCTGTTAGAACATAATTTGGACAGCATATGTTAATAGAGCGTCTAGGTCCCATGATTTGTCACGACAAGAGTTGGCTTCGTACGGCGCTTAAAAGGTCTTTAAATATATAATTTAAGAAATGCCTATGGTCAAAATGCATTGCGATTCATTTCTTGGGCCACTCGTTGTTCTGAAAGGGGGAGGGACTGCGACGCTCTATACCGATAAAGTGTATCGCAAACTCTTTTTTCCCTTTTTGTTTCTTGTTGGTATGGCAGAGACACAGAAATGAGGCACAGTGTGTTCAAGGCACGGCGTGTGCGGTATTTGCATATCAATTCAGCCAAACTGATTTCTCTCTCGTTCCTCCTTCCAGCTGATTATGTAGTACTCTCACTTCAACAGACAAGCCTAATTTGCTCTCTTTCACAGGCAATCGAGAGTACATTTGTTTAGTTTTCTGCGAGAGACTCTTCACATTTGCAATGTCAAAGTCTCACTTCCGCGTCTCAACAGCAGGAATTCATCAGTCATGGCGGTGTTCAAATTAACCCACAACACGGTAACATGCCAATTGCGTTTCCCCCCAACCGTAGGGCTACCAGGCCCTTTGAAGGGGAGTAAAGGAAGACACTTGGAAAACGATATTTTTTTATGCTAAAGGCTCCTAAGTGGTGTGATGTGGGCTATAACGGTGATCGTCTACTCTGGACTTCGGAGCTAGGCATCAATAAACAATGAGGATTGGATATGAGGAAACGCTGGAGGACCTCTTCATTAGTTGTCTGTGAGAACACGTCTCAGTCACAGTCTAAGCATCCCCTTTCATCAGAGATGAGTCACTCTCCATCTACGGGTATTTCAATCCGACGGGTCACTCAGCCGAGCCGTCTATCTCCCGACTTTCATGTTTTAAATCTACAGTCGCGTTCCCTGCATGTCACCTCCAGTCATTTGCCAGCTTTTTCAACTCTCCCTCTCAATTACCTTCCACTCTGGACCCACATTCAAATGAGCAGTCTGAGAGAATTATATCCAAATGTGCCTTGCAAATGATCCCAACTTCATGCCAGTCTCAAGTTGACCTGCTGATGCCAATTAAAGGCAAAGTAGAGTGTCTCTTGATGTAATTCATCATTGATGTTTCATCTTACCTTTAGGAGGCCATACCAGGGATTTCAGCTCATATTTTCCATGTTCATGCAGGCAAGAAGTTAAAACACATTTTCCTGCCGGCATGTTTTCGGGCACCTCAGTAGCCCTTGCCACGCTTAAACTACAAAAAACTACAAATTGCAGGACCTGTGACCGCCCATCTTAAATCGTCAGTCAACCGGGTCCCAAACTAGCATGCAAGACGATAAAATGCTAACCGGAGCAAAGCGCCAGCCTTTTATTGGCATCCTAATGCATGGATACGATCGGATGTTATGAAATGTAGGCTATACGCTCGCATGGGGGCAGCCATTGTGTGATAGTGTGTGATCTACACACAATGAGCATTTGCGCCCCTCCCGTCCTGTTTTCAGGAAGGGAGGGGGGAGAGAATTAAAATAAAAAAAATTGGGATCACGTGATCGAGTGTTGTGCTATATGTTGCTATGAGTTGACACATTGCCCAGGTGTGTTGAAACTAATCAATAATAACATGGACCCCGCACTGGACCGTTGGGATTTGAACCACGTAGAAATCCCTTTTCCCCGGGATGTGTTAACAGGACAGTCAGGTTAAGTTTTCTCATGGGTGGGCGGCTTTCGAGGTGTTCAAGCGGGTCCTGATCCAGAAACGGCAGAGAACCACTGGCTAGTAGCCTAGGGTTTGAAATAGTACTCTCTCTGCCCTCTGGTTGTGTTGCATAACCATGCTCATCTCACCAGGCTGAATTAACTATGGATAATCTAGACAGCAATCAGACATGCATAAACTGACACATACTGTACTCAATAATACAAGTGAAAGCCAGCAAGCCAGGTTAGAAAAAAGCATTAGATTCAGTTATCATATTACGACTTTGCTTTTTAAATTAGTTTCCACAGGTTTCCATACAGTAATTGGAAACAAATAAATGATAATGTTCTCGCCGCTCTGTAAGCTGCAGGCATAATTCACGTGCCCGCAACTTTTTAATTGCTATTAATTAATTAATAATTGTTATCAATGCAATAGCCATAAAAAGTGATGGTCATTATTACAGTATATAAATAACTGCACACCAGTCGCCAATAAAGCAGCTTGACAGCAGGTAGGGCACTGTGCTGAAGACGTCGACATCTGCCTCGAATTCCAGACACACAGGTGGGCAGAGATTTACAATGGAAATAATTACATACGTAAAAATAAATATGCGTGGGACATTTTAAAAATTGTTGCACGTTGCAAAGCAATCAGATACCTCGTGAGGGTGACGGGGTGTTAATATTCCATCCACTAACAGCTCCCCTGGGTTCTTCTTCACCCTACACTATGCTGATGTGATGCGAAGCCATGATTTGTGCAGAATGCAATTTGGAGTGACGAGGGCTTGGTGTCTGTGATACTGCTGGTCCAAGCCCTCAAGCCCCACTGACATTATTTACGATGCAGACGATATGACATGCAGATGATACGACAGGTGACCTCTTGACCCTAGCATGGTGTTTTCCTTTGAGTGCTGAAGGTGAGCACAGATGGACATCATGCACAATCTATCGTTGTACAATTCCCGTCGGCATTAGAGATAATTACGACATATTTGCCACTTCCATTGGACATTTATTATTATGCCGAATGTGGCTTGTTATTTAATGCAGAAATTGCAATACAATGTATAACACATGCTCATACTGTACGTGCTTGTAGATCTGTAATTTTTGCTGTATGTTCGACTATTGTGAACTCACTTCAAAGGAAAGGGCAGTCTGTAAAAGTTCAGCAGTATGCTGGCTGCAGTGAAGACATTCCCACACTGACGAAGGCCTGCGTGCCGAAACGACTGCTGCTGCAGGTCCTTTCATTATTAAACAAGACTTAAGACTACTCCTGAGAGTGCGGATTTTATATTCCTTTCGACTATTGTGACACCCAGAATAGGGACGCTAGTGTTCAAGTGGTTAGTTATATAACACACATTAGCCGTGTACTATAGTACAACAGATCAGTCCACATTTGTACAATTCCGCAACAACAAAAGACATAACACTCCACTGAAGTCTTTCACATTCGATGTTGGGTGGCGTTTATTGTAGCCAATAACCCCCCCCCCTATTGTTTTTTAGAGCGAAACACTTTACTCACCCATCGACATTCCCCCCACCCCATTCCTTTCCTCTCTCCACTCTCTTTCACTCTCCTGTCCTCACCACCCCATCAATTGGAAATCTCTTGGCATCACACCTCAGACACCTTATCCCAGACACAGAACTCCACCGAGTATTAAACAAACATAAGCAGAGAATGGAATGATCGTGGAGAGGTAGATGCCAGATAGTGATAGGCTGGCTGGCAGACAGAAGGAGCATGGAATCACAAGTGCTCAGAATTGTAGGTCTGAGGGTGAGAGAGAAAGACTTAACCTTACCCTTATATCGGCCACGATGACACCCTCAGCTATGGCACCGGGGTTTGCATTGAGACGCTGGAATGAAATAAAGGGGTGAATGGAAGAATGAATTAGGAGGAAACCAAAGTTAATACAAGATACAGAGGACATGGAATTATAAAATCATGAAAATAATTAATTAATCGCAAACATTTCCCACCATTGCTGGATGACGAAAATATTTCAATGAGTTGACATCGCTTTTAAGCGGATGATGTTGGTCTCCCTGGACAGCAGGGTTTACCTTCAAACACCCTCTGGTGGGAGATGGAATTTTAATAGAGGGCTGGATATCAAAGTGTGTGTAAATAATGGAACCAAAAATGTTATCTCTGCCAGGTGGAAATGTTGCATTCCACCCCATTACCATTTGGGGGACTGCCCATAACTTTGACATCCCGTTAGTCTGACCTATGTGGCCGGTTTTAGGTGATAAGGTTTGATTGATTGATTGATAATTTTATTAGACAATACAATCCAAACAGTGCAGGGTACAGTCAAGCACAGCATTGGTCCAAAAGGACAGGCGACCACTGAAAACTACAACATGACATCACGCCTTGGTGGTAAGCGCTTCACCCAAAAACATCTCTGTTTTGACTAACCACTGTTTAGGTTTACCTTAACACCTACATTTGGAGTATGAATAGGCCATAAGACTGCAGTTAGGTTTAGCGACCTAAGTGGCCGGTTAAGACTGAGGTTAGGGTTAGCGACCTATGTGGTCGGTTAAGACAGAGGTTAGAGTTAGGGTTTGGGATAGTGTTAGTTATTGGTTATTGGAGTCAGACTACCTTTTGTGTGTCTGTCTACTCTGCAGCTAAATTTGCACACAGTAGTAGTAGTAGGGTAGTGTCATATTTCTTATGCACCGCGGCAGTCATGCATCTTTTAGCCCTGTGCTGGTAACATTCTTAGTCAGCCTCAATATCCATGGAATCTTCAATGGGAATTTAGCCTACTATTGAATTCTGAGGCTGACACATCATATTGAGAGCATGCACAGAAACGTGCGGGAAAAAATGGTAAAAAACAGTAAATTGCGTAAGTAAATGTACTCTGTTCTCATACTGTTCAGTTTGCATTGGCAAACATGCAACAACTTATAGTATATGGCAGGAAATGTGAGATGAAGTTTGTTTTACTGCTAGATTTACTGATATAAGACCGAGGCACAGCTTTACGGGTGATGAATTGATAAAGATGTACGTTGACTGTGAGCGCATGAAGAGAGATTTTTGATTTTCCACATCAGATCAGGCCAGTTCTGTCGCAAAATTGCAATTCACACATTTGTCAGTGCAAAAGTAACAAAGCCATTATTCATAATTTCAGGTTGTACATGTTTTTTTAACCAATGGTATGAGTAATTATTCTTAGAATTATCTTTCATAATAGTATATATTGATGTAGGCCTACGGGTATTGTGGGAGGAATTGAAAGTGAGAGGCTTTGTGTTCACAATGGTCAAAATGCATTCTTATCATTACCCTGGACTATATATAGCACTCTAAATACTTTCTAAGTGCAATCTGAGGCATGCTCTTAAATGTTTCATGAGCTCAACATTAGCTTTTCAGTCACGTTTTAACATGGCGGTATCATTCACTGCTTAGGTACTGCAAATAATGAAAGGGGGAACTGTCTTTCACTTTCAGCACTTCAGAACAGTTCTTTCAAAATGGCTCCAACTCTCAATGAATGCAATCGCTTCTGGGGGTACAATGAAATCTTCTTCTCTGGAGGCTATGACCCCCATAGTCTGTATTCACATTCCAAGGTCACGTTCATCACCAAGGAAAGACCTAAAACGTCTACCATCAGTTGCCTTTCAGACTGTGCTGGTGCCTTCATCACTATCCTTGTCAGCCACACTCCTTCCTGACGTGCTACCCAAGCCCATCTCTGCATTGAGCCTGTCTGTGCATTCAGCCTTGCGCAAATCACACAAAAAAGAGAGAGGACCCGCACCATTGTTTAATTTCAACCTGCGATCAATCTCCAATCAACAGCACTATATAGGTAATCACCAGAATCTTCTGAAGGAGAAGAAAGCCAATTTTCACAGGCTATCAGTGCACGGGATCCCCTCATTGATTCCTGTTGGAATACTGGCCCGCAGCAGCGTGGCTGGGCAGATTGTGTTTGTTTATGAGGATCAGGTATTCTCCCAGAGCTCTGCTAGAGCATATGGCTACCGCAGGGATTGCATTTCACCGAAAACATCGAGTCACAATGCTCGGAGCTCTTTGTGTCCATGCAAGGTGTTCTGCTATACTTTATAATCTCAGTGGATCCGATTATTTTTTCATATTTTTCTACCTCGTGCAACTAGTGTGCAAAGGGCTCATTAACATACTATTAACCGCTGCTGGCACACATACAACTTTGCTTCTCAGTCACACAAAAGACCTCAGGCAATAGGTAATAACAGTTACACCATTTCTATTGTTTACATAAAAATGAGAGAATGTGCCCCCCCCTCTCTCCTGGGCTCGTGGTGGGTTTATCGCTAGATCGACAAATAGCTTTTTGTTTTTAGACTGCATTTCTTGGATGAAGTGTGACTCATTAAAACAAATGCAAAGTAATGCACAAATCAACCTGCGAGCTCCCTTTGAAACTTTGCCAAACAGACAACACTGTGTACCCAGTAATCTCCCCTCTATGAATTAGATATGCGCTTATGAACTTATAATGTGAACAGCGACAGCCAAGCCCCAAGGATAGTTCTTTCTGTTCGTTAATGAGCAGTTGGAATCAGGAGTGGCCCATGTAGAACACCATCAACAGCATGCTCTCTCTGCTCAACGCAGAACCATCTGCACAAAGTATTGGAGTAAATACAGTATACTGCCATTAGGGAGTAAGACCCTGGTGTGGCAGAGAGGATGAGAAGAGCAACAATCTGGTTAGTGCCATAAACATGTCCAGGATTTTTGCATATTAAGCTCCGTGCGCACTGCACACGCCCGGAGAGGGCGGAGATATCTGTATATGAATGCATATTCATCACATGACGAGCCTTTATTTTTATGAGGGAGGTAATATGACCTTTGGACTCAAGTTTCTAGAATTTAATTGTTGTTTAATTTTACGGAAATAAATGGGCTGCGGGCCTAGTGGGGGTTATCTGAAACAGACTGCACGTGGCACTCATGTTATTAGCTGCTTATTAGTTTCATCCATCTAGCTCCAGATCTGATCCCCATTGCCTGTAGCGTAAGTGAAATTCCCCATGGTGGAAGATTCTTCACACCCACAGAAATGTTTTCACAAGAATGATGCATGCTGGGCCTTAATTGTCTTGGGTTTTTTTCTTCCATTCAGTCTCTCATCAGTGATCTGAACTGGCCAGTGGCCACAGAGTCTGTGTCTGAAATGCATTGTAATAACAGCTCCAACCGCTCAAGCTGGCATCTCGGGCCACACGTCCACTCCCTAATGTGACAGGCTTTAACAGGAGCGCTACCTACGTGACTGAAGTAACGTGGCATACATAATCTTCGTCATTTTCAAACAGGGGCAGGGTAGAGCTCGTGGGACGAGGTTTGGTCCCTGGTAATAAAGGGGTAATTAGCTCCCAGCCCCTCACATAACGCAGAGCTGCCAAGAGAGCTTGCCTCGTGTCTAATACCATCTTTTCCCAAAAGGGTGTCAGAAGAACTGGATGAGAATCCGTCAGGGGACACCGTCGCATCCATGATGGAAATGACTGATATTCTCTGTAATGATGTGAAAACGATGTGCCCCAATCCCTCAACAGGCCACTCATTAATGTGGATATGTCAATCAACTGATGTTAACGCTTTGTGGAATGGTGTACAGTAGACACCGAGATCCATCGCAGCACTAGAAGAGCAAATATAATTCTCCCACAGAAATGGTAATGTTTCAGATAACTTACATCATCGTCAACAACAACACATTGAATGGTTGCTGTGATCAAAGCCATAATCATAAGGACTGCAACATGCATAAAGACTATGATTGTAACCTCTGATTATCAAAGGCTTGGCATGGTTGGACATTTAAATTGTAGTGCACAGTGGTAGGGGGGGAAATGCAATATGAAGATTATGAACTACTACAATTTCCAAATCACAGAGGCTGCAATTAATTGCATAAAATTAATTGACTTCTAGTTAAGCATTCTAATATTATCGATAGCAATAGTAAATGGGCTAAACATACAACACAAGTCTAGTATGGTCCATTCAATATAATGTTTTAATCAATCAAACAGTATCTAATGCTGTGGTAGTTATGAGGTGAAGGTGAAGCTCGACTTAAAAAGATATTAATGAATTAAATTGCAACCACAATATTGGTCTGAAAGAAAAATCACAAATCAAAACGTTCACCAAACCATGCAGCATACTATGGTCTTATCTGGTTTCCACCTCACTAGCTCCGAGCATTATCTAATCACGAGTGCAATAATTTAAGATTCCCACCGATATGCCCTCATATGCATGCATATGCATGCCTCCCCAATACAACACTCCAGATAAATGAAATGTACAGTATGTTGTCTCCATCTTCTTGACATTCCCTGTTATTTAGCAAGTCTGTGGTGTATTCACCGTTATCTAGCAAGTCTGTGGTGTATTCCCTGTTATTTAGCAAGTCTGGGTTGTGTTCACTGCAGTGTTCATTTTGTCGACTAAAACCATGACAGAAACTACCTTTTTTCACTGACGAAAACTAAATAAAAGTTTAAATAAAAACTAAGCTATAAAAACTACGACTAAGAGTAAATATACTGACAATTTTGTCAACAAATAAAAACTAGACTAAAATGTTTGGATGCGCTCCGGTGATTTCAGCATGCAACCAAGTGTAAAATGAGGAATTATGATGCCATGGCATCAAGGCCTGCATGCCGAAATGCATTTTATTCGACAAAAAACTGCAGATTGTCGACAAAACCGTATTATATTATTTAGTCAACAAAAAAACCAAAACATTTCAGATGACTAAAATATGACTAAAACAGAGAAACAAGCCACCAGGTCAACGAAAACAAGCCCAAGACTGGGTCACATGATCACACAGACATGTCGGGTGAGGACACCAGCAAAAGTGTGCGCTTGGAGATCTGCGATTTTCTAAAAGGTCTCGTCTTCCACAGTGAAAAATGTGGAATGTTTTGGAAAATCACACCGTGTGAAGTGAGTGGTGCAACTCCGTGTGGGGGTCCCCAGAAGTTCCAGAGGGGTGGGCCGAATCCAACGAGCCGCCCCACGTCCGAAAAGGTTGAGAAATGACAGTTACCTTGTGGGGGTCCCTCTACTGTACCCTCTACTGTACTGTACTGTACTGGGCACACCCAAAATCATCATATATACAGTTAATGTGTGTGTGTGTTTGTGTGTGTTAGGTTGCGCACACGTGGTGAAAAACAGCCATGCTGCTTTCGTGCTCAGACCCAGCCACCCACCCAGCCACACACATAGGGAGTGGTTACTTGCACAACTCAAAAATGTTAACACAAATCTTATATCGGGGTCCCTGGCAAAATATTTTGAGGTTGGGTTCCATGGACAATTACATATTCATTTGGGGGGCCTTCACATGAACCGCTGGTTTAAACAACATTAGGACACAAGCCCAAATAAAAGCAACTAGACTTTAGAAACAACAAACTAATAAGACTTGAAAACATTATAAATCATGCACCATATTGTATAATATATTGGACTTTGTATTGATTTGTCTGTGCCTTCCTGTTATATGACTTTTTCTGTGTTTTGCATTAATTTCGCCTCTATTCTTTCTTTCCCTATTATAACTCCTCCTGCGATGGGAAATATTGAGAGCTTGCACAAAAAAAGCAATAGTTACAGTTACACCTGTAATTGTGTGATGCGAGAATAAAATAGCCAGGTAATGGAGCATGGCTGTGTTGTGGCAACAAAACATGATGTCAATGAGACTTGGTGGGAACACTGTTGGAGGATAGTGTGAAGGCCATGGTCTGAGTACTACGAGTCACTCATATTTGACAGTATGCAACCACACTGAAGAGAGCTACTGAAATATAACACCAACAAAGGACTGTTTGGACTACATAGTCATACTATTCGGTATCAATAAGAGTTTCTTATTTATTTATTTATAAATATTTTATTAAATTATTTATTATTATTATTATTCATTTAGGAAATGTATGGAAGAAATTAATGACCGTTTGTACCAAACAAATATATGTAATATATATATATATGTTTGTATACATGTATTTTTATGCATAGGCCTACATACCAAATACGCGTATACTGTATGTGGAATTTACTGCGTGCATACTGTAGTACAGTGCGATTGGAAAGATCCAATTGATACCAAATTGATACCGGCCGGCGGCTACAACAGCAGGCGCGCGGATAAAGCGAGCCCCGCAATCGCAGGATTTAAAATAGGATTGGATCTATTTCTGCGCGTGTGTGTGTATACAGTATGTGGGGCTCGGACTCGCCACGCGCACATTTTCTGGTGTGTGCCGGGGGTTACTCTGTCCAGGCAGCTGTGCAGAAGACAATCAGAGATGATGGTAAACCAGAACTGGCATGACACAAAATGTGCGCAAAGTCGCCATTGGTAAAGCCCTCTATATATAGGCTACTTGTATCAACCTAGAATGCCACTATAGAGGCATATGAAATAATGACAACAAAGGCCCTATATGCACTGTACGCTCCATAAATGGTGCTATAGTGAACCTGGAGATATATACCAACATGCGTCATTTTCACACCATACAGTGTGCGGGCGCGATACGGAGACAACGGAGTTGCGAGGGGTGATGCAATTTGTATTTTATCTCCGTATGAGCAGACAACACAGAGAAAAACAAGATAAATCAGAGAAGGAAAATGAATTAAGGGGAGTGAAAGACCCAGGGCATTCTCATTTGGAGTCAGTGAGCGCTTTGGATTCGCCTTACATCTTCTACTCTGTCCTTTCCGACCGAGCATGCTGCCACGTCTCATTGACACAAGCTTGCGTGTGTGTGTGTGTGTGTGTGTGTGTGTGTGTGTGTGTGTGTGTGTGTGTGTGCGCGTGTGTACGAGCGGCAAAGCATGCTCAATGCAGAAACAATATTGCTTATGTAATATCATCTTTTAGTGTTTGATTAAGAACTGAGAAACAGCCTCTCATGACCGTCATGAACAAAGCACCCCTCGGACGGGTGCAGGCTGTTCCTCGTAGAGGATGTCTGGGCGTACAGCCAAGCGACAAGCATGTGATATGCAGGTCACTGAGTTATGCTTAATTTAGACTCGGTCATACAAAAATAGCGGATCTATAAGTTCACCACATGTCATGACGATGTAGTATTAATCAGGCTTTAGGATTGCAGTCCCTCTAAATGTGAGCACTGCAAATAACCACAAGGACCACAATGGTCCCTAGGACTTTTTTGTGTTATCCTTTTAGCCAAAGTGTTTTATTTAATGAATTGAATAAATTAATCAATCAAGCAATTATATAATATATAATATGTTTGTGATCGATAGGCAATGTTTAATCATTTCAATAATGTTGGAAATTGTGCTGAAAAATGTGTACATTAGGTATGTTTACAGGTTTTGAATACAGCCTGACCGATGCCAGATGTTTCTGTCCGATGCTTGATCCCAGTTTTGAAGAGTGTATGATGCCATGTCAACATATGGATTCTATAGCTTGAAAGTGGATAACAATCGGGACACATCGGCTGCATAATTGCTGATGGCGATGTAGTAAATAGTCCACATGGGTCTACAAGTTTGTCTTGCAGCGGTGTACTGTCAAAAGCACCTCGTTATTTTACTCATTACTTTACTTTTCCGTTATATGCCACAACATTTGAAAAAGGCCTGACGTCACCCTACCGGCGCCATCTTGGATGTGATGGCCTACATTTTAGATCTGCATCAAGTGTATCAAGTTGGTGTTTGAGTGTTTGAGGGCACAGTGCTAGTGCTCTTTCAGTTCAGATTTATTTAAGCGTACTTGTGTAAAATACAACAAGTCGGCTTCTCACCATCAACAAGGTCAGAATAAAGGCGATAAAAAATAGATAATGGAACTAATGTAACATTTCACCGCATTCCTCTCACTGCTGCCTCTTCCGAGTCAGACTTTTTTTCCCCTCTCTCTCTCGCTATATTACGGTATATAACTCTATGCTCTCTCTCTCTCTCTCACTCTCACAGTGTTGGCGGGCCGATTCATACTGCAGTAGATGGGCGACCTGTTTCCTACCTGCTGGCTGCTGCATCTGTCTGTCAAACACGGTAACCACCACAGCGTCATGTCATGCTCAAATTTTTAGCACGATGTTTGGGAATGTTGTTAAAGAGTTAAATGTTATGTTCAGCTGACACACAAACCATTTAATTATTTAATATCTCCAACTGACAGTCAATGAGTCAAGCTGGACTATAGGTGGCTAACAACAAACCATAGCCTGCAACATAAAACTGAACACTTGTCACTCTAGTGGGGTTTCTCCCCACTCCCTTCCATAAGGATATGTCCACCGTCCACAACTCCACACGTCCAGTAAGTTGTAAACATTGCTAACGCATCGTGCGCATTCTTTTAACGAGCTGTTTATCTCACACTTACACTCACACACACACACACACACACACACACACACACACACACACACACACACACACACACAAGATTTGTTGTTAGAGCAACACATATTAGCACAAAAAAGCAACTGAGTTAAAATGTTATATTGGTTATTATTAAGCTCTTAAGGTATAGCCTAAGGTGTGCACATCTCAGAATCCATGTGCTATGATGATGACTGAACGCGTTGCTTTTTTACCCTTCTGCGTACAGCATAGCAGACATGAGGTTATGCTCTAGCTGTAGCGACAAATATATGCACTTTGAGCACTTGGAAAAGCGCTATAAAAATGCAATTCATTAAAGGTGTGAGGTTTTTCTATCTTTCTTTCAACTCAAAATTCTGGCTTTTCATGCCTACAACACTAGCACTTTTTCCTGTTCTGCACTCGAAATTCTGACTTTTCATGTATGTTTTTCCTGTCATTTTACAACCTACCTACACTGACAGTGTGTCTCTCAAGCGAATCCGATAATGTATGTAATAATGTATGCATCGTTTCCGTATCCGCTACAGACCCAAACTGGATCAGCAGCCTGCAAAGCCACTTCCCAGTTCCCACGCAGTCTACCTAGCATTTTTCATCAAGGCTTCTGGAAATAGTAATGAGTTACTTTTGGGGAAATAGTAACTAATGTTATTACTCAAAATGTGAGTAATGTAATGTAATGTGTGTAATTTGTTCTAATTTCATGACTTTGCTCTTATTACTTTCCAACGGATACAGGATACGAGTGATATGTAAAGATATTGGGTGGCTAGACTGGGTCATACTGACCCATTAAACGTCCTTTGTGTGATAAGACAATGTTAGAGACATCCATCTGCTCTTTAAACCCCTTATGGCCACCCTAATTAACAGTGGATTGTGCCTTCTACGTGCACTATTCATATTTTTAATAATAATATAATAGAAATCATAGACTACATCTACATCTCATTTTCACAGGGCAAGACTATAGTATTAGACACTGAGTCCTGATGGTGGCGGAAACAAGCGTTCACGTGTCATGGCCCCAATAACATGAACGTGCACAATGATAGTAACTGACCAGCGCCGGCTCGAGCTGCAATACCAAATTCGGCCACTATGTCCATTTCACCTCAGGGTTTCCTCCGGGTGCCGTCTCTGTTAATATAATCTCTAAGGTGGACGGACGTTCGTTGACGTCATGTGTGAGCTTAACTTCCGCTCATTCGAGCCATTGAGTTATAATTGTTACTTCAGGCAGTCTTCCGGGTGCTTCAAAACGCCACTGAGCAACTTATTTTACTGTTTTCCTCGCTTTTACTGTAAAATACATACATATGCTTGCACACCTGTACGTACACGTACACACACACACACACACACACACACACACACACACACACACACACACACACACACATACACACACATTAACATGCAGTTCACAGTCGTGTGCTGACAGAGCCACTCAGACGTGTCAATCTCCCCTCAGAGCTTTCAAGCCGCTTCAATTTCGTCTGATCTCAAAGATTTATGAATTTTTAAGTCAGCAGATAACACATCCCCTCATATCACGGTTAAGCCTGTCAGCGAGGGAAGAAGAGTCTTTCCCTTTCATGAGCAGGGATGAGCTTTCGGCAGAGGGAGGGGGTTTGAGCCAATCAAGTGCTGTTGCTACAACAATCCCTCAGCTGAAGGCAGTTCCCCCAGACCACTGATTCAACCAACAGTTGGTCAGGACGCATTTGTGGGTCGCGTGGAAACATTTTTACAGGTCCCTTTATTTTCCTCCCTTTTTTTATTATTATTATTAATTCAAAGCATTTTCAAAAATCGTTCCCAAAGAAGCACACTTTTTCAAGATTTCAAAACAAAATTCAATGTTTTTTTCTTCTTCTGTAATTTCATGAATAAATGTTTGTGCATAGATACTGTAGGTTGGCGCAGTATTTTTTTGTCTCTTTTTTCTTTGTCTTGGTATCATAAGTATCACAGATTTGGACATTGAGGGGGCAGAAAACTGAGCTGTTCATGCAGCCTGGAGTTCACTGGAGTGGGACAAGCTGGAGTTTGAAATACATTGAGCTGTTCTGTTCATTACTTTTATAAATTGGCATATCGCCCAACCTTAATGCACACATGCCTAAAATTGCTGATATTTGCGCCGCCCTCGTTGAAAACAATGTATTTAAAACTCCAGCTTGTCCCACTCCAGTGCCTCCAGTGAACTCCAGGCTGCATGAACAGAGCTAGAGCACTCAGTTTTCTGCCCCCTCGAAAAGTCAAGCGGCCAGTGGCTTTATACAGTAGGTATAGTTGCTCACATCTGGACTGGACACGACAGAGATATGTTTTGGACTCAGGCTCAGTGAACCCCATATAGCTGGCCTGGTAGACACGCAGATGCGTGCAGATCACGATACAGTTTGTAAGAAAAAGTGGTTATTGGTATATTTTATTGAATACCGTACCCTAACCGGTTTGGTTTTTTTCAAACCGTCACGTCCTTATCGTCGCTATATATTTAAAAAAGATAGGTTTGTCTGCAATTAAAAAGCAGGGAAAATAAGTGAGTCTAGGTCGAAGATTTGAGTATGTCCTTGAAAAACATTCTCAATCTCAGTCTCAATCAAAGCTAGAGACGAGTTGAGGTGAAGGACAGTCCTTCACCTCACCACGTCTCTCACGCTAGCTTTGATTGTTCTGTCAAAGCATGTGAGGAATACAGTTCACACACACACACACACACCCCCCCCCCCCCCCCCCCGTCGGGAACAATGCAAGTCAGGAATACAGTACAACTGCATGCATCATGCATGCATCAGCAAGGGACCACACACAGCAATTACAGGACTCACACAATGCCTCACTTGTTTTTAATTTTGCATGACGCGTTTCGCCGCGGTGGCTTCATCAGGTGCTGTGTATAATACACACACACACATACATATATATTAAAGTTCATGTGGCTAAAGCGGAACGAGGAACGCTCGTTTTCCAGGCCACGGCATTCTGTATCAATGAAAACGAAACCTTGCCGGGTAAAACATGTCTGCGAGGCTGGGGTGGCGATAATGGCGGAGCGAGGCTGGGGTGGTGATATGGAGGACCCAGTCGGCCTTTCGGCTTCTCGCTGGCCGTCCATTTTATATATATATATATATATATATATACAGGCTATATTAAAAAAATATATATTAAATTGATAAATTGATGCATTGATTGCATATACAAAGGCTCAACTTGTGTAATTAACTCTCATTTTATGTAGACATAGCGCTCTAGTGAATACTCATAGTTTCATTGTACAGATAATCTACTCTTTAATAGCTTCCTTATGATTCTTGACATGACAATTTGTATGTATTTGATGTATTACCAATACAGGGCTCGAAATAGCGACCATTTTGGTCGCAAATGCGCCTGAATTTTAATCTGTGCGATCTCAAAATATAACTGGGCGCACCAGTGCTACTGCATATAATTACTGTAGTGCGACCAAAACGATCGCGACCGAAAGTGTCGGGGGCCGGTTCCGTCCCGCGAGATGATTTAAACTTGTAGAGCATAAAGATCTGAGCATGTCAAAAAAAAAGTAAGTTCCTAGTCCATTCATGTCCAGAGTTATGATTGTTTAAAGAAATATCTCCTTGGCTTCTTCTACTTCCTCTAACCTCCCGTCAGTCCGTGGACTGATTGGGTGATCAACATCAGCTGGACCTGAGGTCCTCAGCTGTGAGAGACAACAAAAGGGCTCAATTGAATGGAATGTGTGGAGTCACACACACACACATTTATGATGACGTTATGAAAATAACTTCTCATAAATATATACAGTATATATACATATATATATTTTTTTTTACTTCAATCAAAAAGCAGGCCTACATAAAACAAAGGGTTTTGTAGCCATTTACACATTCAGAAATTATAGCAGAGACAGTATTTAGAATTTAATTATATTTTCAACTGGTTTATTGCCACAAAAATAGCATCTCATACCAACTGGCTTGTAGGCCAGTGGTTCCCAAAGTGGGGTCCGGGGATCCCTAGGGGTCCTCGGTTAAATATGATAGTTAGGAACCAAATGGACCCTTATGGGTCTGAAACTCAGAGTGTATACTACATACTATGGGTAAACCAATTTCACTGTACATTTGTACACTCAGTTAAATTAACTTTGATTTTATGGGTCCCAGAGATAGAAATG
Source organism: Protomyctophum bolini (assembly GCF_963924005.1). NCBI lineage: Eukaryota > Metazoa > Chordata > Actinopteri > Myctophiformes > Myctophidae > Protomyctophum > Protomyctophum bolini. Next base: position 38,356,657 of record NC_137871.1, read on the forward strand.
GGGAACGGTAGCCTAATTCAGGTCAAACTGGGGGTCCTTGAAATGTAAATAACTGAAAATCACTGCTAGAGCCGTAAAAATCTTCTCATATGGGGGTCCCTGGCATATATTTTCAAATGGGGTTCCGTGGGCTAATGAGTGTCAATTTGAGGGTGCTTGACATGAAAAATGTTGGGAACCACTGTTGTAGGCTACAAGTGTAATAATAATGAATGTAAAAAATCGATTACATATTGGTGCTCGTAAAATTTTGGTGGGTGCTCCTAATTTTTTTCTGGTGCTCCTTCATTCTGAATTTGGGAGCACCAGTGCTACCAAGTAAAAAAGTTAATTTCGAGCCCTGCAATACCATGCGTTGTTCTTGCTTACTGTAAATCGCTCTGGATTAAGAGTGTCTGCTAAATGCCTAAATTGTAAATTGTGTAATGCTGTCTTTTTGTTATTTTGTTCATGTTATGTCATTTATTTTTCTTGTTTCCTGTATGCTTTTTAAGTGGTGCAAACCACTTCCTTAAGTGAGTATGTGTGTGGGTCCCTGCCTGGCTGGCTGGGTATGTGTGAGTACTGGGTACGTGGGGCGGCTCGCCGGAATCGGGCCAGCACCCTGGGTGCGTTCCTGTGGGTCTGGAACCCCCCCCCCCCCCCCCCCCCCCGGGACCCCCACACAGAGTTGCACCACTTACTTCACATTTTTGACCTTGTACAGCACTTTGGTTTACCACTGGTCTTTGTAGATGTGATTTATAAATAAAGTTAGATTTGATTTTGATTAGACTCCACATAAAAAAGGACTCCTGCACCATGTTCTTTTACTACTCTATGTAAAAAATGTCTTTCTTTGCAGTATAGATGCATCAAACACATGAGCGTAAACACTACCACTATATGGGTTGTACTGCATCAGCAAGGGGCTGCTACGGCCATTATCCCATTCTGAACGGGAACCCGTTTTGGTGTTAGCATCATGTTATGCTTTAGCTATTGAAAAATAGCAGATCTACAAGCTCATAGCGCGCCACCGAGTGGCGCGCTACGAGCTTGTAGGTCTGCTATTTTTGAAAAATCGAAGAACGACTGACATTTTTAGAATCTGATCTCAGGTCATAATGGGTTAATCAGACCAGTGTGTGTCCAGTGGAAACCTCGTATGAATCTGATCTCAGGTCAGAATGGGTTATACACTTTCAGAGTCAAATACTCAGGTTGGTACTGTGTACAGTAGGTGGGCACTGGGTAGCATGCCCAATTGTCCCTTACAGATAAAGCATTTTATTCAGAGTACTCAGGGAAGAACTTAAAACATGAATAAAATAAAACATTACCAGGGTGACGCGGTGTGCTGCATCATGCACTAGCAACATTTATTTTATTCATTTCTCTGAAGAGGATCATTACTGGCCCAGGGAGATGTGCGGTCTGATATAGTCATTGCGAGAAGCACTTTTGCTGTTCCTGTGTGACCATTATGTGGTGGATGTCCCTTTGTTGTTGGGCAATCCATAAGTTTTGCTAATGGCCCCTCACTGTTGAATAATTATAGCTGAGACCTCCCCCACTGCAGCTGATGTACAATCATTGTGACCCGCACACATATTTGCACGTGCACATGTGCATACGCGCTAAGCTACACAAATTACAACTGGAATTTGACAAATGAGATCACACACACAACCTTGAATAAAGAGAAGATAAAATGAGATCATGAACACGCACGCGCACACACACGCACGCACACACACACGCACACACACACACACAAAAGTGATAAAAGCAAGACAAAATGAGATCACAGTTACACACAGTGCCCCTCCTCTCCCTGCCCCTCCTCTTCCTGTCGGTGAGGGAAGTGTCACGTTAAGCAGAATGAATGATCTCACTCTCAAAACACAAATTGCAAAGTAAATAGATTAGCTTGAAAACAGACTCCTCCACAATCCCTCCCTCCCTCCTCCACAATCCCTCCCTCCCTCCCTCCCTCCATCCATCCGCCTCTCCCTCGCTCCCCCTCATCCATCCGCCTCTCCTTCACTCCTCCCTCCGCCTCATCCATCCATCCGCCTCTCCCTCCCTCCCTCACCCTCATCCATCCATCCGCCTCTCCCTCCCTCCCTCACCCTCATCCATCCATCCGCCTCTCCCTCCCTCCCTCACCCTCATCCATCCATCCGCCTCTCCCTCCCTCCCTCACCCTCATCCATCCATCCGCCTCTCCCTCCCTCGCCCTCATCCATCCGCCTCTCCCTCCCTCCCCCCCTCATCCATCCGCCTCTCCCTCCCTATCTGCAGAGGATGGATAGAAAGGAGGCGCACTGTATTCTGTCTCCCTCTCCTTGGCTTGTCATCAAAACGAGCATCATGCTCTAACTCAGGAAGCACAACTCTCACTCGCCACACGCACACATAATGCACACACACACAATGCACGCGCACGCGCACACACACACACACACACACACACACACACACACACACACACACACACACACACACACACACACACACACACACACACACACACACCACAGCAATCAATATGCAATTTCCCTCTCTGTCTATAAAAGATGGACCTACTTGGGCTGTCCCACTTGTTTTGAGTAATGGGACATCTACATGGAGTGTCACTATAATTCTCATAACTGCAGTGGTATAGCCCCTAAATTGTGCTAAAGGGATTTTCATCTGGTGGGCAGATGCAAACGGGGAGGAGAGGAGCACTGTGCTATGATTTACCCTGTGTTGTTGTTTCATCTCTTCTTGTTCCACAGCAAACACAAAAACTAAATAATTAAAAAAGATGAAAGAAAACAACCTGGATGAAATGCATGATGGGGTGCACCACCTCAACACTTTTGAGATCAGGTTTTTGAAAGAAGGATGTGGTTTAACCCATTTTGACCTGAGATCAGATTATAAAAAGGTCTTCTACATCCTGACAGTTTTCAGTCGTTCTTCGATTTTTCAAAAATAGCAGTCCTACAAGCTCGTAGCGTGCCACTCGGTGGCGCGCTATGAGCTTGTAGATCTGCTATTTTTCAATAGCTAAAGCATAACATAATGCTAACACCAAAAGGGGTACTCGCTCAAAATGGGTTAAAGTCCAAGAGCAACTCTGTGATCGTGTGTGATTCAGGTACTTTCTCAATCTCACCATGACTATTCACCTTTCTGAATGGAAGTTCAATCTGTGAGCACAATGGTTGGAATTTTTTTATGACAAAAGAGCTCTGCCTCCAGAGCTTTTGACCGTATTAATCATCAAGTTATTCATAAAATTGGCCAAAAGTGTGGTCCCCAGTTACCTGGTTAGAATAGTGCGTTATTGGTATGCACATCAGACAATGAGGGTGAAGTGGGGTAACATCTACTCCCTTCCACGTATCCAACACGTCAGGGAGGAATACTGTCTCCAATCTTATATATGTTTAAATACTTATGGTATGGGATGTAAGGTGGGTGAACTGACACTCAATCACCTTATGTACGCAGATGATCTGGTCATCTTCAGCCCATATAGTGCTCTGCTGGTCTCCAACAGCTCCTGAGAATATGCACGTAGTATGGTGCTGATTTCGATATTATATGTAATGCTTAGGGATGCACCGAAAATTCGGCCTCTGAAAATATTCGGCCGAAAATGGCTAAAAATGTATTTTCGGCCTATTTGGTTTCGGCTCAAATAGGCCGAAAAAATATCACCGAATAGTAGTAGTGGTTCTAAAGTTGTGAATCGATATAATTCAACTAAACTGCGGGAAAAACACAGATGTACAAACCCAAAGCGCTGTGCATTGCGATGGGTAGATAACTTGTAGATCTGCTACTTCCAGCGCAGGAAGGGCGCATGGCGCTTATGACGCTCTTTAACTATGCATCAGCAGCCAGCGACAGTCACAACACACGAGTAGCAGACGGGATGGGATGCACAGGCAGATCCGACACAACTTTATTGCACACATCTGTGCTTTCATCCACGCTTCCATAGCCTTTTAAATCTTATTTCCCATCCACGGGCACAAGCAGTGATATCAGCAGCTTCCACCCGATCTGTGGTGGTGTTCTGTTGTCTGACGAGGGAAGCTACTAGCTAGTAGCTAGCATGGGAGCTAACATGGGAGCTGTACTTGCCATCCGTTCCCCAACCCCTCACAATCGCTGCTGCGTTTATACGGGCAGACACAAAGACGAATGGGAATATCATTTGGAGCTTTAACAATGAATGATAGACTGTATCGTTGCGTCTGCCCGTGTTTAATGGTCAGGGTTTCACTGTCCACAGCAGGCAGACCTGTCAAAACTATGCACTTCCCAATACTCAGAGACATGCCACCACCTATAAATTCAAACCCACCTCTGGAATATTGCTATCTCATTCCACTTTAATTTATTTTATTCCATAGTCTTAGTTTTTCTCTAATAAAGTAGTTTTTATTTGTTTTCTCATGTTCTCCTTGAAAAGTGTCTTTAAGTACTCAGAGAAGCATTATATAAATAATATTATTACTGTATCACTATTATTATTACTACTTGTTTTATTGCCTATGCATCCTAAAAAAATCTCACTGCTCAGGTCAAATAGGCCTATTGATATGCGATTAAAATGTGATTAATTGAGATTAATTAATTAGATGTTTTTTAATGGACCCATAAGTGTTTATTATTTAAGTTAGGTTTTGCCATAATCATGTATTTTGCCATAATCAGGTAGCTTTACAACAAAGATGTATTCGGCTATTCGGTTTTCGGCCAACTGTTTTCTATATTCGGTATTCAGTTTCGGCCAAGAATTTCCCTTTCGGTGCATCCCTAGTAATGCTAAAAAGAGTAAGATTATGATTGTCAGAACCAGATAAGACAGGCAATCAACCTTCCCAGACTTCTATCTTGCTGGTAATATTCTCAGTGTGTGTAATGAGCATGTGTACCTGGGACATATTATTTCCGATGACCTCTCTGATGACAGGGACATTTTCAGACAACATATAGAAAGCTGTATGCTCAAGCACTGTGTCTCTGTACCTTTTTAAGGCATATTGCACAACCCTGTACAGTGTACAGTGTACACTGCTCATTGGTGGTGTCGATATAAGCAAGAGAGCATGAGAAAACTCAAGGTGGCGTACATTGATAGTACGAGGCTGCTGATACGAGCGCCAAGAAGCTCCAGGGCTAGCCTGTTTGTAAGTGCCGGGGCTCCAACATGCTATGCCGTTTTAAGAAACGTGATATATAAATGTATGTGTACAGAAAACTGAGTCAGATAATGATTAAGCCTGTATACAGTTCATATAGACGACATATATAACATGTATAGACAATTTGGAAGCCAATGCTTCCAAATTGTGGAAGCATTGGCAGACCTGCATACTGTATTAGACATTGAAAACCTGTATTTTTATTTATTTATTATTTATTTCTACTGTACTGTATGTGTTTTTATACCGTTTTGTATTTATTTTTATGTGATATGGATCTCCCTGTGTCTGAAATAAAGTATTGATTGATTGAACAAAGAAACTAGAAAAAACTGTGCAGTTTGCACAACTGCTCACAGTTCAATTACACCAAATACCCCAATGCAAAATGGGGGCCGCTGTGGTCTAAAGGTTAAAGGAGTGCACTTATGGCTGAAAGGTTCCCAGTTGAGTTCCCAGAACAAATCTGTGTGGGGTCAGTGAATAAGCAATACTCATCCCTCCCTCAACACCCAGTATCTAAGTGCTCTTGGGAAAGCTATTGAACCCGAAACTGCTCCATTGGAGCTACTCAATGGCCGTGATTGCAGAACTGTGGTTGTGCTGTAGCTCTCAAGTGTGAAAGTGTGTGTTACTGTGCAAGTGTGAAGCAGGGAATATAGACAAAATGTCCCAGGGCCCACTTGAAAAAAGGTATATGCAAATCTCAGCGTGAATTACCCTGGTTAAATAAAGGATATCAAAAAGTGGTCTCCGTTTGTATAGCCCAAAGTCTGCCGCCATTACCCAATAAGACCAACACATGGGAGATGTCCATTGTCCATTATTTCATTCAACAGGTGATTATGAACAGAGGATCAAAGATTTTCTAGACTACAATTACCCCTCCTGCCAAGCATTTATGATAATACCCATTCAGGGGAAAGAATGGCGGATTAGTGCGGCGATGAATAATGTGGACGTGGTCCACCCTTCCACTAGCTCACTGCATTCTCGGCTTATGTGATGATGAGCAGGGCTCTGCTGGTGTCTGGAGGCAAGGGTCACTGAATGAGAAAACTGACCTGGTTGGGGCAGCCACACAGGGAGGGGGGGGGGGGGGACCCTTTAGTTGTACCGTTCGCCGTCAACAGCTTTGGTGTAAATGCACATTATATGAACAGACATTTCTTATGCCACCCCTCTTCTCAAACAGGGTCTGGGGGCATCCCTCAGTCAATCACAGTCCCGACTGTCCCATCCCCTCGGGCTATGGGATCTAAATGCAACTGCACTGCCTTGGCTAGCCTGGGAGGCATACCATTTTGGGTTTATGATCCGGTTGGGAACGAATCTTATGTCATGTTGTAGTCTGGTTTGTAGACATCAGGCCGGGCATCATCATTTTAGGGCCTACCCAATAAAAGCCTTGATGCAGCATATAAATCCTTGGAGTAATTCTTGGAATAGTTAGTTTGGTGGTAAAATCCACCTTTTATTCCAAATCGTAGCGACTGGAGTTTTTATCATCCAGTCTAAACCACGCCTTGACTGGATCACACAGGCAATTTATTTTAGTAACAACAAAGACCAGGCTTTCCTCCGAGGTGACGCAAGGTTACAAGGCGGCACACACCGCAGTGGAGTGTGCATCACGCACTATAATGAGGCAGTGCTGATTCATGTTTTTGTTAAATGTCAATGTCAAATGTTTTCAGATGCATATTTTCTGATGTTTTTCCCATTCTGACATGGCATGTACTACGGATAGCCTTCTCCATTTGTCGGGTTGTGCCGAGTGATGGTTAAAATTATTATTGCTGCCAGGTGGTAGCCTGGAAACCAGATCAATCTCCCAGAGCGAAATCATTTGCTCTCTTATGTAGCCAGGTGGCGCAATCCTGAGAGGTTTAACATTCCACTATCTCAAGCGTACCACGCATTCCATTGAAGAACCACCCCCACTCGTCTGAAAGACCCCTTTTACCCATACCGATTCAAACCAGAGATGTCTAACAGATGTCAGATGACTCAGATCTGACATCAATGGCAATATCTTTTAGTTCTATGCACCGTTTCTTTTTCTTTTTTTGTGTCTACTTGCACGAACACACAGATGCCAACACGCATACAAGAGCACACACAGCACTTTTGAGCAAGGAGAAAGAAAAGAACATCAAGAACTGTACAGTACTATACATTCTGTGTCCTTTCAGATGAAATGTATCCATGCTTCCATGAGCTATCGAGCCATCTTGGAGTTATACAGTAATGTCTTCCTATTCATAGAAACTGTGGAGGGCAGCCTACTGTATGTACATGAGCCTTATGTTATGTCAGCTATAGTCCCAGCATTGACAGGTGTTCTTTTTGGGAACAGAGCAACATAAGTATCATGACATGAATAGGGATGATTCGATACCATTCACAATACTCGGTACACACTTTCAGGATTTCTTGCTTTTTACTAAATGACAAAAACAATCACACCCGTGTGAAGTGAGGGGTGCTCTTATCATCGTACATCATCATGACATACCATGTCGACGCATGCATACCTACAGTATACATTCTCTATTCAATGTCAATGGGAATTTAATTTAATTTTGTAGGACAAAAAAGGCTGATTTGCTCGTCCACATAATGACAAATTCGCCATTCATTATCAATGGGAATTTAATGTTTGTGTAAGACGAAAATCGAGCTGAATACAGGAGGGGCTAGCAGCCCTCAAAAACATGGTATTGAATTGAATCGCAACAATCGTTGAATCGCAATATAATAAAGAATCACAAAATAAATCTAAACCCTAGGTATCGACATCGTATCAAATCGGGAGGTAATTGAATCGCCCCACCAATAACATTGGTTAATGGGAGGGCGGGGAGGCCACTCTGACATAACCCTAAACCTGTTATACGCCCATAAAAACGCCTCAGAAACACCAGCAGGACCACGACACACACACACACACACACACACACACACACACACACAAGACACGCATCGGTCAGATTGGTGTGAGGGTCACATATCGTCACAGCACCATTGTCTCTTGGACGTCATCATATTTTAGGGGCACAGGCACCCTGCATGGGGCAGCCCCCTCCCAGGGGGGGTATTCACTATTCCTGTAGCTAGATCACTGGACGTCAAAACCTATTGTGGATTCATTTGTAATGAATGTTGTCACAAATGGTTATGGTGTTCCACGTTGTCATGTTTACGATAGCATTACGGAGACTTTATGATGTCAGGCGTGGGGTGGGTGGGGCGTCGGGGTATTCTTCACTGCTTCAGTTTATTTGCCCAGCACAACAGACACATTTCAGAGATGTGCTCCGTTGGGGATAACGTATTCATAGATGAGACACTCGCCTCATTTCACGGGAGAGGCAAGTGAATCGCTTCTCTCTCTCTCTCCCTCTTTCTTAACTATCCAATCGTTCTTTGTTAAACAAGGCACAAACCCAATTACAAAGTGCCACATACAGACACTTCATTAACATCATGGTGCAGCAGAGGGCTGGGCTTGCTTCACTTAGTCAGAGGTGTACGACTGTACGTTTATCTTTTTGGAGTTTTATCAATAAGGACTAAAGTTGTCTGGGGATGCAGAGAGGCGGAAATTAAGAAACACAAATAAAAGAGAATAAGGTTTAGGGGTCTGTGGTCGTTCACCAGTTCTTCCTAGTTGTCCACAATCAAGCATTCTTGAGAAGAAGTGTCTGATCCCCGTTTCTGATCGCTTAATTAAGCTGTGGTTGATGAATGCAGAAAGCAGTTAGTGAAAGGGAAAATAAATAACAGATCCATCTTAATCATAGTCCATTGATAGGGAAAAGAGCAGGAGGGATGGAGGCATATAATCGCTCACTGCCTTGTCTTTATCCTCAGTGTAATGAAAGCCATCTAAACAGATGACACACTTCTTCACAGAGCAACACCTATAGCAGAAGCAGACTTCTCCGGCACAATACTGCACCACATTATTGTAACAACGCAAACAGAACAGACCACTGTGGTCTAATAATGAGAACGGACCAGCAATATAACCTCGCTTACTATCTGGGGTTACTCACCCCGTTACCCAGGGGTCCCTCACAGAAGTGTACCGCATTAATGCATGCATGCAGCACTGAGCCCTGGGAGACTCCATATTTACCACACTCTCTCTCCTCCACTTTCCCCCAGAGTGGACAGCTTGTTTGGGAGACTTACCGTGTCTCAGACGCAGGCCCCCTCTGCTTTGTGCTGTGCAGTGCAGAAACAAATGTGCACCATAAATCTAGCATATGGCTCGCCTGGGGGCCACGGGCAGCTTTACAACCACTTTGGGGGGGCTGGAGGTAGGCGATGCACTCTCTGGCTGGTCCAGTCATTAAAATAGGCCACATACCATTAGAGTGGCCACACTATGGTATAATGTTGTATAATTTCCTCCTACTTTAGACCGATTAATTATTCATTTTCCCTCCCGCAAGAGACGACTGGCCACATACTGTACACAGGGGAGACCAGCGAGAGAGGAAGCAGCTTAATAGTTGGTTGGTGTGTGTTTTGGTGGTGGGACTGTATACAGTAGCCTACACATACAAATATAGTATATTAATATTGGGAGAAGAATATTAACTCCTGAAGAGGCCACATATAAATGACATGACTTTGTTTTTAATCATGTCTGTTGTGCTGAACACCACAAGCCTGAGAGCCAATAACAGTGGACTACATGCTATTATTCTCTGCAATGATGTGCTGTAATTGTAACACGTTGTACACTACAAAACACTCAACACACCTGAAGTGAAGTGATTCAAGCGTGATTCAAACTTCCTCATCCTCTACAGAAGTGTGAAGTGTGAACCTGCAAAATGTAAATTAGCACATACTGTACATACAGTATGCAAGGTCACTTTTGTCTATTGTGTATCCCTACAGGGTCAAGAGTGGACCAAATTACGCCAACCAAATGGATTTTTAAAGAGACACAATCTCACACAATCTCAACATTTCTTATATACACTAAATGAAAAGTTGAGTGTACAGCATAAACAAGAACACCCATCTTTCCATAATCCAATAGACTGAATCATTTTGGCCTGGGCCAGTGACATGAAGTCTAGCTGGAATCTATAAAGGAAGTCTACAAAGGCCAGCAAATCTATGGACTTGTGGTTTGTTTAGAGCCTAATATCTTATCTATCTATAAATGCACCAAGTCTATGTACAGTACGTATGTACATGTGTACAGCTGTAATCCACGTAACTCAAGAACTGTTCACCCCACCGACTTCAAATTCGACACACGCGTTTCACACTCCCACAGGGAGTGCAGTGCCTGGGTTCCATATACTGTATGGAACTGGCCTGTTCTGACATCACTCCATATTTGGGCATGCCTGTCAGAACTCCATATGTACGTGTGTACGTCTGTAATCGACGTAACTCGAGAACCGTTCGCCCCAACGACTTCAAATTCGACACACGCGTTCCACACCCCCACAGGGAGTGCAGTGCCATGTCGAGTCGGTCAGACCCACGGTTGTCCAGAACAGCCACAAAAGGCCTCTGCTCGGGCTCTAGACAGTGCCCCGGCTAGCGCCCTGCAACATTGTCAATGGGTTTGTTTAAGACAAAGTTTGAGGACAGTAACCAACAGCTGGATGTAGGAGGGTCTAGCGCCCCTCAAGACATTACACTCGAGCTAAGTGAGGGGCACTCTTATCATCACATTCTGTGCATCATCACAAATGTCATTCCGGTTAATCACTTTTGGCATCTTCACTTTTATGCCCAGCTCCCTTTTTGAGGGGCACTAGGCGATAGCCCCTCCTATGTCCAGCTTTGAGGGTGTATGTAAACAACAAACATTGTCCTAACACAGCCAATCACAAGCCAATGTTTGTGTTCACACAGACCCGGGTAGCGCCCCTCAAACATCTCCCACTGTGGCCGATCACGTCATTTTCAAATGATCGGAATGGAATCGGGAACAAAACAAAACGCGATCGGGACATCCCTAGTATCAATATTATATCCATATCATATTAGACTGGATATTGTCTGATTTTGGATATTGTACTATTGTGATATGGCAAGTGTTCTATATAAAATATTGGATCAGGAAAAATCGGCAGATGCTCAAAATCAAATGATCGGAATCAGATCAAAACATGATCGGTGTGTGTTTTAGTGCCCTAAACAAACATTAAAAGTCCATAGACTTGGCTTGCAAAGGATTTACGTCATGAGTGCTAGCCAAGTCTATGTATTTTAATGTTTGTTTAGGGTATCTCGTACATCTTGACTTTTCACGAATTTTCACACTCTACACTCCACATGTTTCAAATCGGTCTCATGGCAGTGCTATATATTTTGGCCAATAAAAAAAATGTCTCCCACTGGATTCTCTGGATCATGATGTAACTCAACGCAATTTCCGCCCAATTAAAATATCCACCATTTAGGCCGTTTCAGATGGAGAGCGAGTGACGCAGGCGTTCTCGCCCTGGACCAGCAGCGCCCGCTCATGAGAGCAGACTAGATGAGTATAGCGTGGAAAAAATATAAAAGCTCACCACAATCGAGGTCTAGTCGCCTCACTCGCCTGCGGGCGTGTGCACAAACAGTTTTTGAGTGGTGCAACCACTCCAAGGAACAGCAATGTCCATGTTTACCTATGTGACGTTAACCCATTCTGAACGGGAACCCATTTTGGTGTTAGCATCATGTTATGCTTTAGCTATTGAAAAATAGCAGATCTACAAGCTCATAGCGCGCCACCGAGTGGCGCGCTACGAGCTTGTAGGTCTGCTATTTTTGAAAAATCGAAGAATGACTGACATTTTTTTAGAATCTGATCTCAGGTCAGAATGGGTTAATCAGACCAGTGTGTGTCCCGTGGAAACCTCGTATGAATCTGATCTCAGGTCAGAATGGGTTAATCAGACCAGTGTGTGTCCAGTGGAAACCTCGTATGAATCTGATCTCAGGTCAGAATGGGTTAACCTACCTATGTGACTATGAGCACCAGTATGAGACCAAGAGTACCAGTATGGGCGCTGTTGTGCCAGAAACAGAGAGAGAGAGAGATAGTGCTGCACTGTTGCCTGCTAATGAGAGAGAGAGAGAGAGAGAGAGAGAGGGGAGGGGTAGAGAGGGGAGTTTCACCACTCAGTTCACACGGGTGTGATTTTTGCTACTAATTTTACAAAACACAGCGTATATAAACTACCTCAAACATTTTCACATTTAGGCCTCTAAATAGAGCCGAAAAACATAAAAAAAAAGAATCCCACCAAATTATGTACAAATGATGACCCGTGTGAAAATGAGCACCATATGTTGTACAAGTGCTTCCCCTGCAGCTTCCTAGGGTCCCGAAGGCTTCACCCATCTACTTATACAGCCCTGGCCTGAAATATTTAAGACTTACATTTTAGAATTAAAGTCAACGGGGCTCTCATAGTGCAATTCCCATGTGGATCCCAAGATCCACATCATTCGATGTTTATACTCTGGGACCCTGAATTACACTGTAAAATCAGTGTACTGAGTTAGAGACCCAAGGGTCCATTTGGTCCCTAACTATCAATGATTTAGCACTAGCAGGGGACCCAGTGGACCCCCCCCCCCCCCTCAAGGACACTTGGGGAGGATCCCACGCTGAGAACTGGTGGTCTAAATGCATGAGAAGGCAAAAAGGAAAGCAATGAACAACACAGTAAAACATGAATAGAAACCAGCCATTCACTGCCATATCAACAGAAATGCACGTTTTACTGCAACTTCTACTGTACTGAAAGAAATGCTCATTGTGTGTATATCCTTCACTCGGTTCTCCCACACTTTGCCAACAAGCGATGTCAGAAAAGCAACAGAGAATAACCCCAGGAGAATTGGGGAAATGTATAGGCAAAGCAACAGAGAATAACCCCAGGAGAATTAGGGAAATGTATGGGCAAAGCAACAGAGAATAACCCCAGGGGAATTTGGGAAATGTATACCGTAGGCAAAGTCTATGCTGCACTGTGATGCTCTTCTATCCTTCATCTGGATTAGTTCTGCTCAGTGTGGTGGCAACTCTCCTGGCACGCACTTCCTGCACGGCTAATGTTTTACTTTTTTGTAGCGAGCTGCATCAACACTATTATTTAGAAAAACATTATAATGTATCTTTGAAACAAATCGCTATTACGCCACTCATGGGGAAACTGTTAAATTACCGACCAAAACAATTACAAAATGCACAGTGAGGGAACGCCTTAGCCTCCATTTCATTACAGCAATTTAACAATTTAGACATTTAGCAGATGCTCTTATCCAGAATGACTTCAAAGTGTGAGATCAGAGTAAAATAATGGCATGAACCCTAACAGGGTATAAAGGCAAGGGTGGTGTAAATGAGTGCAAAGAAAACTATTTAGAGCTTCAAATAAACGCGGTTTCCAAGTGAACTATAATACCACGTACATTAGCAACTGTATAAACAACATGCTAAATAACTTGCGGCCCAGCCGCCTTGTTGCATACAAGGCCGCTGGGCCGCAAGACCAATTTCTGTGCAAACTGACAATAAAGTAATATATCATATCATATATATCAACATTCTTAGTATTTGTAGTAAAGGAAAACAAATCTGAATACAAACATTTCTGTGAACAGATCTCTACATAATTATGAGTTGGCCGTGTGTCTGTTGTTGCTGGGAATTATAAAATGCATGCAATGGACATAAAAAAACGTCATGCCGATAAAGATTCTTTGTAATTCAGCATTCATGTGGAATGCCACCAGAATGAGGTTCACGTCAACGATTACAGGAAATGGGTATTTGTCTTGGTGCAAAAGGTGGAAGACCATTGGGTACCAATACATAAAATACACACTTGGGTATTCTGTGTGCTTTAAAAGAAGCTTGCAGCAGCATTGTAAATGCCTCAATTGGCCGAGGTTATACCATTAATTATAGCTAGTTATGCCGCTAATATTAAATGGAATCGACATATTCATTTTTCATTTTCTCCCAATGTACGTATTCCGTGCCAATTCCCCAGTGCATTGTGGGCCTGTTGCTGCCAACTTCTACCGTTAGCCCCGGGGGGAGGGCGAAGGCAGCCACGTGCCTCCTCTGATTCATGGAGTGGCCAGCCAGCCACAGCAGGAGCGCGTCAACGTGTGTGGAGCTTTGCGCTATACTTTCTCCAGTCCTCCTCCCCAGCGAACAGTAGGAGTCCCTTGTGCAGCAACCAGGACACACTTCCCTGCTGGCTCCCCACCTGTTTGTTGGAGTGCCCAAGCCAAAGCAGAGGCTCCGCTGCCCGGGAATTCAACCCCGGGTCTCTGCGGTGGCGGGCAAAGTGTTGCATCGTTACCGACGCCACCCACAGGGGGCTGGAAAACAATATTTTAATAAGGTCTTTCTTTGCCGACTGCAAGTCCTGTCTGATCTGCTGTCACGCAGATATACAGAAAATACCGCTTTTGTTCTGGCTTCATATTATTAATAATATGCTACTTATGATATAGCATAACGCTACCATATGCTCTCTCTCTGTGTGTGTGTGTGTGTGTGTGTGTGTGTGTGTGTGTGTGTGTGTGTGTGTGTGTGTGTGTGTGTGTGTGTGTGTGTGTCTGTGTGTGTGTGTGTGTGTGTGTGTGTGTGTGTGTGTGTGTGTGTGTGTGTGTGTGTGTGTGTGTGTGTGTGTGTGTGTGTGGTGTGTGTGCTTGTGCGGGTGTCCATTACAAGAGTGCACGTCATTTTTTGTACTAATTATATAACATAGCCATGTGATGTGAATATATATATATATATATATATATATATATATATAGATAGATAGATAGTCGATAAAATGTTATAGAATTACCTAAACAATAGATCCTTTACAAAATGGCTGTTCACTATGTGCAGCCAGTGGACCCATGGAGGCCGTTTCAGAGCCCTTTGTTCTTGCTTGGTGGTAAAAGGAGTAAAATAAGTTGTGTGAGAGGCAATTGTCCGCCCAGCATCTAATCTGCCACAGTGTGTGTGTGTAATCTAGACACATTTTATACCTTTATAATGTTAACCATTTCTAAGCTCACTGTAAGACTCCTGAGAAGGTAGGCTTTTTTTGAGCGGAAAGACGCAAGGAATGCGGTGTCTCTTTTCGATTTTGGAGCCCAGGCGGATCAAACGTGCCCTTCTCTCCTCCGCCAGGACAAAGGAGCTCAGTGTGCGCGATCCACAAGGGCATCAGCAGCGGCACCGAGGTAACTGGAGCCGCCGGGCCGCGACAGAGCTATCCAGACACTCTCCCCTGGATCACTTTCCCCATCTGAAGCAGGAGCGTTGTTCCGCACTAAGCGGGCGCGATGTAATTAGGCCCCGGAATACAAAGGCCCCCACACTCTGCCCATAGAGGGAGATGGACGTCTCTGTGACTCATTAGGAGATCACAGATTAGATAGCGGCGGTCTAGTGTGTCCGCCAGGGCCCCGCTATGCACCTGCCAGCAGGTGAGCTGGATTTGAACTCTGCTAAACCCCCCACCCCCTCCCCGCCTCTCCACCTTGTCTCATTACCTGGCCATGAGCAAGGGTCAAGCTCCCATGGGGATACTAATGGATGCATGCAGACAGGGTGGGTTGGCCCTCAGCACAGGGTTGAGTTTCTGATAAGACGAGAGACAGCAAAGTCCTCTGTGGCGGCTTTCTTGTGGTGACCCCATGCTTCCTGGGAGGAAAGGGGGGGGTGGGGGGGATCTCAGGCGGTATGAAAACGGAGCTGAAAGACGTTATTGGACGATGACAGATTGCATTTCCCTCCGATCACTCCCCATTTGGCTGAGAATAGGGAGGGTGGTAAATGATAGCTAATTCACGGTTTGACATTGTGGATACAATTCCTATTTCTATATTTGTGGTGAGGTAATTGTGTGTGCATGTGCGTGTGTTGTGTGCGTACCGTATGTCTGAGTGCACGTCTTGGAGGTCAAGATCAATTGAAGCTAATAGAAGCCTCTATTGATGTTGACAGAGTTACTATTTAGAATGTGTCAAGAATTCATTTGACAATCACAGCATGCCAACACGTCTCACATTAGGCTGCTTTGTAAATTAAAAAAAAGAAAAGAAAGAAAAATAAATGCAACCTGCCAACCCCCTGGTATAAATCAGATTTTCCGGCAGCCAGTTTTTACAAATCAGACAAACTTGGTTTGATAGTGAGCAGACTCATGAGAATTAGAGAGTTGTAAAGTGTCAACATGAATAGACTATAATTATGATCTCTGTTACAGTGGGTTTCCAACCATGCTGTTGCCATTTCTGCAGCTCAAATATCCAGATAGACCAAAAAACATTCTTAAAAACAAAGATGTTCCTCTTAATCAAAGTACATGAAGTAAACATTGTTTTAAGTATGAATCAGACACCTTGAACATCCAAAAATAGCTCATTTGTTGATTGTTGACAAACTTGTCTTGCTCATTGCAACCTCTAAGTTAAATGTATGAATTTCAAAACAACTTTCCCCGTCCACATTGAGAAATTAGGTCACATCAGAAAACCAATTATGTTACTATTTTGGGCATGACATTTATGAAGAAAATCTAAAACTATGATATGCATCAGATTGTGAGCTTGTGGATTGTCTATATAATGTCACAAAATAAGTCTTTGAAAATAGGCCATAAGTTGTTAAGAAAATAGTGCTCCAACTGATGTAGGTCACAATACAATTCTATAATGTAAAACAATTTAGCTTATAAAACCGAATCATTCAATGTGGCGAGCTATAAAGTCTGTGATGTACAGAAAACATTTACAAAAGTACACACCAGTGCCAGGGACTGTAGTTAAAAGTAGAAACCCTACTTTGGCCACTGGCCAGGCCAATCTCATTTAAACTTTCCTCAACACCGGCAGGAGTGACAGCTGCGTAAAACACGAAAGCTTCTCGCTTCTCCTCTGCTCAGGCTAAATAGAGGGGTTGTCAAAAGCCTGATCAGGCCCAGGCAAAACTGCCACAGCCAGCTATGCCTCTGAAATTCACAGCCCACAGCCAAAGCTCCCTGGCATGGGGAATAAGCAGCAGAACCGATAATGAAATGGGTTTTTGAATATATGTAGCGTCTCTTTGGACCCAAATGCTCTCACTCTCAGAAACACAGAAATGTGATGTATTGAAGAAATATATCAAGGTTCCTTTATAACATATACAGTACAAAGAGAATATTTTCTGGGGGAAAAAAATAAATGGAAAGTGGCAGACCTAAAACGCCATTACACATAAAGGAGTTGTCGGGCAATCTGTGCCCGGTAATCAGATTTTGTCCGAGTGAGTGAGTGAGTGAGTGAGTGAGATCACTTTTCTAACCAGCACTTTATGGAAGCAAATATTTTATGGAGCACTCATCTGTCTGTCGTGGTGTTATTGTAGCCTGTAGACAGTGTTCTGCCCCTATACAGTGATCATGATCTGGGTCTATACAGTATGATCTGGGTCTATACAGTATGATCTGGGTCAAGACGTGACGTGAACAACAGGTTGTGTAACCAGAAATGCATACTCGTCTACTGGCAGTGGGACAGGACTGTTAATGGTTAATGGTTTTGTTATAATAATCAAAATCTACAAAGTACATAACTAGTGATTCAAATAAATGCAGTGGAGTAAAAGTACAATATTTGCCTCTGAGATGTAGTGGAGTAGAAGTAAAAGTATTGGAAATACTGAAGTAAAGTACAAATACCTCCAAATTGTACTTAACGCATTCTGGGCGGGCAACCCTTTTGGTGTTTCAAGCATTACGTTATACTTTAGCTATTGAAAAATAGCAGATCTACAAGCTCGTAGTGCGGCACTCGGCGCAAATCTTTGAATATATATTCTTTCAGAGCGCTCGTTTTTAACTAAAATCTTTGCATCTTTGGGTGATCCCTGGAACTACATGTTTTCAGATGGGGGTCGGCCGCCATTTACAAATATTGTTGGGGGTCCTTGACATGTGTTTGCAGAAACCTTTTAGGATTGAGACATGACGCTAGTCACCCAACCATCTGCTCTCCTGGCAATGTCACAGTTAAGACAAGGCAGCTTTGTCTGTGAAGGCCTTAAAAGTGAGTGCATTCAGAGTTGGGGTGGGGGAAATCTATTCACATAAGAATCACATCATCTTATCTTCTACCATTTTGAATCAATTCAAAACATCCAAAAATCTATTATGTAACTTTTTTTTTTTTAATTTAATTTTTTACAAATTTTCCTTGGCAGCTAGCCAATTAATTTAATTGTGCAACAGAATTTATTTTTTTATATTACCTTAACTTGTTTCTCTCAGTCATTTAATATTGCACTCAGTTTTAAAATTAAATTAAGTTTAGAAGTCATGTTCTGAAATTGCCTCAATGGCATTGACATGGTAATGTGCCAGTTTGCCGGTCCAAGGGGAGATGCACACAAGTTATAATTTATTAACCATACCCTATGGTTGACTGGAGTCCCTCAGGACTTCATACTAGTGACCTTTCTGTCTACACTATACATGAAATAGTCGCTGCAAACATCCGACCGACAAGCTCACACCGTGTTTCACTATGTGATAATCTGCTATTTTCTACTAAAGTTTTCCCCAGAATACGAGGCTTTGGACATAAAAAAATGAAAACAACAAAGAAAACAAAAAGAAAAGAAAGTAAACATACCAGTGTTGATCTCCCAAAAGTCTCTTCATACGAAAGAATCATGGCGATCACCTGTAATGAGAGCACAGTGGTATAAAACAGACAGTTAAAACGTGTTTTAATGCATGCTATTGTACCATCAAGACAAACTTAGTACATTCAATGTTGATCGTCACCTTCGTAATTTTACTTGATGTGCAAGTGATATACAGTATATGTCCATGCCACATTTTGGGCATATTGAACTTAATGCAATTTATTTGTATTGCACTTTTCATTAACGAGGAATCTAAGGGGGGGATTCACACTATGGTCCCGGGTACGCACTTGGGACCACTTTGCAGATGTTGTGGTAGTGTGAATGATGCATACCGTTCCCGGGAGCAGATCGTCCAACCGTAGCCGGGATCGCAACCAATTAAGTCACGGATACGGATCGCTGCAATGTGAAAGCCATCCGTACTAAAAGGAGGCAGTGAACTATAATCATAATTTATATTTCTTTATAATGACACATTATTTTACCTGGGTTGTACTTCTGGTAGTTCTACTTGAATGTTGACAAAGAATGATTGATGATAATCCACTAGTAGCACAGCACGAGCCGTTTAACCCATTCTGACCGGGCACCCATTTTGGTGTTAGCATCATGTTATGCTTTACCTATTGAAAAATAGCAGATCTACAAGCTCATATCGCGCCACCGAGTGGCGCGCTACGAGCTTGTAGGTCTGCTATTTTTGAAAAATTCGAAGAACGACTGACATTTTTAGAATCTGATCTCAGGTCAGAATGGGTTCATCAGACCAGTGTGTGTCCAGTGGAAACCTCGTATGAATCTGATCTCAGGTCAGAATGGGTTAAAAAAAAGAAGCTCATGCCATGCGCTGCACACTGCTTTAGTTGTGTATGGTTATGTTATTATTATAACTCAAGACAATGTCAGGAACACAACCAAACTTTATTATTTGCTCTAAACTCTGAAAGTGACTCTGCTTCTGTAACAGTATATATAATTACACAAAATATGATACAAATAAGTGCTTCTACCTGACTTAATTCTCCATGGTTCATGTGTATAGGAATACATAGTGCATTAAAGGTCACAGCTCCTTTAAGTCTCCTCCTTTTGCCCCTTGTATAAATGTCCTGCGACACCTCCACCTCTTCCTTCTGTACTTCCGTCTTGGAACGAGGTGGGTGTCTTTGTGAATGCTCTGTATAACATGATAAGCATTGTACATTGTACTGTATTTATACAGTGTTTGTTTAACCCTGTTTAGAGAGAGGAGTTGCACTAAGAACTAACGTGGAGACGTGTTTCTTATTATTCATTGTCAGGTATGTTACGTTCTATTATTTGTTGTTGTTTGTTACTGTCGCGCTAGCTAAGCGGCTTCTGTACTTCCGTCTTGGAACGAGAGAGAGGAGTTGCACTAAGAACTAACGTGGAGACGTGTTTCTTATTATTCATTGTCAGAATAAAGCTGGTTTCCAAAGAGTTCTGGGTCCGTCTGTCCATGATTCAACACAACGCAGAGAGAGACAGATTACACCGGTTACACTTCTATGACATTTTCTGTCTCCCAAAGCCCCATAGTCCTCAGCGCCCCTCTGAGGCTAATAAGTTGAATTAAGTGTACCCGGGTGTGCTGTTGAATCCCGGCCAATGAGAATCATGGCCAGCGGGGACCAGGCAACCGTATTCTGGAACGGTTTGAACTTTGAATCAAACGGACTCAGTCCGTCTCAGTGTGAATACCCTATCAGAGTGCTACAGTCAAAAGCTTTAAATCAATCAATCACAAAAGGTTTAAATTTGGTTTAAAATAAATGGTGTAAGTGCAAAAGGATATATTGCTGACCGAAGCTATACACAGTTTAACACGAGCATGCCTTCCTAGATGATAAGTCTGCGGTGCCCTTAAACCCTATACTGAACCACGAGCCCGGTGCTGCTGAGCAGAAGGCTCATGGTGTGGAGTTTGGTACTTGCAGAGCATTGAGTCACAGAAAGCCTCCTGGGAGCTATCAATCATCTACAATGCTTTCCCCATATTACAGTTTATTAGACTTCATTGATACCTTTCACTCACACACCACGCACGCACGCACACACACAACTTCCTGTTATCTTGTCACAACGCTGAGGAGGGCCTATCAGGTCCGTTGTTGTCTGTTGTCTGTCCATATGAGAGGTAAATAAACCATGTGAAAAGGACATATATTGGCTATTTCTTCACTTCTATTGCATTATTGGGCCATGCTTGCCCCTGCACCAACAGACTTCTAATCTGGAGTGTGCAGGCTTTTTGGTTTTGAAGATATTTTCTCAGATAAAAATGAAAATATTTGATTAGTAAATAATAACCAATAATGTTTGGAAATGTGGCTTTATTGTAAAAACAGGTCTTATCTTAATGATATTTGGGAGACAAGCAACACTTCCCTGTGGTTTTTGTGGGTAATATGTATTTTTAGATATTTTAGTATTTCAAAGTGTCCGTGATGTCATGGACACTGGTCTCACTGCTGGATTACCACAATTACCATAATGCTTTGCTGCACTCCCCCCACCTTGTGGAGAGTGGGAGGGCTGTCATACCGAGACAACATGTAGTCCAGGAAGGAAGTGAGACCAGCATCCATGACATCACAGACACTTTGAAATACTAAAATATCCAGGAAACACCCAGGAAAGTGTTTCTTGTCTCCCAAACATTAAAATAAGATCTGGTTGCAAAAGGGGTAAAGTGGCCCTTTAAGTGTTAAGAATAACAACTGTTGATGACTTTCTTTTCTCTCCATCCCTATCTCCCCCCCCCCCCCCCCCCCCACCCTTCTCCTCTCCACTACCCTGCATTAATTCCACCATTAGATTCGCTTGGTACCGCCAGAGCTTGTAGGCAATAAAACACATTGTTAAAGTGACATGTAATTACCAAGGCTCTCTTTTGACTAATTAAGTCACTGCTGCCTATTATGTGGAAATGTATAAGGAAGTCAGGTGATCAATAATAGTGACGGATAAAGACAAGCTAATTTCTCAACTCTCGGCTCGCTGATTCCTGCAATATCCCAGACACCCTGTTTATTATGGCTGGAGGCTGCCTTTTGTTAATCCTACATTGACACAGTACCATGAACACCAGTAGCCATTAGACATAGAGACAAGCATAGGACGATAGAAGGAGGTTGAGCAGGCAAAACGCTTGCTTTTCATTGCGTTATGTTTCCATCATTGGAGCACCTTTTAAATGACCAGACCAGCAGGGTCAAATATTTCCAGTGAATGTGTTCTTTCTCATCGCTTTGTGTAGTACTGGTTGAAGATACAATATACAGTAAAAGTACACTGTGTGTGTGTGTGTGTGTGTGTGTGTGTGTGTGTGTGTGTGTGTGTGTGTGTGTGTGTGTGTGTGTGTGTGTGTGCGTGTGTGTGTGTGAGTGAGTGTGTGAGTGTGTGCGCACGCTATAGGATCAAGGACAAACAATAACACAGATGTAGACAAACAATAACACAGATGTTTGCTTTTAACTTATGCAAATGCCATATGGAAGAGATATTTTTGGCACCGTCGGTTATAGAAAACATGCATGTCCTCGGCCCACTATCTCCCTTTTTATGCCCCATGTTATACTTTGTCATACGACAGTGCTGCTCAAAATATAGGTTGAAAGCGGTAACGTCTGTTTCTGTGCATTATAAATAGTTAAAATATTTAACCAAAGTTATTGCGGCTGTTCAAAAAGCCGTAGGGAGCTAAACATGAGAGGGAGACACTGTAATGACACGCAAGCACAACAAATTAAGAATCCAGGCCCACTCCGATCCTTGCGACCATTTATTCCACAAACACATTAACAGTTCCCAGCAAACTATAATATAAACGTGGATGTTACGGCACTTTACGCCGTTACTGCGGTCAACAGAAATGATGGACTCCCACGCCCACCCCCTCTCCGTCCAACTTCACACACGATTAGTGCCCAGGTGAACGCCATGATTCATTGTTAGTGTGGCAGCGCCCCAGCTCTGGTGATCACGCCCATCACCCAATACCAGTGCAGTGCCCAGTTCAATGCCATACTGCTTGTGTCGTCCCCAGCCATAGCATCACAGAGTGCAAACAACCACTTGTATAAGAAAGGGGGGATGGGGGGGGGTTACTCAATGCAGATGTTGAGCCCAAAAAGGAAAAGGCACCATCACATTTCTAGATGCTGCAGTAGAATGGGTGGAGGTGGAGGGGGTCGGTGCACTGCAGCCCACTGCACTAAATGCCAAATGGCCTCAGAATCCAAACTGTGGAGTGATTTCAGAGCCATCAGGAGAAAATAGGAACCCTGTCCAGATGGGAGTGCGAGAGATAATTCACAGGAATAGATAGAGAGAACGGAGAGAATGGGGTAAAGGAAAAGTAAAGAGAAAATAGATGGGAGGAAGCCAGCATAAACACAAGGTGTGCACCCCTACCTCTCCTGCTCAAATGAAAATCCAATTTAAAAAAAGGGCTTGTGGAGTTTATGGTTAGGGGGGAGAAAGCAAACAAAGAGAGGGTCCAAAATTGGCTAGATAGCTCGGAACACTAGTGAAGATGAGCTGCAGCAGAAGACATTGCAAATCCTCAGGGCCTAAAGAGAGACAATGATCTTCAATTACCAGCTGTTCTGCTCTCAATTTTAGACAAGCGCACAAAAAAGAGAGGGGTGGGTGGAGAGAGGGAGGATGTGCAAAAGAGATATTAGAGGGGGGGTATAAAGATAAATGGAGTTGAGGGGGAAAAGGAAATGAGGAAATAAAGAATGGGGTCAAATTGGACCCGAACAGGAAAGAGGAAACAGAGTAGAGGAAGACAGACAGAGAAAGAGACTGGATGCAATGATTTTATTATATTATTTCTATTATATTAGATATGTCTCCCTTCTCCCGGACTCCTCTTCCAGAGGCTGGTCCTATGAGGCTGTGCTGATACTCCTTTTACAGATCATATCATTTGTAAACTCACTTCTCTCGCTGTATTAGGCAGAAGGCAGCTGCCTAATACACCCCCCCCACACACACACACACACACACGCACACACACACACACCCGCCTCACCCGAAAACCAAACCCCACCTACCCCCTCTGCACTGTCTGTCTACATTGTTTGCAATTCAAAGCGAGCAACCTAAATGCCTCCCTGGCAGATACGCACATATGCAGAATTGATCAGAGACAGTAGTGGAAGGGGAAGGAAGAGAAAAAGGTGGAGGAAGAAAGGCATCAGAGAACAGACTGAGGCCTAATTTGACATCCTGTTTTTGCCGTGGAGGGCCACAGGTTTACAAGGCAGCCGGCACTAGCAAACAAAAGATGGCTTGCTTCATTGACTTCAGTTACATGGAGAGCGCTGAATAAAAGTATCGATCTGTCTTCACCAATGTTTGTATCGCTTGTATCATCTGTGTAGGCGCACAGCAAGATAAGGATCCCGGATTGAATGAACCGTTAACGTTGGCGCGCAGCGATTGAAGGGTTGGCATTTTCATGTTGTTCCACGGAGTAACCTTTGCTCATTGTTATGAGGCAACTTTCATGTCTTATCTTTCTTATTGGGGTGGGGGGGGGGAAGAAGGTTAAAAACACTTGGTAGTAGAGCAAAACAAGTCCCTGTCTGCCTGCCCGTCTAGCTTCCCGTCAGCCTCTGCCCCCTCCTCCCATTCCCCTCAATCCCCTTCAGTGAAATGTCAGCGTCTCCTCTACAGTGATCATGGCTAATGACTCGCATAGCATAATTCTCATAGCGTAATCTTTGCCGTATTGACGCTCTGGGCGCACCCCCCACCACCGGGCCACAATGGCAGCTGATTGGCTCGGAGACATTACATGAATCAATTTACTTTACGCCCCACACTGATATGTCTGCCAGTGCTGCTACTCTGTAGGGAACAGGCAAGACTCCCTTGCTGGGTGACACGTATGACACATGCAAGGAGGGCATTGGGATGATTAGCTTCTGAATGTAAAACAAAAAAAAGTCCTTCCACGTTGCCAAGTGTGCATGCCTTGCATTTGGGGTGCACGGCAAAATCCTGATTATTAAATTGAACACCGTGTAAAAATGGACGGTTTTATTTTGCATTTCCTTGCTTTTTGCCGTCTTATTTGGGTTGTTGAGTGCTGAATGCTGAATTTGGGCCAAAGTCACAGCAGTTGCTACACTCATTTTAGGCAAATGACCACCCACAATGGTACGTAGACCACCCACAATGGTACGTACTGTACATGTTCTAACACAAAACACAATAGAACAAGAATGACTCACATTATAACTGCAGGTGCAGCAAAGAGACCATCAGTTTCAGTAGCACAATAACACAATAGCAAGGAAACACAGTAAAGCATAATACAATGTGTCAATACACATGGCTGACATACAGTATACCATGCCGCGATAGGACAGGATATGGATCATCACAGACTGGTGTAAAAATGCATACTATACTATGGGTTTTATCTCCCATTGGCAGCCAATCATGAAAAAGTGTCCACTAGGTCCTCATCGACAGTAAAAGCACAGGTGATTAGTATAATCAGGGTCAGGTCAGGCAGGTTATTATAGCCTCCTGGTGGCGCTATAATAGCCCAAATTATAGGCCAAATGTCTGTGCCATGTCTTCTCAGGCCTTTCATGGCAATCAGACGCTATGTTGGAAGCCAATCTTATGGAAACTGGGACAGATCTGTGTCGATCACATGATTACAGACTGCATACTGATTTGCGGGATTTTTGGACAACATGTGTAGGAGAAATATCAAACAAATTGTTTTGCAAAAACCAGCATCCTGGAGGCGCTATAAAAAGCAGATGTGAAAAATGCAGGGCAGAGGTTTTCCCTCGGCCTCTACTAGGGAGTGTGTGTGCGCGCTAAGTTTCACGCAGTGCCATTTTTTCCTCAGCCTAGTGGGAATGTGTGTGCAAAATCTCACGGAAATCGCAAGATGTGTTCATGAATTGAGACATTTTACATAGCTTAGTATCCCAATCACAAAAGACATCGAGAGACATCAATGTTCCTCTTAACTACCTGACAGCACCGGAGGTGCTTATCAGTTCATTATCAACCTACCGGTAATATATTTCTGACTATTAAGTAAGTGTCTGGCCCATGTGGGAACAAACAGTATGGTTTAAGATTCACTGCCAACTGTCATGTTAGCCCCATTCCAGCTTGCTGGTTCCTTAACTTCAAAATGTCCCTTAGAAAACCGCTTTAATTACTCGCATCGATTGTGGAAGTATATCTTCGGACGTCTACCTCTTTGCTCCATTTTTCCCACTTAAGCTCACAGCATTCCTCCTCGCTCTTTCTCCTCTCCAACTGTTCCTCTGTACGTATTGTCTGTGTTCTCCATCTCTTTCTCCTCTCCAACTGTTCCTCTGTATGTACGTATTGTCTGTGTTCTCCATCTCTATCCTCCCTCCCATTCTGTTCACTCTTCCCATCTCATTTCGCTCACTCAATCCCTCTTGCTAGAATAAATGACCAAGGGGACCCGGCGACTGAAAATTGATTCCCCACCCCCTCTTTTTTTTTAACATTGCATTGTTAAATTGAAACCAATCCCCAAATGCTTACAATCACACCGTAAACACACCCCTCTCTTCAGCCCAACCCCCATTTGTGCTGCTTCAGTGTAAAGTCCACAGAGCCTTGGAGACCAGGGCAAGGGGGGGGGGGTTGTCGGAGTGGCAGGAGTCGGTAGCCAGGGGGGTGCTTGTACCACACAATGAAATGCCAGGGTACATCTTCGGAGGCTTTGGTAAATCCGGAACCGTGTCTAGCAGCTTAGACAGAAGGGGGCTTGTTGGACCGGAACTGGCAAGCATGGCAATGAGCTTTATTTTATGTCATTGTATTCAAATTGACTATATCCCTGACACTTATCACCCCCAAACCCCACACCTCATTCTCCTGGCCCGAACGAACCCCGAAGCTAACTTTTGAAGACAGTTCACAGTGGGTAAAAAAATATATACCCAATCTTACGCTCCCCTCTCACGTATCAGAAGACTCTTGGAAGATTAGCCGAAAGGCTAAAAGAGATCCAGATCAAAATCAAAATCAAAAGAATAGGTACAATTTAAGCAGGAAAACATTTTGTGTCATAGTGGATGCGGCAGTAGCCCTATTCTAACAAAGCATGGCTGGATCTAAGAGTCGGTCCAAAAGGCTTTCAACATGTTTACTATGCATTTAACACAACTCCTTTAAAGCATCCCCCACGACCTCAGAATCCATCACACTTTGCAAGACAAGAAGAGACACGGGGGACGTACTACCGATGAGCCTCTGGGACCCCGTCCAAGACTTTAATTAAACATCCTACAACAGTTCTCGCGTGCACGCCATACACAGGCCAGCTCAACAACAACAATAAAGGTGTCCAGTAAAATTGGGCAGTGGATAGGACAGACCCAGTGTGGTGCCGGGAGCTCACACACTGCAGTGGGTTTGTTTACAGAGTGCAATTGAGACGCAGCTGGAATGCTTTTAGCAGACAGACTCCGTTTGGTTTGGTGACGAAAATCTGCTTCCCGCCAAAAGCGGGCCATATACTCACTAAGATGTTGGAAGGGTTTCACTGTTCAGAACCACTGACGAACATAATGGAAAACACCTGTTGCCATTATACTTATATACAAGTATACTTGTAAAAAAAATACTTATGATTTTTGGGGCACCGATAGCCCAATGTTTTCAGCCACATACATTAAATACCACATAGGCCACGGTATGTCGCGGGTTCGATTTCCGATCCAGACGACTTTTGCTACATGTCACCCCCATCTCTCCCCATTTCCTGTCACACTACTGTTTACCAATCAATAAAGGCATAAAACCCCCCCAAAAACATATATGTTCAATAGATCATTAGGATATCCTAAGAGTCTTGCGCTAGGCTAGATCAGTAAATCTTCAAAAGTTTTCATCTCAAGTCACAGTCAGAGTTGTAACAACGCAACGGTCACAATGACTCGACATGGTCGCCAGAAAAGCAAATACTGAATGACCTAAACGAATAAATGAAACAACCAGCCGCACATAGTGTTAAAAACCATATGATTTGCAATATCTGAGAGAGGGACATCGGAGAACAAGGCAAAATGTTTTGTCTGGAGGCAGAGGCAGACTTACCATTGGTACAGCCCCGGGGGACCCGACAGGGGGGCCATCCTTTTTTTTTTGCAATCCAATTCAAGTGAGATTTATGTTTAGTTATTGTACATTTAGTATTATGGTTAAAACTTTGAGAGCTTCTGCTCTGCTGTCTGTACTGCAGACAGTGACGCTGTGTTGTGGGGTAGCTGTGGAAACCCCTGCCAATGTCGCTGTGCATGGCAGCCGCATTCAGCGACTAGTCTGTCTGTCTGTCTGTCTGCCTGCCTGCCTCTCTTTTGGGGGGACTGGGTACCCCAAAAAAAATCCCAGACACGCGACCGAAATGCACCACGCAGCCCAGGGGGGCCCTGAAATACTGTCTAGCCCAGGGGCCCTTGCATCTTGCAGACTGCATCTGTTGTGCCGCAGTGCCACAAAACGTATTCATCATATTTAGCAATGGCAAGGATTTATTTTCCCCAGTCTTCATGAGATATTAAGATTCCTGTAGTGTTTTGTACCTTCACTGGCTATGAATTTGAAAGATATGAGACAAAGATTATTACATAATATGCATGAAAAAACCCAGATGATTATTCATGAAGGTAACGAAGGTTCATGAAGGCAAGTGTACGTTTTCTAACAAGAAAGACCTCCCAGTTTCAATTCTATTGCCGCTAGGAGATCTGAAAAGTCCTAGCTTTTAACATTTGAATAGGCCTGCTAATGAGCCAACTAACAGGTCTGAATGAAAAAGAAGACGCTCACAAAGTTTTGAACTTTCAAGACAATGCGGTTATTATTTACCGCCTGAAACCATCTATAGCGAAGTCCAGAAATGAAGAAATGTGATCCGTCATGATAATTAATACCTAATGTCAGCAAATGTGAACTAGTCTGGAACCTCTCATTTTAGTTTCTATTTCCAGGGGACATTATCAACGGGCACAGACCAAAATGCAGCCGGATGCAAAATGGACAGACCTTCAACCATGCCCCCAGGGAGGCTCTCCAACGTTGAAGCGCTCTGCCCAACTGGTCAGAGCTGGGACTGCAGGCGGACCCGTGGATTTATCACGAGGAAACCCTGTGCAGCTGGGGTTTAACATTGAGCACTTCCGCATTTTAATGCATTTTAATGCGGAAGTAGACCGTTTAGTGACCGTTGGAACACTAAAAAGAATGTTTCTGAAAACATTTGAGGAAACAACTACTATAATGCAGCAACAAGATTATTGATTCATTAATCATCATCAGATCAGCACTAGCTAGTTGGACAGTTCCGATCTGAGTTGTTTGAGCCGTGTGTGTGTGTGTGTGTGTGTGTGTGTGTGTGCGTGTGCGTGTTTGTAATATATATGTGTAATATTGCAACTGAAGAGGTAGATGTCAATCAATAGGAAAACAATCTCGTGGTAACCGAGTACCGTCAGTTTCATCAGACATTATGCTGCTAAAGTGTTGGAGAGAGTCTGGATGGAAAGGATCTGGGTCCAATCGAGGTCCTGGCGGCAGGTTAAATGATGTCTGTCAGCTAGAGACAGAATGATTGCTAGCTTTACTGTACTGTATGTTGTACACACAAACCTGAATAAGGTCCCAAAGCCATACTGTCTGCCATGAGCCTAGATACTTTGCGTACTATTGGAAGAAATATAATGTATACTACCCATAAATAAAATTAAAAAAAACCTATTACATTGCTTTCCGTTACATTAATCATCACCCATAACACATACAGTATACAGTACAAATAGTTGCTACTTCTGACTGATGTTTTTTCTGCACATTTCTGCAGGGGGAGAGGGGTTTCGCGAAACTCTGCAACATGGTACAGGGCCATGCCAAACGGTGATGATACGAAGCCCTGACCATTGGCCAAAGGGTGGCGCTATAGCACTAAATTGAAAATGCAAACTTTGAACCCTCATAGCTCATGAACCGTTTGACCGTCGGCAATGAAACTTCGACACATATGCGTCTCCTCATTCCGAACAAGGAATGTGCTCTTACTTTTGACCTCTGACCTCTAGATCACCCGTCATCTTGAATTATATGAAAATCAGTTCAAATCCATCTCCTCCCAGGATCTTTGATCACAATGCACGAAAAGTTATACACGTGAACTTTGGACCTATACGGACAAGGGAATCCAATTATTTTCTTAAGTGAAAATTTGGGTTTTATGAGCCAATGAAAATTGCCATTTTGTGAAAGCGTCATATGCTTATGAAACTTTACAGTATGGTAGAGGGTCATGCCAAATAGCACTGAAACATGCCTCACTCCAATTGTCCAAAGGGAGGCGCTATAGCAATTCAAATCAAAACCTATGAACAGGCATAACTCATGCCTCGTTTCGCTTTTATTCAGAACAATTCCCCGGCAGTAAGAACGTGGTCTTCTAAGGGGACCTACCACAGGTCACAGACAAAGTCAGAGAGAGAAAGATGAGGCTGGCATACTGCAGCACGACAGCTTAGCTAACAACACTGTAGAGCTCAAGAATCAGATGTTAGATAGGAAAGTGTGGAGGGCAGCGATCCAGGAATCCCAAGTTGGTGTTGGCTAGACCTGACTCTCGCAGTAACTAAATAACTGATATTGAAGTGAAGATAGACAGGCATCGGGAGTGACACGCAGCAAAGGCTGTTTGTATCGGCACTCGAACCCGCAACGCGCTGTAAGGCTACATTGTAGCCTAGGTGCGCGGACCACTAGGCTAGCAGTCCAGGCTATTCTGCACATTTCTAAGCCACTCCCTCAGAGGGAGAGAAGAGGCGGTTGTATCATACCTCAGTATGACTATACATGTGTGTGATACCTAGATAAAATCCTCACTCCGTGATGGCATGTGAAGATATATCCCGTTAATCCTAAGCAGCTTGTTTTCAAGAGACCAGCAAATAACAGCCACACGGGCTTAGAGGCTACTACAACTGAGGCGATAACACAGCTAGCCGGCGCTGTTGCTAGCTGTGAACTTGCAGCTCAGCCTACTTGTCATTCCATGAAGCCTCTCGCAAGCTAATGTGGTTCTGCATTGCTGAGACAGTGTTCACGCAAACACTCTGACATCCAAATATTTACACACACGCGTGTACGACCGCCAAAACATTATGTGCGCACAAAAACCTAACATACACACACACACACACACACACACACACACACAGAGAGTGCTTTATCCCCTGTCTATGAATTAAGCTGAGTGTGTGGTTGAGATCAGCCAGTGGTGATAGAGACTGCGCCTCATGATATCTGCACGCTGCCACATCCAGCTTAATGAAACTCCAGAGATTTCCATCAATCTTCTCCTCTGCTATCCTCTCTCTTTCCATCTTTCCCTTTCAATCTCCCTGCTCCTCCGTTTCCCCAAGCTGCTCATTTAGGACCCCATCCACCCCCTTCATCTTTAGCTTCTCCATATCACTCTCTTTCCCACTAAAACCACTCCAATGCCCTTTTCTTCTCTTACACATGCGTCGGCCAGAGTTTTAACTAAAACTAAGATGAGAGAAAATATTACTCCAGTTTTAGCATCACTGCATTGGCTTCCGGTTGTTTTTAGGATTGATTTAAAAATGATTTTGCTGGTTTAGGGTCTCGCACCTTCCTACCTACATGACTGCCTGCCTAAATATGTCCCAAACCGCCCCCTCAGGTCTTCCACTGCTGGCCTGCTCGCTGTGCCTAAAGAAATTAAGAAACTAAAAATCGCTGGCGGTGTGGGCGGACTGTTCTAGAGAAACGCTGGCAGTATAATGCTTAACCACCAAAAATAATTAAAACTATCATTCGCAAATCCAGATGTCTCTGTCCAACCACAACCCCCTCCCAGTCCTTCTCTCCTACTCTGTCCAACATATTCCCTTTACCTGATGTGCATTCGTCATTTCCTCACAGTGAAAATAGCTGAACTGAATAGCTGAACTACAAGCTGACGGGTTGCCTATTTTCAGCATGCGACACCAGCAGGTAACCAAGTATAAGTCAGGCTATATTGTCTGTGTTCTATCGTGCTGATCAGACCAGTTAATTGAAACGACTTCACACGCACACACACACAATGTGTGTATGTGTGTGTGTGTGTGTGTGTGTGCTGGCTAAATTAAAGGAGTCAGCTGAGCTAGCACTGCATAAAATGAAAGCAGAGGAAGACGAATCTACTGTAGGTGAGAAAGGAATAAGCTGATGCCCAGGAAAAGGAAAGACAAAGCTGATCTGCCCGACAAGTATACTGTAGGCACAGGGAGAGAGAGAGAGAGAGAGACAAGATCAGAAGGTCCAGCTCTCATTTATGAAAAACTTGACAAAGTCATCTGCCAAGGTTGCCAACCAGACAGTGGCCTTGTCGTTAGAGTGTCCGCCCTGAAACTGAGAGGTCGGGGTTCGATCCCCGGCCGGGTCATACGAAAGACTGTAAAAAATGGGACCCAATGCCTTCCTGCTTGGCACTCAATGGGTTGGATTGGGGGGTCAAATCTACTAATCAAATGATTCCCAAGTGCGGCACGGCTGCAGCTCACCACTCCTTGGCTGCGGCTCACCTCTCCAAGAGATGGGTCAAATGCGGAGAACAAATTTCACTGCGGTAACGTGTGTGACAAATCGTACGACTTTGAAGATTTTGTTCTGTTACTACCCTCACCCCCCCCCCCCCGTGCCTGTTTGATTAGCTATGCCAGTACTAGAATTAAATAATGCACAGGTGCTTTCAAGTCAAGATTTTTTTCCCCTCGGAACTGATGTTGATTTAGCTGCCAACACACTCAATTAAATGTAACAGACCAATGAATGAATCAACTCAGCTGATATTTCTACTGAAGGACTGAATTAGGCATTATTCTGGGACCTTTGGTCCAAATCACACCGAGATGAGTCAGTGTGTTAAGATCTACCACTGTGACATCAAACAAGGCACATTTCCTACAGTAAATGGACAATAAGGTACTATTCTACTGTACATTACTGTACGTGAAGTACAGAAGAAGAGAATCAATTTTAGGCGTTGACATTTATCGATCATACTGAAAGTTGTGCCTGAGATATATGAATGAACAATTACCAGTGGACCATGGCGATTCGAAATGCATGGTTGCAAGTCAGCTGTGCACATTTGCCAATAACCATCTTGACCATCTGAAAAGACCATATTCACACACCAAGGTTGGTTGATGTGCGTATTTTTGTCTTATAAACATGTATGCAGCAGGTACTGTATGTCACTATAAGTATAGCACAGAAAAGTCCTGGACCTGATTTCATTTGAACCCTCCTAGCTAACAGCAGACGTAATGCCTGTCCAATGGTTATTTACAGCACTTACAGTCCTATACTGCAAAATGCCAACCGGCCCGGAGAATTGAGGTATCCATTCCCACGACAGTTTTACTGCGGTTAAGTTCACTCAGCATTAAATTCTCTCCGACAACATGCAGCTGACTGAAGGCTTTCCTTATTTTTTTGACCATAGGAGGGAGGAGGAGAGGCAAAATGTGAGCTGAAATTTAGTGTTTAATTTGGTTAATATCATTGGTTTGCTCTGTAAATTTACAGCGTGCCTCAATTTGAATTAGACTTGAGGGAACAGTTAGGGGAGAGGAGAGAAGGAGAGCGAGAGGGAGGGAAAGAGCGAGATCTGCACTGGCAAGTGAAAGCAACAGTTAATATATATCAATGAAGTGTGGACACTAATGCATATGCACAGGCGCGGTCAATTTTGCTGTGTTTGCTTTAAACAGTCCCTATTTATCCACTGTATGATAATACCAAGTGAGCACATTGAAATAAAAGAGACACGCCAGAAGAGAACGTGAAACGATACATCACAGACATAATGACATCCTGAGCATAATGCATACAGTAGAAGGATGTGGACACAACTGGTGTATTGTTCAGTCAAAGAAAAAAGCTTTAAGCAGGGAGGCAGAGTCTACATACATAGGTGCATAGGTGGAAGTCACACTCTGTGGCCATATTTCCAACATCATGGTCAACAGAACAAAATTATTATTATTATCAAGCAATCAAAATAAGCGATTGACCCAGGGATTTAACGATTGGTCCTGTCCTCTGGTGTTAGTCAGGAGTCTGGCAGTAGCATTTTGGATTAATTGTAGGCGGAAATGGATTCATGGGTAAAATGGTAAATGGTAAATGGTGCATTTATATAGCGCCTTTATCCAAGGCGCTTTACATAGATTGTGCATTACATTCACCCATTCATACACCGATGGCAGCGGAAACCATGCAAGGCACCAACTAGCACATCGGGAGCAATTAGGGGTTCAGTGTCTTGCTCAAGGACACTTCGACAGTAACTCTGGGGGAGCCCGGGTTCGAACTGGCAACCTTGCGGTTCCCATCCAGGCACTCTACCCCTGAGCCGCCGCCCCATGGGTAAGGCCTGTGTACAGTGCATTACAATAATCTAAACGTGATGTGATGAAGGCATGGATAACTTTTTCTAATAAATTGGGAACTGTTAAAAATAATCAGTGACTTTAGCTATGCATCTTAACTGGAAGAAGCATGCTTGCACCGTTTTCTTTATTTGGACGTCGAAGCTAAGGCCAGAGTCAACGTTACCCTGCTACTGGGGTAACGTTCATGGCCATGCCTGCTAGGCTGTTTTTAGAGTGTCTGTGTCTTTTGCTACTAAGTAAGTAGTATTACGACCTGATCGATCATAACCACTATAAAATACTGCCGATGTATTTCCCAGGTTAGGAACCGGAAGTGAAAGCAGACTGTGTTAAATATATCACAGTTTTTTTTAATTTTTTTGTAATAATGGGGACCAACTAGTGTCAGCTGGATGGGAGTAGTTTAGCCTGATGGCACGGCGAGCAAGACACCAGGCGAGCGAGCGACTGCCCACGCCGAGCAACCGATGGCCTTGTGCAGCGATAAGTGTACCATTCAAGAGGGAATCTATAATCTATTTCCAAATCGCAGCAGGGCTCAAGGCAAACAAAGTCTCATCATCCAGGGGACATTACAATATATTTGGGACGGAAATTAATCTCCCCGGGGATGCAGTCGTGAGTCGTGACGAAGATGATCTTATGAGCCGGCTGTGCTTCTCACAGGCACTGTGCAACCTTTGTGGCACGAGACCACAGCACAAGACTGGCAAAAAACTATAAATAATACAATTTATTTATAATGCACTTTACATTCTTACGGATCTCAGAATGCTACAGGGTTTAATAACAAGTATAGGCAACCAAACAAGTACATGGGACTTGAGAAAAGGGTGGATAACAGACATACTGTCAAACTGATAATGGCACCCAACCTTAGCTGAACATTACCGATCTACAAGCTCTGGTGGAGATTTATTACAAACTTTCCATTCTCATTCAACCTTCTATTCTCTTTATGCATGCTCACCAAATCATTGCTCGGCTATGCTTATTTACTCCCAATAATGCACTTTTATTAAACCGTCTCAATAACAAGTCAACTCGTCTCAAATAAATCTCTAAACAAATTCAAAACATTCAATAAGTATGTGGTAGATTTAAATAAAAAGATGCAGCATGACTGAAAAGTATGTTGACCATACAATCATAACATCAATTCTGACTAGAAACCTAATCGTAACATTCCCAGTTCAATTCTGACTGGAGTGTTGCATGTCTTTCCACCTGCACACTGTCCTGTGACTATCACCACAGCAGAAAGGGAATCAGTGTTTAGAAAAGGAATCAAGAGATAAATTTAATCAGCATATGGTCGCTCATGCATACCCGTCTGAAGTGTGACAGTAGCTGTGAGGTGGCAGCTGTCATCTTGTCACAGATGAAAAATGGATAAGGTAATAAGGTAAAAAGGAAATTGTATTATAAAAGTTGAAATCAAAAACTGTTGTATACACAAGTGCAGAGACGTTAACAAGTCTTCATTCCTGCTATTTCTTACGTATTTTCTTGGTAGAGTCTAAAAATTGCAATCCCTGATAATGCACAATATAATCCTGTATAGACAACAAGGCTGACAATACTGTTTCTGTAAACATTCACTGCATTTGTATCTCTGTACTTTTACTATAGAAACAATTTATCACTGTTGCTCCACTTCTAGCAAGTATTGTCTATTTGTCTTTAATTCTTGGAGTAAGTTTCAGGATTTATCAAGCGATATTGTACCGAGTGTACCTTTGTACACTCTCGGTACAAGCAAAAATACAGTTAAAGGCAAGTTACTTTTTCATATATATACACTATTTCTAACACGAAAGCATGCTCACTAAGGCTTTTTTTCTGTGCATGCTGCAGTAAGAGATCCGTCTCGAACCATTACTGACAGCATAAGCCCGGCGTTCCAACGTGCAATGCCTTTGTAGATTTTAAAGGCTGCATGCAGTTTGCACAGCATGACTTGCTTACAGTGCATTGCTTTGTTATTTTTCATCATATAGCCCATCTTTCATCAGCAGATCTCTGCTCTTGCAGTATTAGAACTGGTCACATGTTATACCCAGTTCCGATCACACCAGATTGCAATATTCTCTTCCAGTTGACATATTCACAGGAGACATTTTTATTGACCGACAGTCAGATCTGAAACAAACGCATCAGAACAGTGAACACATCTGTAAGTAGAAGAGGAAGTGCCAGTGTGAAGCAAACCTACAGTACATGATCTACTTCCTTCTATTGCTTTTGATTGATTCAATAGTTTCTTAGACAGAAATGTAAAAATAGCAACAGAGACTAGAGTACAGTCAAACACTTAGTCCAAAAGGGATAGCATAAAAAAGGTCCTTGCGGTCTCGTTTCCATTTAGGCCCTGTATTGCAGCACTGATAAGCACATCAAAATGGTCAAACCATCCTGAAAATGTTCAGTCATTCAGAAACAAAGGGAATATTTTGGCTTGGCATACATGTTGTTTTATGCAATTATGTATCTAATCACTCTCCTGTTGGTGCTGCCTTGCACTGGCAGTTTATGGCATGGGTTTTATTCTTTGCTTCGGAAACCACAGAATAGAACGACCTCCGTGAGTCTACACTCACACAATTTGGCACACAATTTCAATCGAATATTCTTTAACTTCTTATTTGTTTGTTTGTTATTTTATTTTGGTGGGCCTTGACAGATATTGATATCTCCATCAGAGTGATGCCAGTTACCCTCACAATAAATAAACAAACTACACATGCCTGCCTGAGGCACTGCTAGCTTTCTGCCTTAGCAACGTAAAGTAAAATGTCTCTTTGCCAAGCCGACATCAGATATGAAAGCTTATGTGTCTGCAGGCCTTTATTTCCCAGAGCAAATTGGAAAAACACACCTGAAGCCTCATAACCCATCATTAACCCATTCTGACCGGGCACCCATTTTGGTGTTAGCATCATGTTATGCTTTAGCTATTGAAAAATAGCAGATCTACAAGCTCATATCGCGCCACCGAGTGGCGCGATACGAGCTTGTAGGTCTGCTATTTTTGAAAAATCGAAGAACGACGGACATTTTTCTAGAATCTGATCTCAGGTCAGAATGGATTAATCAGACCAGTGTGTGTCCTAGTGGAAACCTCGTATGAATCTGATCTCAGGTCAGAATGGGTTAAGTTCCC
This sequence comes from Protomyctophum bolini, assembly GCF_963924005.1. Taxonomy (NCBI): domain Eukaryota; kingdom Metazoa; phylum Chordata; class Actinopteri; order Myctophiformes; family Myctophidae; genus Protomyctophum; species Protomyctophum bolini. The sequence continues at coordinate 38,394,235 of NC_137871.1, forward strand.
ACCATCACCCCTAAAGCCACAACCTACTTCATATACGCTGTACAGCTACAGTACGTCAATCCTACATTAGCACAGTTACAAGGGGTCTTATTCTAACCTTGGGGCAGATGCCATGCGGGATGTCATCAAGGATAGCGTCGCCTGTATCCCTTTCAGACGTCATGCTAATTAAGGCATGCTGTGACCTTTGCCCTGTGGCAGCAACCTGAGAGATCAGGGTTTGGAGGACAAGCATACTCAAGCTCCGTGACTGGTAATTAGTGCAGGGAGTTAGGGGGGGGTGGAATTTGAAGAGCTGATCTGAGATGGGGAGAGAGAGAGAGAATGATCGACAGAGAGAGAGATAAAACAGACGGAGAAAGTGTGTGTGTGTGTGTGTGTGTGTGTGTGTGTGTGTGGGGGGGGTCAGTCATGCTAAGACCCTTACAGCTCTGTGTCAGATGAGGCCAGTGGGTGAATACAACATTCTCCACCGACTCCCTATGGTCAAGCCACTCGTGCTTGCATAGCTTCTGATGCAGTGTGTTATCGGTACTAGCACACGCATACCGACGAATCACAGCTACACAGGCACACATGTACAGTAGACTTATCTTAGCTAAACACATGATAGCTACATTCCATCACAGTGTGTTACCTTTCAAATTCAAAATAGCACGCATGCTTGACGCTTGCACACAAACCGAGCCTGCATGTGCCTGTACAACACAAGATCAAGACCGAGACGTATACGTGCCTCAAATGAAACAAGCAGCAAAACAAACGAAACAAAACAAAGCCACACGTTCTTTGGTGGCCATAATGAGAAATGAGCATGGGCTTTTGGAGTGGTACAGTGGGGGCTGAAGTGGTGGTTATACAGTACTGCAGAGGAAATTGGAGTTTACTATCAACATGTCTGCCTTTGTATTTCAGTGGGAATGTGATTGGTAGGTACTAGGTATACTCTAAACATCTTCTCCCTGGCTGTTGCTTTCATGATCCTCTTCACTGTCATTTAGGTCTGCGACCATAACAAATGTAGAAATCAGAAATGTTTTGAATGTTTGCATTTTACAATTGGACATAATGTATTTTACATACACGTTTTATATTGTTTAATAATATTTAGTATATTATTAGTATAATTTTGTGCCGGTTGCCGAGTGATTTAAAAGTGTGTACCACATGGGCTCGGATACCCGACATCAAGTCCCGCGTTTGATTCCCAAGCCCAGCAAACCATTGCTGCATAACAGACTCTCTCTCTCTCTCTCCCTGTTTTCTGTCTCTCTTCACTGTTTAGCAAAGGCAGAAAAAAACAACCTCTTACCTTTTAACCTTTATTTATCCAGGTATGCTGAGCATGAGTGCTCTTCTTCAGCAACGCCCTGCACAGTCTCCTGGGAACTGCCTGCCCGGTACAACCACAGTCCATTGTACTACAAAGTAGGCTATAAAATAAACCTCAAGTGGTTATACAAATTACGGGTCAGTGTTAAATGAACGTTGAGGATTTTACTGTGTATATGGACAAACACAGACCTGCATGCATTCCTAACAAGTCCATCCCAAGCCAAGTCCCAGTGTCCAAGCTCAAAGGTCATTCATATCTCCTACCCCTCCTCTCCTCATCACTCTTCTCTTGCCTACCTGGCTGAGTTTTATGTAGCACTCCCAGCTGCCCATTTACCATACTCTGTTTACAAGCTGGGAGAGAAGCTTTCATCATAATATGTCAATATAATATGGAGCAGCCACGTGAAAAAAGACACCGCCTGGCAGAGAGAAGTGCAGCCATGAATCTGAACAATCCCTCAAATCGGATTACTTCCTGTTAAGTTCCGGTGTCCCGGTGTGACTGAAAAACTTCATCATGACCTCAACACAACCAGAAAGTGGCTCCAACTATAACACCTATAGACCATGTTTGCTATTTGGCCAAAGTGGGTTCCATTTCCTGGAATATGAATTTGGACTGAAATACTATCAGTTGAACAGTTACATTACTATATTTATTTCCTTTTTAATGTTTTATGGAGGAGTTTGAGCAATGTCTTGGTTATGCTACTTTTAGCCATTCACGTCCGTCCGTCATACCACCATATATGGCCATCAGTCCGTCATGCCTCAGTATATGGCCGTCTCCATATATGAAGATCACGACACTGACCTCATCAAACCCTGGATAGCCATACATGGAGAAGACTGGATCATCATCTAGATCTACATATATGGAGCCGGCCAGCAACTCTACATCTCACCTCAAACCCTTAGATCTCCATATATGGATATATAGCTGAACCGCTCAGATGTAGGTCATTTTATATTTTGCATTTACGTATGTATGTTGCGTAAGCATAGCACTGCACTAACCTTAGTGTTTCACATTCAGTATAGTTCAGCATTGCTAAATTGATCTGTACAGTCAAATTCAAGAGAAACAGACCAGCAAACATGTTTGAGTAACTTCTTACGGTCAGTGAGTTCTGGAATTTTCAGAGCTGAATATCAAACGCACCAATCCAATTACCATAGGTCAATTCCTATCAGTCTTATTCTCGACTTCAAAGGTTTTCTTTTCCAAAAGTTGGCACAGAGGAGTGAGTGACTGCCAAGAATTTGTCAAGGAATCCTTTCGGAATGTTGTCAGTGCCCAGTGTCTGTTGTTGGTCTGGGCAAGGCTGAGCAGAGCATGGCAGAGGGTAGGACATCGGAATTGGGCACCGGGCCCTCAGATCTCCATTGTTCTTTTATCTCCTTCTAGAGACCAACGAGATGGGTCGCCTGACAGGGCCAACAACTCTGAGTGAAAGTGATATGATGGGATCAATCCCAGCAGAAAACGGCCCTCTGTTTCTTTCCTCCATTTCCATACTTCTTCTCTCGTCTGTCTCAATCACTTTCTCTTGGAGTCTAATTTATTTTCGCACTCGCACTTCATTCCTTTCCCATCTTTCTTTGTCTACCGCCTCTCTCTCTCTCACACAGACATACTTTTTCTCTGTCAGTTTCCCAGACTCCTGTGCTGGCCTCTCTGCGTCTGGGCCAGGCAGGAGAGGTTGGTCAAGCGTGCGGTTCAGCGCAAGGGCGTCACCTCTTCCATGTGATTAAATAAGACCTGTTGTGAGGAGACGGGGCCCCGCCGAGCCAGGTACAAAATTATTAACCTTTCCTGTCGGAAGGATGTCTATTTCTCTGCAGGCCCGCAGAGCCGACCCCCGGCCAAGACGGACGCCCAGTTAAACGCGCCTGGCGGCGCTGAGGCAGTGTGGATGCGTTCCAACATTCTAAAAAATGGCCACTCAGCATCAGTCAGCTCCAGGGGTGTCCTTGTTGTGACAGAAGAGCAGAGGCCATTTTCCTCTTGGGACGGGGACGTGAGTAAACAACATGAATAGCTGATCAGTCAGTGAATTAAAATTATTTGAAAGACACAAGCACCAGTTTGCAAAGTCCTCTAAATCTATTTTTGCCATTTATTTTGTACTAAGACATTGCCCTTTGGTTATGCAATACCCATTGCACCCGTTGCAATGTCATATTTATGCACGCACACACTCAGAGATTTGATGCATTTACAGTAGGCGTTCTGGACCAGGGTTTCTCAAGGTGCCGTGCCCGTGACACCCTACGGCACAAGTTCAGGCGTGCTACAGAATACGTTGATGATATTTGGAATTCCGTCGTATAAATGGAAAAACTACTATTCTCAGGTTTTCCTCCTGACATGCTGTATCTTTAGGGTTAAGATTTACATATTTACGCACCGTGTTATGACATAAATGTAAGGTTCTATAAAGTAACTCAGATGTAATTCAGGGGTGCCTTGAATGAATAACTTATTTAAAGGGGTGACCGACTTCCCACTCGCACAGCACAATCTCAGGTCATCGCCAATACACATGCGTTATGAGCCCCCTACATGAGTTATGTAGCGGGCAGTCAGACAGAGAGATTATGTTAATTTTCTGATCAGCAAAGGTTTCTCCATGAGGGTGACAGACTACAGCCATATACTGGGGATTTAACATCCCAGAGTGACTATGTGTGTGTATTTGTGATACTGATATTATCTTTCATTTCCTACTTGTTTTATGTCTCAGATTACACTTGGTATGAAGTTTAATTAGTCTATTAATATACCTTTGTAGTCTGTGAAGGATGATATCAAAAGCCTTTTTAGAAGATAGGTTGCAAAGATTTACTAAATTAAAAATGTCAAAAGCCATATCAACAAATTTCACTTTGAAGCATGAACAAAAGAGGGGGTTTTTTATCATTATTTTGACATTACATAACGGCCAGAACATTAAGAAAATTAATTTAAAAAGCCTATATGTTTTACAGTTTTGAATATTTCATATTATCCACCCTGATCTCTTGCTCTCTCCCTCATCTTATTTCATTCAGTCATAACAGGGATGTGCAGAGGGGGGGGCTACGGTGGGCTAAGAAAAATATATGTTATTATTTTAAACGATCCATTCCGTGGATGCATATTCATGACAAAGATTTTCATTCATTCATCAGTTGCATTTAGAGCGGAATTATGAGGTCCCTCAGCGAGTTTGCCAGTGTCTGCCACAGTTTCATGTAATGAAAATAAACTATCATGCCTTAATGTCGCAGGAGGCAACAAACACGCCGCAGTGTCGCAGTATTAATGTATAATGTATTGATCACAGTAATGCCGCACACAATAGCGTAATAAGGCTTACCATCTGATCTGAAGGATACAGTATGGATGAAATCTATCGGTATCCAGAGCATGTCCATTCCCCATTCAGATATATATGTAGGACAGTGATATGTTAATCCAAAAGACAATCAATAAAGATATGTATACATGTACAAGTTGCCAAGGCGGTGTGACGAGTTTACGTTCTTCAGCACTGAAGTTGTACATTTAAGGGTCTATCTCTGCCTCGCCCGGTTACAATGCATTTCCAATGGAAGCCTCATGGTTTGACCAGACATTTGTTTGATGGTGGGGTGGGGGGTAAAACACAGCCATCAAAGCTGTGTTCAGACACAAGACAGGTGTCTTGAATGTGTGAACGCAGCCCAATAAGGGCCTATCTCAGCCCTGCGCCGCTCCGCCGCACCCCCCTTGTGCTGCCGCCATCTTGGTGCCTAAACACAATGTAAACAATGGGTGTGGGGCGTGGCCAAGATAGGTCCTGGGGCATGGACCAATGCAAATGATCTCCACGGGAGCATGCTTGTTGCGAACGCAGTGATTGCGAACGCAGTGAGCACTTACTATGAGACCTAGAAGATCATGTCTGTGTGTCTGTCTGTCCCGCTTTTGTGCCCATATATGGAGCTGAGTGAAGTGTCTGTCCCGCTGTTACGTCACCATGACTCAGCCATAACCATATAAGGAGTCCCCAAAGCAGCTATACGCGTGCGTGCGTCCAATTATATCTGGTTTTGGCTGTTTCAGATGTGTGTATGTGTTTCTGCAAACTTGGCTGCTGGGTCGCAACACACATTTCACATTTCACATTTGAACTGACAAAGTACTATAATATATCATATTTCATATAATTTACTACCGCTCTAGTCTATTGGTCGTGACGTTGTCCAATCATCTGTTCGGTCCTACCTGTCTGTGTCATGGAAGCTGCTGGTTGGCTGAGGTGCTTTATTGGCTCCCACAGAGCTCCGCCCCCCGACGTGTCAATCATCACGGCTGGCCCCTCCTCCTCGGCCACGCCCCCTCTGCCTTCGTCCTGAGTGTCCGATCTTCCTCCTGATGACGATGACGGCGATTATTAATTATGATTTTAACACATTTAAGACTGACAAGATTCTCATGTTTCTGTCAGTGGTGCTCAGCCTCTCTCATGTTTCTGTCAGTGGTGCTCAGCCTTTCTCATGTTTCTGTCAGTGGTGCTCAGCCTTTCTCATGTTTCTGTCAGTGGTGCTCAGCCTCTCTCATGTTTCTGTCAGTGGTGCTCAGCCTTTCTCATGTTTCTGTCAGTGGTGCTCAGCCTCTCTCATGTTTCTGTCAGTGGTGCTCAGCCTCTCTCATGTTTCTGTCAGTGGTGCTCAGCCTTTCTCATGTTTCTGTCAGTGGTGCTCAGCCTCTCTCATGTTTCTGTCAGTGGTGCTCAGCCTTTCTCATGTTTGATCATCATCCCATATACCTGTGATCCAGGCTTTGCACCCCCTTTCGTGAATCGCACTTCAGATTGTGCTTAGAGAATATACACACCCCTTTACAGACTTCACGTAAAGATAGTTTACGAACAGCTCAGTGAATGAGACCTATTGTATCGAACTATCGATACAAGAACATGTTCCTTGTATTTAGCAACATTAAAACAAGAAGGGGTTGAATCTCCCAACGCATGCAAAGGTGTGTTTGCTATCGCTATATTCAATTTGGTCAAAGCACCAGATTCTCGCCTTTCTCCTTTTATACTAGGTGCTCAAAAATAATAGATTTGTCAAAAAGAATAGATTTAAAAGGTAAAAACACACGGTGCAACACATTAAATTATAGGTCTACTCAGCGACGCTGATCATTGCGTTTACTTTAAATCCAATTAAGTTAAATCCAATAAATGTAGCACTTAAAACACTAATCCTGCATCCTATTAACATATTTATTTTACATAGATATAATTTTTGGCTAAATAGTTACTGAATAAATTGAATCATATCACATCGTTAAACAAATTATTTATTGCCCATGTATCGTATTGTCAACCATGTATCAAATGTATCGTTACACCCAACTGTTTTGATCTTGTTAATTGTCCAAGGATTGGCAGCACCCCATTGCCATCTCTGGATGAGCTCGCATCAGATACGATTTGAAGATGATTATATACAGTAGCTTTTCATCAGAAAGACACCTGCAGTGCAATCTGCTTTGGATGTCAGGATTCACAGAATCCTTTCCTAAATACTACACAAATGTCTTTGATTTAGTTTTGTTCTCTGTGGATGACTATAAGCCTGACTGCTGCTCTCTAACTGATGTGTTCATTTTCTGGTGCCAGCTGAACACCTGTGCAAGTCCAAATGAAATGAAAACAGTATATGATCAGTGTAGCTGTAGTGTATGTTAGGAATTGAATTACCTTTACATTGACATATTGATCATAGTTTTCCAAAAATAGAATAGTTAATATTGCGTTAAATAACAATATTGTCATGCTGCTGCAGATGTGTGAGGGTGCTTTCACGGCTTGTACTGTACCTACTGTATATGAGTAACAAACCACATGTTAAGTGTTAAAATCTGATCAAGCTTATCTATCTTGCATCTAGCAGAGATATACGTCTTTGTGAGACAATATAACCATGACCGAGTACAGAGCTATATAAAAAAAAATCATAGAAAATGTAATTTAGTTATGGTTCTACAAAACATTTAACAAATCTTGTTTCGAAAATGCAGTGCATGATATGCAGTACTGCAATGAATGTGGATGGATTTCAAGACAAAACTTTCAGCTGAAAATACATTAAAATATAATATCATTTTTTAAATAAATAATGAAGATAAGTCTCTGTACAAAAACGAGAACAGACAGAACCAGAAACCATTACGATTAAAAATTAATTGTATTACCAAATTGTGAATGATCACTGCCGTGATATTTTATTGACTTCATGAAAATCACCCAATATGTCACAATACGCTTCAACAACTGCTGTTCACCAATCCCAAGTCAATGCACTCAACTGGTATGCAGGACTACACCACCAATTAGATAACGAACAGACTTAACAAGGCCCCATGTGTCCTGACTGTGGACCAACATAATGATGAGGACCCGGCGACCGACCCAACGACTAGTGGCAACCAGGCGCAGGGTTAACGAGGTCGTTCCACGACTCGGCTCGACTGATTCGTTGGAAACGCTTGAATGTTTTCCCCATGTCTCACAGCCTTTTTGAAAAAACAAATATATATATTTCGTCCCCGTTGTGAATGGCCGTGAGGGTGACGCGAGAAAAGTCAATCCATTACCGGGCCACGTCACACTAACGAACGGAGGAAGCAAACATGGCATCTGCAGGCAACTGCAAAGAGAGAGAGAGAGAGAGAGAGAGAGAGAGAGAGAGAGAGAGAGAGAGAGAGAGAGAGAGACTGGCATCAGGAAAGCAGGATGGGATGGCGGGGGTGGAGTTGTGATGATGATGATGATGATGATGATGTTGTTGTGACGTGACGAGAGGGAGCCAGGGGCTCAGGTGCAACACCGATGTATGATAGTAGCGACAGCAGCTCAGGTGGAAGCTAATTGAGTGTCAAATGAGAGAGGGAGAGGAAAGAAGCCTGCGGAGGAGGGGGGGTATTACCTACTGTCTGCGTCATAAGTGCAGATGTGCCCCCCTGCTACCTCTGCAACTAGATCACAATGACAGGTCTCTCTCTTCCTGGACGTGGACGACTTGTAAAAAGAGAAACGTACTACAGGCAATAAAACTGGCCAGAGAGACACGGCCCAAATTGTTCATAAAAGGATTGATTTAGTGGTTTGAAAGCCATTTATTACAATCATGTCCTGTGTCCAATCTTCTTAAGGGGAACGAACTGCCCACATTGTGAAGACGATCACATTTATTTTTATAACCAAGGTAAGCAGGTAATATATTCTCCAGTAGGTTGAATAACTTTAACAATATTAACCTGCCCTCCTAACCCCTACAACCTTGTCTCGCTCTCTCTTTTCTGTGTATGCACAGTACAGTAAGTGTGTCTGTGCATGAGTGGTGGCCAGTGGTGTGAAGTATTAAGTAAGTAGAGTGTTTCCAATTTCCATAACTTACTTCTACTCCACTACATCTCAGAAGCAAATACTGTACACACACTACAATTGTTTTTAAACTTTAGTTACCATTTACTTATAGTCGACCGACAAAGCTCACAATGCGGACATTCTGCATAATGAGTACTTTCTGCTTTTGGTACTTTAAGTACATTTTGATACCAATATTTAGTACTTTTACTCAAGTGGTTCTACATTGCAGCATTGATACATTTACTTAACCCATGTTAGCATTATGTTATGCTTTAGCTATTGAAAAATAGCAGATCTACAAGCTCATAGCGTACGAGCTTGTAGGTCTGCTATTTATTTTTAAATCAAAGAACGACTGACATAGAAACATAGCTTTTTCCACCACTGTTGGTGGCCTTGCCTCAGCTGGTCTCTTTCTCAGTCACTATACTGTAGCTCTGGGCTGCGTGTGGGCATGATGATGCAGGGGTCTCTCTTTCTCTGTCCCTTGTCACTCTCATCCTTTTTTATTTAGTTTTCCCTGTCGCTTCTCTCTCTCTCTCTCTCTCTCTCTCTCTCTCTCTCTCTCTCTGAAAGCAGCATGGCCAGGCTATCTGTGCTCAGTCCAGGTTGTGCTATAGTGGGAGCTTACGAAGCAAAACAAGCAGGTAGTATAATATGCGGAAATACTACACAGATTGACAAACAGCTTGCTTTCTGTCCGTCTGCTTTTCTCTTCAACGTTCATTCCTCAATTATTAGTTTTGTCTTTCATGCTGCTGGTCTCAGTTTGAGTCGCCTCTGCCTGTTTTCAAATGGATTGAAATGGAATATTTTGCAGGATTAATCATTTGAGCAACCCCCATGAACTTTTGTCTAGCGCCACCCTCAGGCCACAATGTCAACTTTGTACATTATGATATCTCATAATGTAATAGGCACTTTGCAGAATATTGACAGTATACTGATTTTGGGTGAACTCATGGCCATTCCTCTAGCACCACTTTAAATCACCATTTGCTTTGAAGGCACTTTGTAGGTTAATAAATCATGGTACTTTATTTTTTCTGTTTACAATACGTATTAATCTTTCAATGAACACACAATAGAAATGACATAATTAATGCCATGTTTGTCTTAAGTTATTTTTTGTTTGACTGTACAAGCAGATCTAAGGATGGCAAGGTTGGTCGATTCACTTTGCACTGGATGGGTCTAAGGATCAGCATGGCCTCTAGGGATCACTAGTGGGGCATTTAGGGCTCCATTTTCGTCACTGCTAAACCCCTCATTTTTGAATAGTTAAAATGGCCAGTCTACAAGCTCACAACGTGTCAATATAGATTGGCTAGTTGAACTATTCAAAAATGTTTTTCAAAATAGTAAAAAAAAGGCGAGGAAGTTTAGGGATAAGGGGTTTAGCGGTGACGAAAATGGAGCCCATAGACTCTCAGCTATATCTTGCGCCATCCCTTACAACTTATCCCTAAAATTTTACTATTTTGAGAAAAAAAAAAATCAAAATAGTAAAAAAAAAAAAGGCTAATTAGTTTACGGATAAGGGGTTTAGCACTGACGAAAATAGGGCTCTTAGTCTTGTTTGAATCCATTTCCTCTCCCCCCCCCCCCCCCCTCACTAAATCATTACAAATAAACAAAGAAGGGCTGAGCGAAATTGTCATTTAAAACTCATTTGCGTGGGCAGTTAGGCTGCTTGACTACAACAGTGAGTAGTGTTGTGCAATGGAATTGCTTTGTTTACTTGCATACGATGCAAAATGACTGCTCATGGAGACTGCTCGTATAACTTAATGAAATTAAAGCGTTTTATGGCGATAAACACGGATGATAAGTTTAAGCTAAAAACAAAACAAAAAGCATAACGTATTATAATGAAACCCCCTGTGATAATTTCACCAATTTAACCCGGGCTTCACTATTTTGAGTAAACCCTTTTATTAAAAATATATCTAAAATCTCGCAACGCATTTATGAGCTTATTTTTGAATATCCCAAGTATACGACTTGAGTGGTTAATTAAAGTTACTGAGTTCTCCTGCAAAATATATTGATGATAGTTCAAGTAAAAAACACACACACACACACACACACACACACACACACACACACACACTCACACGTGTTTGACATCCAGATGGTGTCCACTTCCCTTTAAATGTGGCATTAAAATGCTTCCCTTGGTATATACATTGAAATCCACACAAAATGCAGATAACGTTGCGCTCATAATTTCCTCTTAAATCCACCAGAAAGACGGCTACGTCAAGGGTGTATTCTTCACTTTCAACATCCATGAATCATGGTCATGTATGTTGCATGTGCATTGTTGTACAGACTACTGTAGATTTGAAATGCATTCCGTACCTTTATGTAGCCTAAGGTCCACACACAGCCTGACTGACGTCCCAGCTCATTAGAATGCTTCGCAGTCTGACATTCCCCTCAGCTTTTCTATAGTTACTGTACAGTACATAAAAGGCTAGAGAATGTACTTCTTTCTTTGAGCCAATCAAAGACAACGCATTGTGAAGAAGGGCACCCATAAGCATTTTTCTCCATAATGGCAGCCAAGTGGAATGTGTGAACACAATATCACCAGCAATGCAGTATAATTGTAATGACACAAACCGCACCTTACCAAGATGCACCAGTGTCTGTGCTGCTGACTTACAGATACCCTGAGCTGACAATAATATGTTATGTCAATAAACCAGGCCCACAGTTCTCTTATGACACTCTAATTTATCTTGAGTAATAATAATAATAATATAAAAAAAACATTATGCAAAATTAACAAAACAAAAAAACTACTGCCACAGAATTGCCATTTTAATGAAATAGGCTATATTTTGTTCATCTTGAATGAATCCTGATGGAAATCTTAGTCCTTTGGTTTCCATCATCCCCTCATGTTTTTATTTTGTGATTGCAACTCGTTTTGAGTCTGTCACACAGGAGGAATATGTTTGAAACCCACTACACGCACTAAACCTAAAAGATGGAGTGCCATGATTTTTTCCCACCCTATCAGGTATTATTGTTATATCAGGAGGATGAATTCTTTCAAAAAAAGTGTACAGTATTTGTTAAAATGTCGTTTTAATGTGGGCACGCCCACCAGTTCATTAAGTATGCCTGGTTTGCCTGGTGGGTGGTGATGGGTGGTGATCCACCTGAACTGAAGCCACACCCACAGCTGTTGTTGTATGATAAAGGGGAAGGGGTTAGGAGAGTCATAGTGTGATGTCACTACTATATTACTGTTTTTTTTCATTGGCACGTTTGACTGTCAAGGTTTCAGCCTCCAGGAAGAAACCCTAAATACAAAGGGAAGACATCATTGCACATAACCACACCAAGGGGTCTAATGAAGTCACCTCTTAAACACATGAAAAATAGCAAATGCTTCACACGTCCCCACAGTGGCAAAGAGACGGCTACAAGAGGTGACATCACGTGTTCTAGCACTTTTGTTGTTTATCTTATCAAGTGCCCCTGTGGCTTAGCCTATGTTGGCAAAACTAGCAGAGCGCTGCGCACACGTATCAGTGAACATAGGAGTAACATTAGATGTGGCGAAGAGTGCAATCCAGTCGCAGCCCATTAAAAAGAAACGGGGCACAATATTTCTTCTTTAAGTTACTGGGGTATTGAGAAAATCTAGAGACCCCCTCGCGGTAGGGACCATAATCGTCTCCTACTTCAACGTGAAGCTTTTTATATTTACACACACTCAATACTATGGCTCCTCATGGGCTCAATGAGGAATTTGATGTCAAACCTTTTCTGGGATAATTCCTTCTTTTTCTTCTTTTAACTTTTTTGTTTGTGTACACATTGTTTTTTCTTCATGCCAATTTGTGTTGTCTGTATGTCTGTAGTCCTATCCTTTCAGTTGCGGTGGGTGCGTCTTGCTTAATTTCCTTCATTGCAAAACGGTGTGTTCCTTGTTGACCTTCCCATATGCTGTTGTATATAATACGCCTATACCTGATGTTTTGTACTCATACCCGACGAAAACCTGGAAGGGTCGAAACATTGTTATTCAATAAAGGTTTCCTGGGAGCTGACATACATTACAGTGTGCGGACAACCCTTCTTTCTGATTGCAACTCTCCCAATTTACGGCAACTTCAAATTCCTCAGCGGCCAAACGTCCACGTCACTAGTATTTGGCATTGGAGTTGCTGACTGATATGGTTGATAATTTAGTTAACCGACTGATTTGACATACTGGTTGGCCGGCTATTCATGGATTAACTGACTTAGTGGTTGAATGACTGACTTACCTGCTAAGCCCCATGAGAAAACGTGATAAGAGTGTGAGAAAAAGGGAGAGATACATTAATGAGACCAAGAGCCAATGAGAAATTCAGAGATAGAGACAGCTAGAAAAGAGCGAGCGGAAGCGAGATAGGGAGAGAGTGAGGGAGGGAGTGTGTATACAGTGGGTTAGAGTGTGAATCAGGGCAGGTCTGAGACCAGCCATGCAGCAAATGATGTTGGTTTAAAGCAGACATACTGTATACCACAATGTCTCATCCTCCCTCCCTCCTCTGGCCTTCAGATAGAGACTTAACACGGGAGTCACCTCCTACAGATAATGCTCTTTAAATGGCCATATTGATTTTACTGTAATCTACCACACGTGGATTTTATGAAAGTCAATACACCGAGAGGCCAGCCTCCGTAATGTAAATAGCTAGTTAGGAGTCTATTAGAAAGGCCGTCGATGGGAGTGCTGGTAATTACCAGCTACACCGCCCTGCTTCACTCTTCATCAACCCATGTGTCTGCTTGACACTAAAAGGCTGCAACACCAGTGATCATACCAGGCGAAATGTGTTGAATATGCAATGCAAATCAATGCCCATCGAGTCCACTTGTCTTTGATCAATATACACAAGTGTATGTGTGTAGTACTGTGTACAGCACACAGCTTCTAATTTGATACACTACATAAAAGTAAAAACAAAACATGCAAGTCAAATATTATTTTCTTCTTCTCTCACCTCTCTCTCTCTCACTTGAACTCTCTCGCTTTTCAATGTCTCATACTCACTCTCAGTCCCCGTTTCCCAGCTTCACAGCTGCGTGACATCACTTAATTGGCAGCGACATCGAAACATGTCCTGTCCTGTTGTTCAGCCTGCTCTGCATATTTTGTTAGCACTCTTCATCTCAACTGCGGAGAGAGGCGGCGGAGACAGGAAGAACCATAGGAAGAAGAAAAAAACTAGTGGGATGGGATGGGGCGGGGGGGGTGGGGGGGGGGTGCTGCTGTTAAAGTGAACATATAATAATAAAAGTGAGAGAAGAGATGTTCAGACATGCCCGTAGAAGCCCAGAGAAGATATGGTAGAGAAACAACAAAGAAAAATGCACACATAACACATGAGTGAGAGGACATACGAGACAATGTGTGTGTGTGTGTGTGTGTGTGTGTGTGTGTGTGACTGTGTGTGTGTGTGAGTGAGAGAGAGAGAGAGAGGGGCGGCGAGCTTGACAGGAGAACCAGCAGGTTGTCGTGGCAACAACAGAGCTGGAGTGAAGGGGGCTCCTCTTTCATCAGGAGGAAGCTTGGGGCCGCTCCGGAGGGCCAGAGATGCTCTCAAAACACAATCACACTACTAGCAGCACTAAGCACTGTACTGTAGCTCTGCCCATGTCCTCTGCTACACACAAAGCAGTAGAGAAGATGGACTACAAATCCCCCCCCACAATAGGGAAGATGGACTACAAATCCCCCCCACAGTAGAGAAGATGAACTACAAATCCTCCCCCCCCCCACCACCACCACAGTAGCCTAGGGAAGATGGACTACGATACGGCCACATATGTCAGACTATTGGTACGTCGGACTAACATATGCCCTCCGTCACGGCGCTTAAAAACAGGACTGAAGTGCTTTACAGGCGCTACTTTGACACCACTGTGCTCAGCAGTTCCCACAGCATCAGGATCCACCGCTCTGACCCCTTACAACCACCAGAGCTGATTAGAATGCGTCCCGCTGCAGGCCTATAAAGATGCAAAGGCTGCTGAGTTTAACTGTTGCCAGCTGTTTGACATTATCAAGTGAGTCGCTAATTCCTGGTGTATTTTGTCTATTCCCTAAATGTATTTACTGGTAAAAGAGCAAAAGTGTCAGGTGTTATTTTTGTGAATTGAATTGTTGAACAGTGAATATAGCGATGCATGGTTCTGAACGACATATGACAACGATACCAACTGCAGGCCATGCAGGCTGAGGTGGTACTGGTTAGATGTAGTTCCAACACCACTAGAGCCTAGGACTAGTTTTCTACTGCTAATGAACCCTAAACTGGTAAACTGCTAGCTGAACTGCTAATGGTAAAGTCAAGTGTTACAACATTGTACATAATTTGTATGAGGTGATGATAAACTTAAAAGTGCACTCAGCATATTTATGTAATTTAACTACTTTTGAAGCAAAATACTATAAATAAATGTCGTATACTGTACATTGCAGTTCATTGTTGTGCTCTATAGTAGTTTTAATGTGTCTTTTGGGTATAATGCATACTATATAGCACTTTTACACTCTCAAACAGCTCATATACATGTCAATACAGGTCAGGTAGTATTTGATATTATAATTATATTATATTATATTACAATATTTTCAAAGTCCTTATCGTTTTTCAGTACACTATATCAAACTGTGCTCGTCTGAGTCTCGCTTCCAATTGGACCATGTACAGCTTCTGTGAACGCTCTTAAATAATGGTTGATGCTCTAAAAGGTGAACTTTATATCATCAGTACCAAGCTGAAAAGGTTCGAGAAACCCTACCCACATATTTGCCTCCTATTTTACGGATCAATCTACTGTACCAAATCTGTAAAACTCTGCTCTCAACTGAAACTGTAAACAATACAATAAAAGTGAGCCGGATCTTTCCTTTTAGCTCATGCTAAAGTAATTTCGTTTTCTCCTTCGCTGGATGCTATGAATTCACAGGATACTTTAGAAACCCCCACCCCTTTTTCTCATGGCCTCACAATTCTGCTTAATATACTCTGTTGACTTTGATGAAGCGTTGTGTGGAAATGGCTGCCTCTCCAGCCTGCCTTCTCCCAGTTAAATTCATGATATGCCTATTCAGCGAAATTACAGGGTGGGCCTTCACATCTATTCTACACCACTGTGTGGATGGAGAGAGAGGGTGGGGGTGGGATGGAAGAAGAAAGCCATTGGCTCAATTCTCAGAATCGCAGTTGAACAGCACAGCAACTGGAGTGATTTAAGCCTTGGTTTCCATTCCTCCAGACACACGCCAGAGCCCTCCATAATGTGGTGTGCTGCCGGGTGGCGGGGGTGTGGGTTGAAGGGAAAGATGGACAGCCTACTGGTACACCAACAGAAGGGCCCGCAGCCCAACAACAACGTACTATAGATGACTGCATGAGCTGGACCCTGCTGTGTGTGTGTGTGTGTGTGTGTGTGTGTGTGTGTGTGTGTGTGTGTGTGTGTGTGTGTGTGTGTGTGTGTGTGTGTGTGTAGGTGAACATGCAAGCAGGTATGCGGTATTCAAGGGATTGACGAGTCGACGGTCATTATTGAAACATAAATCCTGACTCCTGTGATTAGGCAATAGGCACTGACGCGTAGCTCAATAATGACCGGCGACCCATCCGTCATCCTGCTTATTACACGGCTACTTAATACAGTTATTAATAAAATGACCCGAAAGTAAACAAAACAGCGTTATTTCCTTGTTACGGTAATGGAAGTACGGTATTCAAGTATTCCAAAAGTATTGCCCTGGACACGGTCGTCTCCGAAAACAAGGAAAATGTTCATCACATTTTCTGTTACTGCATTGTCGATTTCTCGCTTCAAATGTTTTCAAAAGCATTCTCGAGAGCGATATTTAGCTGTAAATGACATTGTGTGGATACTGCAGGAAATAAAGCAGTGCAGGAGGTGCTCTGAGGCTTGGATTTGACAGCGGTCCGTTATAGAGCGCATCAGTCATTATTCAGAAATAACACACCGCTGAATTCAGCTGAATTGACCAATCTAAATCCAGCATTCAACAAAGCCGTGTAATAATATGCATTAATGCACGGACAAATGCGTGCAGGCATGCGTGTACACTACAGTACTGTATGTGTGTGGGATGGAGCTCTTAACCCATTCTGACCGGGCACCCATTTTGGTGTTGGCATCATGTTATGCTTTAGCTATTGAAAAATAGCAGATCTACAAGCTCATATCGCGCCACCGAGTGGCGCGATACGAGCTTGTAGGTCTGCTATTTTTGAAAAATTCGAAGAACGACTGACATTTTTAGAATCTGATCTCAGGTCAGAAGTGGGTTAATCAGACCAGTGTCTGTCCAGTGGAAACCTCGTATGAATCTGATCTCAGGTCAGAATGGGTTAAGGCCAGAACGCACCAATGCAACAAAACAGCTTTATAAAGCCAGTCGACTCCACGCTAATGCAACTCCCTGCAACTGCCATTGGGTATAATGGTCGCAAGTAATTGCATTGGTGTGGATTGGCCTACAGTAAGTATACGGTATGGAAGTAGTGTGCGTGTGTGCATGTGAGTGCGTGTGCATGCGAGAGAGAGAGAGAGATAGCAGGGGAAGCATGTACTTAGTAATGCAATCAGTCCCTTCAGTCTGTAAATGACTATGAGTGATATATTGAATGTATGACTCCAATTGCATTTCCCAGGTGCTATACCCTACACATGAGCAATATGCTGTGTACAAGTTTGGTATTTTCCCCACAGGCTCAAGCCTTATTTCATGTCATTACAGAATGTAGCAGATATGCAGTATACTATAGTATGTGACATCCCAGAATGGCAAGCAGAGCCCTCAGTGGCAGTGATATTAGTGTGAAATGTTGCCTGGGAATTCATTGTGCTATTTCACATTTTGTGTAATAGAATGTAACTAGCATCATTATTATTTCATCATAGCCCTCCCACAACTGCCTTCAAGATCTAGGAATATGCTTTCCCCTCCCGCCTTCACTCCCCTCTTTTTCGCTCTTTCCCTCTCTGCTCATCAAAATGCTTGTCAATTAAGAGCATGAGAGATAAAATGTGTGAATTGCGGGCTTGGCAGGCCTGATGTATCTGGATCGGAGCCAACTGACATCTGTGATACTGAGCTACGACTCGTAGCTGAGCACTTGGATGTGGATGGGAGCGATGTCTGACTGAAGATGGAGTCTCCAGGCTCAGTGTCTCTTCTCCTGTAAGAGGCCACCTCCCAGGACAAGCTCCTGAATTTGGAGATAGTGACACAGACCCGCCTCCATGTGATACCTTCTCACGCACCATTGGACATCATTTTCCATGCCTTTACAGAAATAAATGGAATATGTTCTTTTTTTCCCTTTAAGGCAAGTGTGCTAAATTTGAAAGGACATCAAGTATTTTCACCATCAAAGCCAGCACAAGAAATGGAATGTGGAATGGATTTACTCATGAGTCGATCTAGCCTTCCTTTTATTGCTAATGCTTGCTTGCCTGCATCCAATTCGAGGTCCAACGAGTGCAATTAGCACTTCTACTAGTGGTATTGCCACACAGAATTATGTTGGTCAAGGGTGAATTGGACCACACACAGTTATAAGGGTGTAGGGGGCTGCCTGCGAAGGGGTGTAAGGGGACACAACAATGAAACCTTTCATCGTTCCCACAGTGCAAATCCATATGCTACCAGTCAGTCATAGATGGATAACTTCATGTTGCCAGACCATCTATTGCCGGGGAACATCAAAATCCAAAGTAGTTGCTAGAACAGCCACCAACAACCCAATGCCTATCGCTTTGGAAATCATTGAATCCTATTACCTATACCCTATATGAAAGACTGCCCTCAACACTTTTCAAAAAAAGAAGCGATATTTGAATTAAGTGAAATCACTGAATATACCTTTAAAGCCACAGTCACACACGCAATTATAACTAAGGCTGATGCTTAGATTTGTATCTAGTGTTCATTAAAATGCCTATATCCACTCATGTAGAATTCATTAAAATGCCTACGTATATCCACTCATGTAGAATTCACACACAATCAATGAAAAACTTCTTACGGAATGATATGACAAAATGTATCATTACTTATTAAGTGCTACACGATGAAATGTGAATCTCCATTTTCCTCCACAAGAATTGAGATCAAGATTCTCACACGATTCAACTTTTTGTTCCATGAAAATATTTGTCTTTAGTCTGTAGTTGTTGAAAATCACTTATTACTACATTCAAAATGTGGCACCTGGAGCCAACTACTGTGGCTTTAAACAGACATCAAAGGGTTCGACTTAAAGCTCTCTTAAAGTCTCTCTCTCGCAGCAAAAACATAAAAGTAAATTGGTCAGCCGACCAGCATAGGCGTCTGAATCTAGATCTCAATCTTTTTTCGATGAATTGCGCAGCACTATTACTTATACCCCCCACCCCCCCTCAAATGTATTCAAACCGTAACATCCCATAATTACACCAGCACAGAAAAATGTAAGGAAAATGTCATGGTGAGTACCTTAGAAGGCCTAGACGATTGACACGGAGAAAAGAAGATGAAAGGCAGAGACAGAGATACTCTGATTTGATGGTGTGTTAGAGACCAGTAACCTCTGAGCAATGTCCAACAGATGAAAAAGGCACAGCAGATAATACCTTTTGGACAATGCAGTGCTATTCACTAATATCTAACTATTCAAAATGTATGAGGTACCCTGAACAGGTGATAGAAGGCCGCTTTTCAGAGGGTCAGGCAGAAGCCTATTTTATGGTAGCTGGTCATTGTGATTGCTTCTAAGAGAGCAATCAATGGTTTGCTTCACTGCTCTCCTTTTCTCTATGTGGAAAAAGATGCCACAAATAAAGTCCAATTACTCGACGATGATGGGCAGTTTTTCTCAACGTCTTCCTCCTTCTGGATCATCGTACAAAAATGGCAGTTTTTCATACTCGGTCGATTTGACTTGAGTACACACCAATTTATTTTTCTTTCATCCATACAACGGTCATAATTGCGCCATTACAGCCAACGGGCTATCAGTCAAACATCTGTTTTTTCCAGAAAAATTGTTGTGTCTGCATAGTTCATGGGTAATGGAAACTGAGGTGAAGTAAGGTAAAGTATAAAGTATCAGATGTTAAAATCATTATTATATCCACCAGGATATCATGTTTTCACCCCCGGGTGTGGGTGTAGCCGGTGCGTGTGCGAGCGTGCGTGCGTGCATGCGTGCGTCTGCTGAGAGAATCAGTGTCTTATTTCTTGTGCATTTGTTGCATAAGAAATGCCTATTTCTTGTGTCAGTATTTCAAAATGTCAAAATTGTAATATTTCTCCAATGTTGGGAATCAACTAGGGCATTAAGCAACTAGTCGATTAGTCGACTAGTAAATCCACTAGTCGACCTTGTTGGTACTAGTTGACTATTATAGTTATAGTTAAGGTCACCAATGTACACAGTTTTTAAATGTACAAATATTTATTTCCAAATTTGCGTCTCAGATTTAGTCCGACGGAGCGACACAGTATAAGTCTAAGTCTATGGGGACACAAAAGCGACACAAAAGTAGGACACGGAAGTATCTCAGGAGGGGGTGCTCACGTCACAGCTAAAATACTGAATAGGTAAAGACTAGTTGACTAGTAAACTAGGCAACTAGTCAACTAGTAAAAATGACTGGAAGTGAATGCCCAAGAATCAACTACAAATGACTCTTCATGTGACCACCGCCCGGCGCTCTGACTGTAGGTGCGCTGTGTCGTGTTGCAGGTTATTAAAGATCGTATTCTGTGTGAATTATGAAAAATATCTGTTTTACTCATATTGGCACAAGAGGTACATGATCTACATCAGCCTATCATTATTGGTTCAGGAATCAACTACAAAAATGAATAGATAATCGCAGAACAATCATCCCTTCAGGCTATGGACCGGCACTAGTCAATGGGGTGCTGCTGGTCTCACTGGCTAATTGGATGTATATTTCTACTGTAGTGTATAGCCATTTAAATGCTCCTGTCACTCTAGCTTATGGGACGTACCGATACTAGCCACTCACATACACGCAAATAGGCCAGTCAAATACTGTATATACATTAACAAACAGAAAATGTGACACTATCCCTCCCTCTCTCTCTCACGGAACTCTGGTCTAGTGTCACACACAACAGAAACTGTTGAGTAACAACGTTGATTCTCTCTGATGCTGATCAGTCCATATAAGGGCATATTTGCCAGCAAATGTACATTGTCAGGTAATTGTGTGGGTGAATTAGGCTCTCTCCCTCTCTCTCTCCACACATAAGGCTAGGTTCAATTCTGTGATACTCAATAGGTAGATTATGCAAGGGTGCTCAACGTTTTTGGCTGGGGCCCTCCGAAAATGCTTTTTTGAGTGGTGCAACCACTCCTACAATCAGCAATGTCCATGTACCTGTGTGTGTACCTGTGCACATGAGCCTGAGTATGTTACTGATTTATACCAGTAGGGGGCGGCAGAAACAGAGGGAGGGGTAGTGCTGTGTAATGAGAGAGAGAGAGAGAGAGGGGGGGGGGGGGGGAGAGAGAGAGAGAGGGGGGGGGGGGGGATTGCACCACTCAGTTCACACGTGTGTGATTTTTTGTAGTCGTCTGTCTTATAAAATGATATGCGTCAAAAATGGGCTCCCATTAAAAGGTGATCTGCTGTAAGACTCTGGGCTCCGGTGGGCTGGGGATGGAGTTATGAAAATGTTCACCTCTACATTTATTCTTGAATATATCAGATTAAGATAAGAAATAGTTTGGTACAGTACGTAATTCTCCTTGTGTGGTGTGAACAGTGAACACTACCAGGGTCGGTGGTTCCCTTTCTCCACCAGGGCTTCCTGATTTTTAAGTGTTATTCAATAGCCCTACCAACCATCTGGAAAATTCAAATAAGAGAAGAGTCCCAAGCAGGTCAAAATGGATCTCAAAATAAAACAAATATCTTCAGTGCACAAAAAGGAAAACTTTAAAGGTCTGGTGACATAAAATGCTCAATTGCACCCAACTGGCACATGGATATAAACCAATAAAAAAAATTAGGAAATATGAACTGTTTATGCATTTAAATTTTCTGGATAAGCAGGATTATAAACTCACAGAGTTTCCCATGACTTTGATGAATCTGAAGTCTCAGTTGTGTTGGCTACGATGCTAGCATGAAGCAGATGTGTGAAACTGTGCCCTTACTGTCAGATCTCTAAACAGATCTTTAAACATGCAGATGGGTGATGTTCTTCCCACCCCTATATCACAAGTTTATTTCCGTTTTTATTTCAGATATTTTTGTCAGCAGTCATTTGAGTGCTAATGAAAATATAATATAAGTCGAACAGGATTACAGTAGTGTAATGTTCTGTAAATATAATTTCCACAGTGTAATTTGTGAGTATTACTACTTTTTTTTTTTAGCAAACGGCCATGTTCCCTGTCAGGTTTATTATCATCTAGATAGACAGTAATTACTGTAGAAATCCTTTCCAGCATTTTAGAGCTTATAAATAGCAGAAGTCAAATGGACCGCAATAATCTTGAGGTGTAATAATAATGGTCATAGATTTATCTCGTGCCGGGGAAGACGGAGAGTACAGTAAAATACATGGTTGTAGATCTCAAATTCAACTGGTTACTGGCAAATGCTGCACATAATTTACGAGCTGTTTTGGCTGTAGCAGATGCCCATTATGTCACTTAGAAATGAATATTGTTGCTGTCGTGCAGAAACCTTCTATGTCCATATTTCCTTTGTATATACCGCAATCTACAAGGTCACAATGTGTCACATCTCAACACGTTGTGAGCTTGTAGATCAACTGTTTTTGAAAAAGTTTGAGATTAATTTTTATTACGCTCGCCAACATGCCCAAAATAAGAACACCCGCATGAAAGTTGTTAAAGTCTATCTGTGGGTTTTACTGTATAAATATTTAACCAATGAAAAGTGTTAACAAGGACTTGTGACTAAATAATGACTACATTGGATCCATTGGGACAAGATTATTTTCTACAAGTGAGGTTTCAAATCATCTCTAAGAACTTCGCACAATGTGGCATTTTAAGGCACTTAAAGTTTAGATAAAAGTGGCGACCCAATAGAAGGCATTGGAAACAATGAAGACACATGAACAGAGTTATGTTTCAATAGCACGGCACAGTAATAGATTATGTCTGTACGTCTATCTTCATCTGCCTCATCGCCCTAGACATATCTAGTATGATTTCTCGCTCTCCTGGTAACCTACATAAGAAAATTAAAATCCTATTATTATCTTCAATTAACAGAAAGAGGGGCATACAGTGATTAAGGAAATCAAGTGCAGGGACAATTTTCATTATCACCCCCTCCTACTTCTGACTACCCCCATCCTCCTCGCGCACTGCAGCCCCGGTGTGCGCTTTTCTTTAACGATCACCTTTAAGCCTACTCTCCTTTGACAACACTGCACTCTTTTTAATTAAGCTTTTTCTGTTCTTTTCCAGCGAGTTTCCACCTTCATGCCGTGTGGCATTGTTATCAAACCGCAGTATTTTGTTGAATTTAGTTGTCCTTCATTCTGGATAAAGAGTTGGAGTATTTGGATAATTACATGTGAATTTACTAGTAGTACTCTTTGGCAACATATTATGTCAACCTCTTAAAATCTCTTTCATAGTGTAAATTCTCCAGCAGTTTAGGAACTGATGGCCAAGCAAGGTTTCTGTAGTATACCTGGTGTCTGGTATGCTTTCCCTAATCGCTGCATGTGCGTTACTAGTTACTACCTGCTCACTTTTAAAAAGTATATAATAATAATCTATAATTAGTATTATTTAATTGTTACTCCAAGGCTAGATGTACCTCTGTTTCTGTCCTGTGTTTCGAAAATGCTGTAATGCCATGAAATGAACTTCCCCTCTGGACCCTCAACACACACTTGCACGCGCGAGTCCGTCCGTCTGTGAATTGTTTTCATGGAGCTTGTGTTGTTTTCTAAACTCATATGCCAGAACAGTGGCTCATCCTGCGTTCACACTAGCAGGTGCAAAAGATTCAAAGATACAAGGCTACACAGTGTATTTGTTGCCGTGTATCTTTGTAGCTGAAGTTGAACCTAGCTCAATTGTTTTTGCAGCTCTCGCAGAAGCTACACACATTGGATGCATCTTTCTATCTTCATGTCGCTGACTTCCAGTGAAAATTAATGGTAGACTGTATCTTTGTATCTGCCCGTGTGAACGCAGCATGAGACCAACAGATTGGCTATTTGACAATATTAAGTTACATACTGTACACGTTTAAAGTGTCAACCAGTCATCCATGCAAGAATGAGACATTAAGATATGAACTATAGTTCATAGTTATGTCATAGAGGGACCTGCGTGTGCAGCAGTCTAGGAACCCACTGCTCCCAAGGTTGAAGATTGATAGATTGCATGGTTGCCTTGACGCTTGTGAGTGAATATACTGTATGGGTGAATTTAATACACAGAAAGAAGACATTTTCATTATCACCCCCTCCTACTTCTAACAGTGCCACTATTGCCACATTCCACTGTGTACTTTTTAAGAGATCACCTTTAAGCTTGCTTTAAAGAAGACAAGGTAAAACGAAAAACGATTTTTTAGCATCTGCGAAAAGCATATGTGAATGCAATTTATGCATAATTGGTGCTCAGCGAATTAAGTTCTGCAATGTATCAATCATAGAATGTAATGCAAAGGGTTGTGCGTGCGTGCGTGCCTGTGTTGATATTAGTTCATTGCTAATGATGATTATTTTTCTATTGTAATTCATTCTTACTACTATTATTATTATTATTGTTGCCATTATCAGCATCATCATTCATATTATTAGTGTTATTGTTCCTGCGTCCTTCCAACAGCGTTAGGTCCCAATCTATTGTACAGTCATGTACAGCTAACATACTCATCGCATCCTGGATGTTAGCAACAACACAAGCCCACAGAGTGCCGGATACAGAACGTGTCTATCTATTGGCTCGGCCTGAGTTTTTAAATTCTGGTGAATGACACCCACGCCCTCAGGCTCCTGCACTACAAATTGTCACTCCAGTCCATTTACTGGCAATATTGCTAGACCACACAATTATACTGTAGAAACCATTGCCTTTAAATGTGGGAATGTGTGTATAAGATGGGATTGTAAGATAATACTGAATCCCTTTTCCCTAGGACACATCTTTGAGACATCAATGAGAGCTTTTGACAGGTCATATAGCTGATAATAGGAATGCAGTAATTAAGCTGTTCTTTTTCACAACTTTAGAATGAATTGGTAGAAGAGATTGATTACATTCTTTAAATGAAATTCACCATTCACTTTGCAGCCTATTCAAATGAAAATACCAAAGCTTACTGTTAATAGCATCATTACTATTTACTTTGTTACAGTAAATCTTTTTTTTCTAAAGGCAGATCCATTGCCTCCTCACAGTGCCCAAGGTTGGCTATAGAAATTAACATTCAAGAGAGCACTGCCAGTCCAGCCCCCCCACCCCATCTACACTCTAAATTGGGGGGATACCCATAACGCTGAAGGGCTATCCTGCCCCAGTGGAGCTAAGGAGGAGGTGCAATGGGGCAGAGGTGCTGAGGTGTGACTGCCCCGGGAAATGCCTTCAGGGGTGAGGAGCAGGGAAGGCAGGCAGTGCTATCTGGACTTGCTTACAGTTAGATACAGTCATGCACACAGATACGGATCTCTAGGCATGCACAAAGATACAGTACGCATGCACGTCATTACCACAATGTGAGAGTCTAGGGCTTTGAATACGCCACTGTGCATCCGCCCAATTCGACCATCTATACCACTGGTTCCAAAAACCTTTAGGGAATAATGGGCAGAGGAAGTCTGCCACTTCGTTATTCTCAAAAGTAGCGGTCGCCGGTTGCCACCATTTCCAGATCAGAATATTACCTTCATTTCGAGTATATAGAATCTGTATCCATCCATTTTGATTACGATGGATGAACGATTATTTGAGCCGAATCGTGTTGAACACTGAGGGGAACACAGAACACACAAAAGTCATATTATTGCTGTGTTTTTATAAATGTTTTTAAGTGTGTATTAATGAAGTGTAGCCAAATATAGTCCCTGGAGAATTGATTACTGTAAAGTGAGTTTAGCCAACATTGACTCAACTGACAATGACATGAAAGCAGTATGGTTCTCTAACATCATATCCACTAACCAATCATGTTTAGACTGCAGTTGTCAGTCATGGTTTAATCCTCTCCTAAACTCACAGCATTAATCTCTGAAACTCTTATCTCAGAGTTTCATGTTGTTTGGCAATTTTGAGCATAGAGATGTATTTGTCTGTTTAGGCAAGCAAACACACAAGTCATCATGTGTATTCTAAATCATCCTTGCCGTTGCATTCTAGAAAGTGAATGCACTTAGGCCTATTTTCTACCGGTGAGTTTGTCTCGACCAAAGCTGATGAAGCCAGATCTAATCTTTGTTCGACATACTGTATCTCTGTCTGTATGGCTCGGGGGGGAAAAAACATATTGTTTAGGCCTATTCATCAACAAATGAGTGACCATGGCGAGTCATACAGATTACTTATTTTTGTTAGCCCTGCATGCCATCGGCAGGACTCTAAGGATGCCTGTGCATCCATCCACCACTTTGGTCCGACGCAACATGGTATTTCATTAAAAATACTGTCTGGATTTCAATGGAATTCTGTGTACCTTCATGGACCTCAGAGGACGCTCCCCTGGTGGCCTTTCCCCTAGTGCCGACCTTGGGCCAAACTCTCCAATCGCACAGTAGTTATCTCAAAATCTATAATGGCCATCTAACTGCCAGGAAACTTGCTGAGCACACATGCTCCCAGAAGGCTGACCCCTACCTATTTTGGTGACCCCCCCTGGCCCTGATATATCCCTTTTAGTGCCACATTCAAGCTAGCCAAAATATAAACTTTTTAGTTTTTACACAATATATGAACCCAACTTATTCTGATGCCTCTAGTAGTGCCAGCCCACGCCCAGCAGCGAGGTGGGTGTAATTGTAAGGTACAGCATAGGGTTGGCTTTTATACTCCTTTGTAAATAAAAATGTAATAAATATTTTTTCTAGCCCTCTCTTTGTATAATCACAGGATATATTCATAAATTCAACTATTTACTTAATCCTGCTAGTGGCATTTATGGTAGTCATTTAAATTAATTATCATACATCCGAGGGATTCGTTCTGCTAAGAGGCTTGTGTATTGCTACTTGTGTAATGTTAATGCTGAGTGTCCACTAAAGCGCTGCTTTTTGAATATTTATCAGGTTTAAACTCGACAAGACAAAGCTCCCTTACTGTTCAGCAGCGTAGGACGCCAATTATTGTTTATGCACATATTATTGATAACAAAACACTTCAAGTGATTCATCAGTAAATCTAAATGCTCGAAAAATATAATTTCGGTAATCCTCTCGTGCTCCGGAGACTGTCTTAGGACGAGGAGAGGCATTACCCCAAAAGATACAAATATACCCTTAGAATAGACCAGCCTTTGTATTGTACATCAGAGGCACAAAGCGTGCTGACCTTATTATTTCAAAGAGAGTGTCACTGCGACTCCACAAACCATTCAAATTATCATTATTTGAATACAATAACAAAGGGAAGGTCTTGTCAAAATACTAACTGGAAAATGGAACACAGGCAAAAGGCAAAGAAAACATGGTCGTCGCAAACGATGGACGATATGCAAAACATGTCCATGGCAACCAATGGACGATATTGAAGGTATAAAAATGTATTTAATGAATTACCCCAATTTGATTTATAAATAAATAAATCTCTACCTATCCATTTAAAACCTTTTCAAATACTTTCCCTTCTTTCTTTTAATAACTCAAGATCTGCGTAATTCCTGTGTGAGGCATATGCATCAGATCAAGGGTGAGAACAAACTATAAGAAAGTAGGTATTATGGGGGGGGGGGGTGCAAACTATGCCATGGCCAACTGTATCCACCACATTTTTATGACTATTTTTATCATTTGCTAATTAGCAAGACTTTCATTTCTGATACCCTACACTGAGGAGAGACCACAGGGGGCTGAACACTCGTTACAAAAGGAGATGCCACTTCCTAACCTCTTCCACTACTTTGCACAGACTAATGAGCAAAGGAAGGTAAATGAAAAGTGCCAATCGTCAACTTCAGGGAAAGGGTGCCAGTGTCATACTAGCTTCGAGTTATAAAAAGCACACAAAAAAACGCACCCCTGCAAACATGCGAGTTCAACCATATGCACACTGTACGTGCCGAGAAAGTTGCATCTCCAAAATGCTGGAGTTAAATAACACTATTACAGTGTGAAAATGTGCCAATACTTTATGCAAGCACAACACAGACTGCACTATGTATACATATTAAGAGGCAAACTATTATTTTAATCATGACTAGATGGAAAATGTTATCAGTAATCAAATAATTGGTTTTGGGGGGCACAATGTAAAACATCTCTAACGTGCTTGTGTACAGTATTTCTTAACCCATTCTGAACGGGAACCCATATTGGTGTTAGCATCATGTTATGCTTTAGCTATTGAAAAATAGCAGATCTACAAGCTCATAGCGCGCCACCGAGTGGCGCGCTACGAGCTTGTAGGTCTGCTATTTTTAGAAAAATCGAAGAACGACTGACATTTTTTTAATCTGATCTCAGGTCAGAATGGGTTAATCAGACCAGTGTGTTGTCCAGTGGAAACCTCGTATGAATCTGATCTCAGGTCAGAATGGGTTAAATGATACTTTATGGCACGGTGATGTTGCATGCTTTATTTTTAGATTGAAAATCTTCAGCGTGCGACAGCGGCAAACACAACAAAGCATAAATCAGGCTTTCGGAGACATGAGAAGCACGCAAACATGCACACACACTGCCACACCTACAGTATACTGTCCCTCACTGGGCGTCTGAGAGGAAAGCCGTCGACTTCAGCACAATTCCTCTCAGAGGATCCGTCCAATAACCGTTGGAGGGGGGGAGCTGAGAAATTAGTTTTCTGCTTTTCGCCAATATGAAACAATATGAGCTGCTCTGTTTGCTGTGCGTGTGCGTGTGTGTGTGTGTCTGTGTGCCCGTGCGTGCCCTTCACCCAGGGATCTGGCTTGGTCTGCATCTCTCATCTCAACTTCTGCAAAGTCACAGTACGCTGCTGCTCCAGCAACCGCTACAGTATAGGCTACAGCGCTACTAAACACAAAGATGAATCAATACAAATAAACATAAATCATTAATAAAATGCACAGACTGCAGGTAAATGTATTGTTTACAGATACTATACAGGAGCTAGTATTAAGCAATCACATGTACAAAACATTACGCTTCTGTTCCTTCTACACTGAAACAGATTGTCCAGGTGAATTCAGGTGAAAGCTACTGTAGCCTTCTCCCTTTTTTTATTTAATCTGATGAACGAATCCAATTCAATCATGAAGAGTTGAAGCCTAGATGAAATAGTGTGACGAAAGGAGGAGGAATTTATGCCCAGAGATAGCCAAAATAGATTGTGCTTAACGATGTCTAGCTCAGTCAATATTAGAAAGGGAGCCTTTTAATAGATCAATTCAATATGCCTCCATGGATTGCTTGATGATTTATCATTTAGTGATGGGTCTCTAAATGGAACTGGTGGCCATTTGAATACATTGTGTGCATTTCATGCACTTTATCGGTAACCCTCAAGCCTAGGGGCCCCCATTAACCAACACCCCATATCCACAGAACAGCACATGCTGTTTTATTCAATTTGCCAAAAAAGGATCCAATTTAATAGGCCTACAGAAGCTGTGGTATTTCAAGTAAGGAGTGACTTTGCATGAAAGAGCTTCACCAAGCATTATCAGCAAAGTTACATGAAAAGCCCGCACAGGCTTACAAGACTCACAGAATGGACTTAGAATGTACACCACTTAGAATGTACACCACAAACAGAATACATAAACAGTTGTGGATACATCGTTGTCCAATGCAACTGCCATGCCTTCTCTATGAACTTTCCTACAAAAAACAGCCAACTACAACATTCAGACATCCAAAACAAGTCTGGATTCTTATCCTGGATTCTTTTCAAACAAAGAATCTCTTCCTCCACAACTCCCAGGTCAGAAAGAACACACGGTCTCCGCTCCTCTACAGTACCCACCTCCTCTGCCAGAGGTGATGCACGAGATCTTAGCTTAGAGAGGGACCTCTGTCCTCTCCTTAAAGTTATGCAACATAAGGTTCAGTATAGTCCCAGTCCTCTTTGAACTGAACAACAATTTCTTAACTTGCTTTTTTCCAAATGTCCACTCTCCTGATGTTACATTGAGAATTACAGTCTTTGTTTTTATTTTGACATCGTGATGACCCCTTCGTCCATCCTTTTGCTTGGTCCTAATTAGCATCTTCATTAATATGCAGTGTCCTGTCTAAATAAACAAATAAAGTATAATTATGTTTCCTTCTGTTGGATGTAGGAGGAGCTGGGGCAACAGTGTTTTTGTTTTTGCTTAGTTTTTTCACACATCCATACATGGTGCATTATACTAGTACTGATACTACTGACTGCTCACACCACCTTGTATTTTATGTATCGTGCATGTATTTCTTAAAATAAAGATAATCCCTGTGTGTCGTTCTCCCACCTAGGGCTGTCACGATTATGAAATTGTACTTGACGACTAATTGTCATAAAAAAGGTTGATTAACAATTTAATTGTGTGGGCAGATATGACAAAAACCTAAATGCACAATATATATATTATAAATAATAATTAAAATAAAAAATGTAATGCAATATTTAATATAGTTAGAAATTTGTGGAAATACCGGATCTACAAGCTCACAATGCGTCGCATGGCGGCATGCTGTGAGCTTGATTATGAAAAAAATAATTGTGATATTCTCAAATAATAATAATAATAATCATTATGACAGGCCACCACATGACAACATACTGTACACATGTATACATGTAACCAAGGGGACCTGTAATGTATTCGTTTGCATTTACATTTCAGAGTTAAATTAACACCGGCATGTTATTTGTGTACACAATTTGATTAATCTTCAATAAATCTCTGTAATGGAGAAAAGCAGCATGAGCGTACGTGTGCACCAGAAAAATCCAATACGGCATCTTCTGATCTGTTCAAGCTCAACAAGATTACCCCAAAGGGGGAATGTAACTCTGAGCAACGGATTAACACAATTCACACAACAAACTAAACACATAGAAAACAAATTAAGTGAACGCTTCAAATTTACTCTGAAAGATGCAGACCGAGATCTCGTGGGGCCCATGCAGTGAAAAGCCTATCTGTTAAACCCGAGCATGTAATGGGCCAAATTAATGTGAACAATGTGAATGTTATTTGATGCTGTTCCCCTGTAATACCAACAATGTCCAACAGGTGTCAGCAAATGGGGACTCACTGAATAAAACAGGCTGAGCTCTCTGTGCTCACTCCAGGAACAGATAGCAAATGGACTGAGAGTCTTGTAATCCCACACCTGGGTAAAATAGATTGTACAAATTGTTCTTGGTGTTAAATGCTCAAGGAGTGATTCTCTGTGTGTTAGTCTTCATCTGTGCCAATGGTGAAATGCAAGATCTTCAACTTGTAGATAAAACGGTCATGAGGCACAGTTTGAGGGAATGCAATGCAAGACTGGCAAAACATGTATCTATTACAGGCCACAGGGCATGATCCGTTATATACCGGACTATGCAATGAAGATATATTACACACAACTTATTTCCTGTCGGCAATGTTTGACTTTGTTTAATTTCTTTTGACAAATTGCCCAAAATAGGTACTCCAGGCGTAAACATGGTTAGATTATAATAGTATTTGGTGAATACTATCCAAACCATTCCATCATGAACCCGTCATAATAATGCCTGATATGTCTTAGTGATCTTTAGCCAATAGGGTGCTGTTACAGACACCACCATCACTCAGCACAGTTGAAGGCCCAGCGGCTTGTCAATCCTTTTCCCCCTTATACTTACTATACATAATTTCAAATTATCTCTGAATGTTCTTTTTTTACTGGCAATCTCTGTATGGTGACCGAATCCAAAATACAAATACAAGAATCCTATAGCATATCTATGTAAAGCGCTTTGGATTAAAGCTCTATATAAATGCACCATTTACCATACAGCGTAGGTGTTTCACGTATTTCCATACATGCATACCTAATGCATTCCTGCCTGGTTTCATGTTCCCAATTGCACTCATGTGATCTTTTTCATCTGAAAACGCTGAGTCCCATACCTGACTTCAAGAGAAACAGCGTTAATCTGCTCAGTTTCATAGCCCCAGAGTTTTAACCCATTCTGACCTGAGATCAGATTCATACGAGGTTTCCACTGGACACACACTGGTCTGATGAACCCATTCTGACCTGAGATCAGATTCTAAAAATGTCAGTCGTTCTTCGAATTTTTCAAAAATAGCAGACCTACAAGCTCGTATCGCGCCACTCGGTGGCGCGATATGAGCTTGTAGATCTGCTATTTTTCAATAGGTAAAGCATAACATGATGCTAACACCAAAATGGGTGCCCGGTCAGAATGGGTTAACCTGACACTGCTCCCACAGAGAAAAGGCAGCACATTATGGTGTCGGTTTTCGTCCATCATGCAAAACCTGCTAATAATGGCGGCAGTCAGGTCAGAACCCAAGCCCAGTTATAGAGGAAAGAACAGAAGCAATAACAGAGCACACATTCTGACAACTGTGACAATTAACAATCCTTAACAGGATTTTGGAGTCGTAGATATGAGTGGGTGATATATATTACAGTAATTTAGCTAACAGCTGGGATGACCAGCACAGACACATTGAGAAGATTGACAAATCTTTATAATGAGCAGTACGACCGATTACACACACACACACACACACACACACACACACACACACACACACACACACACACACACACACACACACACACACACACACACACACACACACACACACACACACACACACACAGTGTCTATAGTTTTTTTGTGCAAAGTGCAGGATTATCTACTGTACTATATAACCCTAAATCGCCATTTCTTTTATGTCCATATTACAGTTGCAATTCAGGCATTTAGCAGACACTCTGATCCAGCCACTTAAAAGTGCAAAATAAGGATAATAACAGAATAAGCAGAGTAAGCAGGAGCTCTAGTCAATAAACTAGGTAAATAGTAACATATAGTAAGCAGAGTGCTGAGAGGACAATGCACTGAACTTATAGTGCCTGGAAGGGGCTTGGTTTGGGGTGGGAAGGAGGCATCCATGCCACTTAGGAGACCATACTTTTTTTAATACCATTTAGGCCTGAGATCAGATTCTAAAAATGTCTTCTACATCCTGACAGTTTTCTGAAAAAGCCATGTTTCTATGTCAGTCGTCAGTCATTTAAAGAAAAGAAAGAGCGCCACTCGGTGGCGTGCTATGCGCTTGTAGATCTGCTATTTTTCAATAGCTCAAGCATAACATAACACCAAAAGTAATAATACCATTTTGCACCTAGTTGCAAAGCGTGGGATGGTGTATCTTCCTAAATGAAGGATCGTTGGTATTGCACTCTGACAACAGGTACAATGGGCATTGCATGAGTAGAGGGGCGTGCATTCCCACTTCCCAACGGGTCGGGCATCGTCGTAGTCTATACAGCAGGGGTTCCCAAACCTTTTCATGTCAAGGAACCCCAAAATTGACACAAAATAGCCTGCGGACGCCCATTTGAAAAGAATAGATATGCCAGGAAACACCATAAGATTTATTGTACGGCCCTAGCAGTGATACTCAACCCGTTTAATTTCAAGGACCCCCAGTTTGACGTGAATTAGGCTACGGACCCCCATTTAATGGCATTTCTATCTCGGATACCCCAATTTAAACTCAATCTTAATTTAACTCTGAGAATGTTCAAATGGAACCAGTTGTACACTGTGAGTTACAGACCCACAAGGGTCCATTTGGTTCCTAACTATCATTTAGCTGGGGACCCCCTGGAACTCTCTCAATGAAGCCTGGGGGTACCTGGACCCCACTTTGGGAACCACTGGTCTACAGTATATAAAATGTCAAGTCGCACTTCTGCATGCCGGTCCGTCTGTGGCAGCAGTGCATGCAGATGTGTCAATATGGACTGGACATGCCTGACGTCAGTGCAAAATCAGAAAATACGCCATGTTGGCTAGAATTACATAGACTTGCCTCATGAAATCTGCGTTGTTAGGCACCAGTTTGTGTTTGTGTCGTGTGTGAGACATCAGACCAGAGCTCAATCAGTGGGAGGGCGCGAGAGAGAGAGAGAGAGATGGAGAGGAAGCTTTTCACCTACTCAATAACCCGGCCACTGCTGGTACCGGAATCTTAATCAGACCAGTGTGTGTCCAATGGAAACCTCGTATGAATCTGATCTCGGGTCAGAATGGGTTAACACACTGATCGCCAGTGATTCTGCTTGTGTGTGTATAGGAGGGCTGGGGCAGTATGGATTTTTTGTTATCGCGGTCATAAATCACTGTTTACCGACGGTATTATCGTGGTATCTTAACAAATTGTTTTGAATGGGGCAAAAAAGATACAAAAGAAATGCATTACACAACCGCGGTATTGCGGTTATTGCACCCAGCCCTATACAGTATAGTACTGTATATAACAGCAATACACCATTCAACCACAGCCATCCAGTCGTCGGGATCTTTTCTGCATGAAAACTCACTGCCGATTTTGCAGGTGTGGGTGGGGTGTCCTAACTTCCTAACCCTGTCAGTTGTAATAGGATCTGCTCACCTGCACATTAACACATTCTGACCTGAGATCAGATTCATAACGAGGTTTCCACTGGACACACACTGGTCTGATGAACCCCATTCTGACCTGAGATCAGATTCTAAAAATGTCAGTCGTTCTTCGAATTTTTCAAAAATAGCAGACCTACAAGCTCGTATCGCGCCACTCGGTGGCGCGATATGAGCTTGTAGATCTGCTATTTTTCAATAGATAAAGCATAACATGATGCTAAACACCAAAATGGGTGCCCGTTCAGAATGGGTTAAGACAGTCCCAGATGCAATGCACAGGTGAGCACGTAAAAGAGAATTGAAAGCATGAGAGTTCTTTTGGAATTTAGCAACAAAAAAAAAATGCATAATTTCACAAAAAGGGTGAAAATGTGTCGTGTCCAAATATGCATGTAGAAATATGACACAAATCCCTCGCTCGCTTGAAGTGCCTGCCATTTCAGCTTTGACTTGGTCTTTAGGGAGTTTCTGAAAACCGACATCAGACCTAATCTAAATCAAAGTTTGGTTTCTGTATGATTACTTCCTTTCTTCCCTTTTAATTAGCAGTGTACAGGGAGCCTGGAGCTGGGCCAACAAGAAGAAGTAAAAACCTCAATCTCAGGATGCAAATCGGAGATGCAGTGTCCTCTGGAACCACATCAAGACCCTATCCTATACAGTCGAACCACACACACACACACACACACACACACACGCGCGCTTTGCTAATGACATACCAATCCATCCTAGCCCAATTAGCAGTGTTCTTCGCTGAACTTCAATCAATCAGTCACATTTCATTATACGGCGGCAGTGTCTCAGGGTGTGCCACATCTCAGACAAATGGAAACTGTAATAAAACTCGATAGATTAAAAGATTATCGAGGCGGAGAACGAAGAAGACAGGTGTGAGGGAAACAAATGCCATATTGATGGTATCAGACGCGTCAACAACATAAAGCAGCGCATCTCTTTGAGTTGGGTGAGCAGAGAGAAGAAGGAGAACAGACCACGTGCAGTCCTGCCCCGATGTAGACATGATTTGTCCATGACTGTGTTGCTGCTCCACCCGCAACACTGCTGGTGAAAGCTTTATCTAACATCCTGTGCTGCTCGTTTATGCTTCAGCTTCAGATACTCATCAGCAACACTGGAACATCTCCTTTAACAGACAACTCCCCTCAAAAACCCTCCCGCTCTTAGCCAACGTTCCCCTTTGAGCCCCGCATGCAGGCATTTTGACTGTTTGCGGCTCTTTCCACAATTCTATAATAAATCCCCCAAGCGTTAGCAGCTTTCCCTCTCTGCCTTGCCAAGGCACACTGGCAATCTGCATATCGTTACTGTCAGCCAGCCTGCACTCTCCTGCTTCATTATTCCAGTTAGCCAAACCCCCGCCCTGCAGGCCAGGACGGCAGAGTTATGCCAACGTCTTAATGAAACGTCAGCAGGTGATATTTATAAGACATTGAACCGGCACGGCCCTAATACAATGGGACACAATTAACACCAATTCATATCTGTGCGCTGAATCTGCTGCCTGGCCTGCAGCTCGCGGCGACGCGCGAGGACGTTGATCGATAGACACTCGCGGTGCAGGAACCTGGAGACATCATTTAACTTATGAGAGAGATTTCCAGCGACGCTTTAGCAGCGCCGGGCTGT
This sequence comes from Protomyctophum bolini, assembly GCF_963924005.1. NCBI lineage: Eukaryota > Metazoa > Chordata > Actinopteri > Myctophiformes > Myctophidae > Protomyctophum > Protomyctophum bolini. The sequence goes on from NC_137871.1 coordinate 38,430,503, forward strand.
GGAGTGGCTCAGAGATGGGACGTGATGGTAAATTCTGCCCCCACTCTGAGCTGTCAAAGGGAATGTGAACGTTTTACTACATGAGAAAATGGCACAGATTGCACAATCCCCAGCGTATTAGAACCGTGGTAGGGAAAAACCAACCTGCATCTGCTCGTCACTACGTAGGCTGTTTCTGCTGTGACTCGTGTGTGAAATGTAGTCACTCAACGCGGCATACTTGTTTTAGTTGCCCCTCCATTTCTTCTACTTTTCACTGTTTGCTTTGTTTCTCACGTTCTGTTTGCAAAGAATTTACACCCCCGAAATTGCTTTTTACCTCTAAGTCTTCATCAATAGGCAGTTATTCAGAGTTGTTCATTGCAAAAAACATAATTGGAAAATAAATTAAAAAAAAGAAAAAGGGAAGAAAGAAGAAAGAAATGCCACTGAGTTTCTTTGAATTGTTAATCTTTGGATAAACTTGTTTCGTGGTGGCACTTTCTTGGCACGACAACAGGAATAATTACAGATATCTGATTGAATTTGAGCTCATTGCATTCCAATGACATAACTTACACCAAAAAAGATATTGTCAAAAATGGAATTCTTCTGGCTAAATGAAAACAACTGGACACTAATGGGTCCATTTGGTTTCATTTAACACTCTCAAGAGTTAAATTACTATTAAAAATCTACATTGCTTAATTTGCAAGAAGTCTACACAATTAGAATTGTTATTTTGATCGTTTGTCTGTAATCTCTCCTAATGGTACCAACATCAATACAGCATGGAATTGTGGGAAAAATCTTATCCAACGACAACCAAATATTCATTCGTTTTGAGAGGCTAAATGTCATCAAATGGTGGTCCGTGGCTCAGATGGGCCTGAGAGGCTAAATGTCATCAAATGGTGGTCTGTGGCTCAGATGAGTCTGAGAGGCTAAAAGTCATCAAATGGTGGTCTGTGGCTCATATGAGTCTGAGAGGCTAAATGTCATCAAATGGTGGTCTGTGGCTCAGATGGGCCTGAGAGGCTAAATGTCATCAAATGGTGGTCTGTGGCTCAGATGAGTCTGAGAGGCTAAAAGTCATCAAATGGTGGTCCGTGGCTCAGATGAGTCTGAGAGGCTAAAAGTCATCAAATGGTGGTCTGTGGCTCAGATGAGTCTGAGAGGCTAAAAGTCATCAAATGGTGGTCTGTGGCTCAGATGAGTCTGAGAGGCTAAAAGTCATCAAATGGTGGTCTGTGGCTCAGATGGGCCTGAGAGGCTAAAAGTCATCAAATGGTGGTCCGTGGCTCAGATGAGTCTGAGAGGCTAAAAGTCATCAAATGGTGGTCCGTGGCTCAAATGCTGAACAAATAATGGACCTTGATATGAAAAGGGTTGAAAACCACTGGTGTAGATCCATGCCAAATGGTCTTTTATAGCACTTATGATCGATCAAGTTGTAATGCTACTTAGCTCTGGGTTGCTACTTTCTAGGTGATGTCAACAACAATGGCACGCGCCAGCTTGTTCTGCGCACACATCCACACCGACTATATCCGTTTCTTTCGATCGCCCCCGGTCCGACACCACACACAGTCTAAGTAACATAAGTAAAGTAACATACGGTCGCGGGTTTTGGCTCTTCAAAATAAGGGTTGAACCGGCGATCGGTGGAAAATCCTGTCCAGTACGATTTAATTAATGAACTAATCCTGGTGGGTAATGTGTATAATCTCCATGGAAATAAAGAAATGTCCAGAGAAAGTTTAATAGTGGCTAATAAAGAAGAAAGAGGTAGATTAGAGTAGTTACTGGTCCCTAATGTACTCGTTTTCCTTTGCACTCCTTTGTCTCCTAGTATAGTACACATGCACACATGCCATCCACACACACTAAAAAAGACTGGTAACTGTTCAGCTTAAAAAAATACATAAAACCTGAAGATATGGAAGATAAAACTAACTGGATGCTTTCTTTCATTTTAGTCACATCCAAGCAGCCTTGTCAGTAGATCACACACCGAGGTGAGGAGCGGAGTACACAGAAATCTAAAAATCTGTCTGCCCAAACAAACTGCTTGAGATGGTGCTCAGACACTGCAAGCCAGCCATTACTTCCCGTCCACCTTTCACACCATAAGGTCAGGCAGAGCTAATAAATATCTACCCACCTCCTACCATCTCTAGCTGTTATGCACCGTGCCATGGTGTGCTGTCGGGAAGGTCATACGCCCTCTCGATGTGGACAGCGGACTCTGAGCGACATGGGGCGATTGGGATGGATGGGGAATCAACCTGGGTCATATCCTCGCGGCCATTCCAGCAGGCCTAACGTGCCGAAGTGAAACCTGGAGGTTCCCCGTCGGCTCTCAGCGTATCGTCCAGATGGGCGTGATCATCATTCATTATGGATCCGCGCATTAGCGTGAGCATAACAAAGGATGATGACGCACGTTACCTTTGGAGGTGGCGCAAAGGTTTGGAACGGCACTTTGTTGTTTTAGGTTGTTAGGCAAATAGGAACAGTAGCACTTCCCCTTTCCACTCTTTGTTTAGGATAATACTGCTCTAAATAACTAATTGTTCACAATAGTCTCAGTCATATATTGTATTGTACATTATACATAATAAAAAGACCATTTTGCCATTGCTTCTTATTCAGAGATCGGTTGTCATACAGTACAACTCATACCTTATATTTTGGTCCAAAACCATTAAAACACAACTGCACGTTGTGTTCGATGTTAATGTCACTGACATGATAATCTATTTTGCTAATTATTTCCTGGGAATATTTGTTGTTTGGGTTATATTTGTGAAATTAATGTGTGCCATACAATGCATTTAAAAAGGAAAAAAAACCCTGTAACTTCCACTACAAAAAAACTATTACACAGTTACGGCGTGTCAGTGGCTCAGGGGTAGAGTGGTAGGTAGAGCAGCCGGATGGGAGCCACGAGGTTCCCAGTTACATTCCGGGCTGCCCCAGAGTTAGTGTTGAAGACTCTGAACCCGTAAAGGTTGGTACCTTGCACAGTTTCCTCCGCCAGCGGTGTATGAATGGGTGAATGTAATGCATCTACGGTATGTAAAGCACTTTGGATAAAAGCACTATATAAATGCACCATTTACCATTTTGTGTATAACATTACCTATCTGAAGCCATCTTTTTATAGTACCATACTACAGTATATGACGATATGGGAGAAGACCTTAAAGGGACACTTCACCCTTTTTGCAAAAAAATATATGTTAATGACGTTTAGAAGCTTTAGATCACTTTCCTGGGGGTATTTATGTGTGTAATATGTGGTTTTAGATATTTTAGATTGTAGCAGTGAGCCTGTTGTCTCTGATGTCATGGACACTGGTCTCACTACCTTCCTGGACTACAATTCCCATAATTCTTTGGTGCACTGCTCCTCCTTGTGGATAGGGGGGAGAGCTGTCTTACTGAGACAACATGTAGTCCAGGAAGGAAGTGAGCCCAGTGTCCATGACATCAGAGACAACAGGCTCACTGCTACAATCAAAAATATCTAAAACCACATATTACACACATAAAGACCCCCAGGAAAGTGTACTATAGCTTCTAAACATCATTAACATATATTTTTTTGCAAAAAGGGTGAAGTGTCCCTTTAAGAGGTTGGCTGTTCATAGCTACTGTGGAGTCAGTACTGCTGTATGGGGCCCGAGACATGGACCCTTACAATACAAAAATACCACGGGTCACGGACAAAGTCAGAGAGAGAAGGATGAGGCTGGCAGGGCACTGCGTCAGGCACGCAGAACTTAGGCAAACAATTGAGCCTATGAGAGCCAACCCAGGGCAAAGCCAGGAGGGGAAAGAAGCGTACCACCTAATGTAGACGTGCTGCGGCGCGACAGCTTGGCTGACAACACTGAAGAGCTCAAGAACCTGATGTTGGATATGAAATTGTGGAGTGCGGCGATCCAGGAATCCCAACTTGGTGTTGGCTAGACCTCACTCTCTCAACTAAAGTACCATATTGAAATTAATGGAAAATATTGTCTTTGTCAAAGATCAAACAAACTACGGTAAGCTTTGGAAAATCATATACAGTATATTATACAAAATGATTCATGGCCAGTAAGCCAAATATGCCAGAATGGTCCTTTAAGCCAGAACAAAACGACAACTTTTGACTGGGAGGATGCAAGTTCCCTTCTTCCCCTGTCACTCGTAGTTCTGCGGTTACTTTCGTCTTGTTAATAATAGCTAACGTGCATCTTCCTTTAACCTGTGTTCCCCAGCTCAACCCCATTCCATGTGGCGAAGACCTTCACTTACCTCAACAGTGCACGGCCTGACACTCTGTCTTGACCTCCAGAAGTCACCGCGGAGTCGAGCCACAGCTCCAGAGACGCCAGCCTGCAGGTCACTTGACAGCTATGGGGCAGAGTGGGGGTTTTTCAGCGAGGACGTGGAGAGGAAACGAAAACATCCGGGGTGACTTTGTGGCGGGTTATTAATAGGCCAGGTGAGGCCAAGGTTGGTGGCAAGCTGGAGCCAATAGGTGGAGCGGGACCTGGATGGAGGGGGAGGGAGGAGAGAGGGAACGGACAGTCAACTCAGGACAAAGAGCTTAGAAGAGAGGGAGAGGGGCAGATCTGTAAAGGAGCAGTGTCCATCGGAGTCACATCCGCCCCCTCCTGTCGAGTGATTGATACACACACTGCCTCCAAAAGGCCCTCAGGGGAACATCGCTCCTTCCATCCATCTCTCATTCTCCCCATTCCTCCCCCCATCCCTCATTCCCTCACTCTCTCCCCTTCCCGCTCTCGTTCCCCCACTCGCTCTCTCCCTTCCTCCATCCATCCCTCTCTCACTCACTCAGCATGCTGTGCTTTCTCTCCTCTGCAGGATCCTCCGTGGCCTGCCCCTGGGCCGACAGTGATGGAGAGGGCCCTAACGTAGTGCCACTGAGTAGGGATAGTAGAACTAGGGTTGGGGTGGGGTGGGAGTGGGGGGCGTGGGGCCGGAGGATGTCCACGAACGCATGAAAACAGTACGGTTACAGAACCCAACCCCCAGGCATCCGTTGTTGTCCACCCATTTCAGAATGCCTTCCTCCACATCCACCACCGAAAACGGCTTCATCCGGTAAGTCCCTTCATTGATTCTTTCATTCATTCATTCATCCTTCCACACACTATGTTTGAACAGTGTACAGTATGGGCCTATTCATCTGTGATACACTTGTTCTATGGCCCTTGACATTACCTGGATGCAGGCAGGATACGGATGACATACCAAGGGCAAGAATGTGCCTATACGGTATATATATATATATATATATATATATATATATATATAAACACCTTCTTCCCCATCCCCTGCATGTGTATTGGAATTAAACCAGAGTGCAGGGCCTTATCTTAGTGCTCGCAGCCACAAGTGTTCCCATTGAAATGCAAGGCAGGATTTTTAATCATTATACCAGGATCTGCGTCGCACAGGGCTAATCTCCATTTTAACATTTCACATAGCGCCTGCAGTTATGTGCTTTTCCTTCCACTGTGAGTGCTGCACAGAAATTACCAACAATAGTTCTTTTTGATACTTGTGAAGTGCTGGGCATTGTGCGGTATTAACAGCATCTAACAAACTTGACACCCGTACACTTATCCAAATGAACCATTATGGGCTGGCGACAATGGCTGCTGGTGCAGAATAACCTTTAGCTGAACCAGAGAGCACACATATTGTATAGCTATGGCATGTAATAATTTGCGACAGTATGACTTAAAAAGCAATGGACATTTACATTACTGCGCGTACAGAAATTAAAAAGCAAAAGGGTAAAAATCAGCCCTCAACAGCTTCTGACAGAAATATGGGGAGGGGGTGGGGAGTAGTAACCTCGCCTCACCAGGCTTTCCACCACCTCGGAGGAAAGCCTGGTCTCTGTTTCATTTCAGTATATGATCCGCTGGGGGGGGGCGGATGATATCGTTACGTCATGTTGTAGTATTGTTTTGTAGTGGACAGGCAGGAACAACAAACCCGAACTTCCTTTTCCCTCAAACCGGAAGAATAACAATAAAAGCTCTCGTAGCCTGCAGCTTTTATTGAGAAAAATCGGTTTGAGGGAAAAGGAAGTTCGGGTTTGTTGTTCCTGCCTGTAGACTACAAAACAATACTACGAGTCTACGACATGATGTAACGATATCATCCGCTCCCGGCCGGATCATATACCCAAATGAAATGATGCCCAGGCTAGGTGGGGAGGGAGTCAGAAGCATGAGGGCTGATTTCAGCCCGCTGGGGTCCAGGGACCATCAGGGTCCTCTGACAATATGCACACGGCTGCCATCTTGCCAGTAAGTTGGTAACTATAGGTGCAACTTCCCATACATAACACAGCCCATTCATCCAAACAGAAAAGTCCTATCTAATTGTATTCAATGACGGCAAACTCACCAACATTGCAGCTGTACGGAAAGCTTGAATTATCCTCCATCTGCAATGTGTGTATTTAATAAAAATCCACTGTAGACATGTTATGAGCTACTCCCTGTCAACAGCCCATGCGTAGTTGCATACCACCTGTTTTGAATTTGCACACAATGCAGGAGGTTGCTTTACTGATAACGAGTGCTTCCAAACTCTTGACACTCATAACATGTCTACGGTGGATTTTTATGAAACAAACACTTTGCAGATAGTAAGACTATAAGTCAAGCTTTTCGTACAGCTGCAATGTTGGTGAGTTTGACTTTATTTAATACAATTAGATAGGACTTTTCTGTTTGGATGAATGGGTTGTCTATGGGAAGTTGCACCTATTCAGCACCTTGCTGGCAAAATGGCAGCCGTGTATCATCAATACTGTATAGCTCTGGTCCATAGCCTTAAGCCGTTTGCATTAACCCATTCTGGGCGGGAACCCCTTTTGGTGTTTTAACTAAGCATTATGTTATACTTTAGCTATTGAAAAATAGCAGATCTACAAGCTCATTAATACTCACACTGGCGAAAAGAGTAGCGTTTGGGGAGCACACAGGTGTTGTATTGCCCCATGACGGCCTTCACCACGGCTTGGATAGGATCCGTGTCAGAGGTAGGGCTCCAGGAGAGGAATGCTGGACAGGCTCCAGATGAACTCGCAGCACGGCGAGATGGGGATGCTCCATCTGGTTCAAGTCAAATTATTAGGACCATATTATTAAGGCTATCCTTCCAATGAAACATGTTCAGGCCAAAAAGTGCATTCTATACGTGTAGTGGGGGGCTCAGAGTGCGTCCACTGGGGAAAGTAGGCTTATTTCCATCACAAAACCGTCTTTATATTGGCAAATAGCTAAATCGTTCTTTGTATTGTTGCATAAGTCGAGAGGCTGTGCTGCATGTCATGCAGGCAGGTCCCATTCTCCATATTCAGACCGCAGCCACCTTGCCAGCAAGGTGATACCTAGGTGACACTTCCCATAGAGAGCCCATTCATCCAAACAGAAAAGCCCTCTCTAATTATACTAAACGACGTCAAAATCACCAACATTGCAGCTGTAGGGAAAGCTTGAATTATCCTCATTCAATCTGTAAAGTGTTTGTTTCATAAAAATCCACCGTAGACATTTTATGAGCTACTTCCTATCAAGAAATTCCATGCAGATGATTTTTTTCTAAGTGCTGCAGTTTGGAAGTGCTCGTTGAATATCACTCAACGGCCCATGCGTACCACCTGTTTTGAATGTGCACAGGAGGCAGCAGGAGGCAGCAGGAGGTTGCTTTGCTGTTAACGAGCGCTTCCATACTTTACAGATTGTAAACAAAAACTTTACAGATTGAAAGAGGATAATTCAAGTTTCCCTACAGCTGCAATGTTGGTGATTTTGACGAGTTTTACGATAAAGAAAATAGCAGACCTACAAGCTTGTAGATCTGCTATTTTAATATATCAATAGCTAAAGTATAACATAATGCTTAGTTAAAACACCAAAAGGGGTTCCCGCCCAAAATGGGTTAAGGGAATGTTAACTCCGAGTGTACAAATGGAACCAAATGGACCTGTATGTATCTTTTGTACAGTGTCAGAATTAAATCTACTAGTCCTATACATGTTGTGAGATATTGCCCCCCATAAATATATCTTTAATAGCCGTTCATTTTAACTATTTGTGTGTGTGTGTGTTTTAACTGTTTTTTTAATGAATAAAAACAGCACTATAACATGAAAGTATTCGTACAAATGCATGGTAGGGAAATATGTTCATGGCATATTAGCCCACAGACCACAGAAGTATGAAGGCCCCCCAGTTTGGACTATGGACAGTCGCACAGGAACTCCCAAATGTATTTTGAGAGTCGCACAAATTAAATTGTAGGTGCATTTGTGTCCAAAATGTGCACAATTCTGAGCTCTCTAGCTTGAGAAAACTCGTGGCTTTTGCAACCTGTGATGTTGTGAGGTTGTAGATTAGTTTTCGCCGGAGCGCGCGCTTTATCTCCCCAAAAGCATGTTTTTGCAACAAACGTTTGGCTATAATATAGCCTAGCCGTATGGCTAGGCTATATTATAGAATATAATTAATATAGCCGCTATATTAATTAGGCTACTGTACCTCGTTGTACTTTATAGACGGTCTAGGATAAAAGTCGTACAGGACTATAGGCGTCTAGGCCTATTTAGCCTGCATTTTCATGGCTCTCCCAAATATTCATTCATTCTCACAATATAATGGCCTCAAACGTTACTAAAATAGTGTGGGAGTTTCAAGAAATGTCCGCGCACTTGACGGCATGCATATAGCCTACTTTATTTAGCCGGTAGCATAGTAAATATATCGACACATCTCAATTGTTTGTTAGCTTACCTTTGAGCTTTGACGACGTTTTTCAACCTGTAGGGATACCTCCTCGGTGGAGAAAGTTATAGGAACCTCCTTAATGACCTTCCAAAACTCAAAGTTGGAATTATTGTCATGTTTTGTTCTTTAAAATGCCTTAATGGGGGCCTAAAATAAGGGTGCATGGTAGAGAGATAAGATAAATAAACAAACAGCCTCCCACGTTGCGTGTGTTTTGGACAGAGGGAGTGACGAAGGAGAGAGAGAGGAAGGAGGGGGAGAGAGAGAAGGGGGGGGTGCGCGCGTGCGTGCGTGTGAATTGTAGGCCACGTGTTTGTTTGTAAACTTAGTTGATTACTCTAAGGTTTGTAATCTGTATGCAACTATCATAACTATGCATTTAAATCTTTATGAGATCGACATTGGTGAAGAAATGTATTGGTAATTAAGGAATTAATTATTCCCAGGGACCTTGATAATTATTCCCGGACACATTTAAGATCAACTTGTGACACAGGCTACAGCAGTTTAAAATATCTTGGTGTGAATATATTTGGAAAATATCTGGTGCAAGGAGAAGTCAAGTCACCACGCTAAATATCATAACTGAAGTTGCGGACATTGAAGTGATGCACATCAGCTTCGGAGAGGAACAGCTAGGCACTGTCAGATCAGTTACGCAACTTTTGGGAAATCGAATCCCTTGGAATCCACATGAAAGAAATGCATTCTGAGAAGGAAGAAATGGGAGTGTATCCCAAGCCGTGCATATCCAGTGCATGCCTATTCCCACTATAGGAAGAAATGCCACTTGACAGTTTTCAAATCAGCCTCAGAAAACATCAGGTAAGTGATGACACCCATTGCAGAAATCTGCAATGCTTTGTTCAACTTATTTAGATTTTTGTTTTCTATATAAAGGCAAATCCCCCAGGAGGATCAGGACATACAGTATAGGGCTATAGTTTCAACAAAGACATAGATTTGTGGGCCAGGAGGTGTATTTGGTGCTGCCTAATCTAAAAAATAACTAGGCCTACTACTGGGCAGCCAAGCCAATTGGTGTGTGAACCTGAAGCTATCGTGCACTTCTACCTCAGCTTTAACTTTACTTCCATGATAACTACTTCAATGGAACCAATCAGATTTTCGGTGAACCCAATTGTTGTCTCACTTTAGTATCTGGTCTCAATTTTGAACTTGGAGGACTGTCTGTAACCATAGCGCTATTCCCCTATTCACAATAACCATCTCTGTCACTCTCCCAGCAATGCTCAAAGGCAGAGATCAGGCATTGTCAAGCTAAGGGACCTTCATAATATCGACCATATCTTCATTGCTTTAGTGCAGAGGTTTTCAACCCTTTTTCGAATGAAGGCCCATTATTGTCTCCACCAGGCCGAAGGCATGGGGAGAGAGTATGTTTTGCGTCCGTGTATCCGTCCGTCCGTGTGTCTGTCTGTGAACGGCTAATCTCCGGTACCGTTAACCCGGTCGATGCCAAATTTTGCACACAACACTCCCTGAGTGCCAATGATGAACCTCTGCCCCAAAGTTTCCAGAACGGCCTGTTATAGTGCCACCAGGAGGCCGACTTTTGAAAAACAATCTTTTTGATATTACTCCTTCAGATTCTGTCCAAAAATCCCGCAAATCGTTACACACTATCTCTATAGTCATGTGTTCAAGACGGATCTGTCCGATATTTCATATACCATCCTAATTAGCTAACATTGGCTTTCAAAGTCTGCAGGATTGGCCCTTTTGAAACAAAAAGCCTCAAATCATGAACGCAGCGTGCAATTTACGTGAAATCTTTCACAGACTTTCCTACTAGGCTGAGGAATATATCCCACCGTTTTCACATTAGCCTGTTATAGCACCACCAACAGGTGGATTTTTGCAAAACACATTTTTGGAACAAAATGCCTCAAATCATCCAATTGCCATCAATGGTGTAAGAACAAATGGCACCCACAACCTGACCTGGCCTGGTGGAGACCTGGGCCCCAAGGGGCACTTTTTCTAGTTTATTTTGCATTTGAGCCACAGACCACCATTTGATGAGATAACAACCTTGCACACCCAAAACTAAAGAATAATTATGTGCCCAGTTCCATGCTGTATTGTCTTGATGTTGGTACCATAGGAGAGATAACAGGCAAATGTTGATCAAAATAACAATTATTCTACATTCTCTAATTGTGTAGACTTCTTGTAAATTAACCTAATTCAGATGTGTAACAATACATTAACTCTTGAGAGTATAAAATGGAACATATTACAATCTCAAGAGTTAAAGATCTATAAGGTTGCATTTGGTGACCAATTCCATTTAGCTGGGGACCACCTGGAACCCCCTCAAGGACCACTGGTGGTCCCTGGACCACTGGTTGACAACCACTGCTTTAGTGATTTCAATATATACGCCAATAGTTTTGATAGTCCGAAACTTTGTTGAAGTTAGTTTTTTTGTACTGTTTTTGTATTGTGCGAATAAAACTAAACTAAGTCTGAAGTCGATCGGTCTGAGGGTTCTAACAGACAGATTCCGTGCATTTAGTGTAAGATGTTATAGTCTTGCATGGCTAACTGTTCCACAATCTCTGAATGCTATATAATCTGGAGCTGCACATCCTGAAAGCCAAGAAAGGAAGCTGTCATCTGTTATAAACTTGACAAGCTCTTTATTTTTATTTTTTTGAGTGGGGCTCACTGCACAAAAATATAGTATATAGTGGTAGATGTTGCATTTACAAGTGTCTGGTGTTGAGTGGGAGTGTAGCATGGTTGATACTGCACCTAAATGTACCCCTTAGCTGCGTTCACTGCTTCACACTTTGCATAATGAAAGATGTATTCAACTTTCGTGCGATATGTTGATGGCAAGAGGAGGTTTGGGATTCACAGCCAGACTTATGTAAGGTGCTGAATGCTTGCGGCAAGTGGCGATGGGTTACGCCAGATGGAGTACATCTGAGCATACAGTCAGCAGGGATCAGTGTGTCTCTTGTATACATTTACACCAATGCATGGCTCTAACTGAACTCCCACAGACTTCACTCTGAATCTCCCTTGGAGTGTGCTTTACCTCCCACCCTCCCTATACCTACACCTACAGTACAATACATCACCTCACACCCACCTCCACATACTCACAGTATGTGGCTAAAAGCAATTGCAAAAAAACTCACTATACTCTCTCTCTAGCTCTGTCTCCGTTTTTTGCAGTTTCTCTCTCACTCTCTTTTCACACATGCACTGCTCTCCCTCACTGTCTTCCTGTCTCTCAATGTTTTTTACCAGCGGCTTGTAAAGCGCTGGTCTATGAAAGCCCATAAACTACAGTCGACAGATCGACATGCTAGTCTGAAGAGAATTCTGATTGGCTGCCTGGTCTCTATACACAACCAGACACTTTTAATATGCCATCGTCTAAACGGTCGCGCGAGCAGCGCCACTGCCATGATGCGCCTCAGTATTTCCTCAAATACATTCCTTCCTTCAATAAAAAGCCCCCTATTATTAACGTGGGTGGCAGTGAATTAAGCAATTAAAAATACTGAGTGAGCGTTACGGTACCTTCGCTCCTGTTTGCCTGTCAGCTGTCACATCAGCGTGCAGATGCCGGGCTCGTGCACAATACATTGAACACAACAACAGAGTGAACAAACTACATGTTGAAATTACAACTACCCTTAGACAGTGAGTAATGGAGGCAAGCTGTTTGACGCGTTGTGAGCTTGTAGATCAGCCTTTTTTGCAACGAACGTGACTGCACGTTAGTTGTTGCTAAAGCAACAGTCTACCGACAGTCTACCGTTTTCAACCTGAAGACACAAAGATGACAATATGATAGTACTACTATCTGTACCGAGTAGACACACTGTCTGTCTGTCTGTCTGTCTGTCTGTACCCCTTTGAGGTTATAATTGGCTTGAGTTAAGAGATTTGGGAGAGCCTTCTCAGGTGTTCCAGCTCAGCCAAACAAGCAGCCATCTTGCTGGTGCACTCTGGGAGATGTAGTTACCAGAGTGTGATGTTGGAAGATGCCTAGCAAACTCTCCACTTCTGAGTTTTGACAAAACAGTAGGGCAGTAATTATGATCGGTTTCAAAAGTAGAAATATAGGCCTCCTTCTTATAGCTGCCTCCTTCCAAAATCGGTTGAGACAAATCAAAGCTCGGGTTTCTAAAAGAGGATTTACGGCCTGCCAAGCCAATGTCAACACTACAACCGACAGTTGTGCGCAAGGTGCAACATATACAGTAATGATTTGGAGAATGTGCTATACCTGAGAGTGTACAAATACAACCAAATGGACCAGTCCATTTGTACAGTCTCAGAGTTTATTGTTATAAAAGGGTCCTTTGGTTCCTCAGGCTAAGGCTAGACTGTCACAGTTACAGAGTCACCTCGACAGATCCTGTTGTTGTTTCCACACACACATAAATACAGACAGACAGATATTTCCATTTCATAGCACAATTCTGGGGATAAGGCAGCTGCTGGTAATGAACTGATAATTGATCAGTTCTTGTTTTTTAATCTCTTTCTCTTTATTTATAGTTTTGTTTGTATGTTTGTGTATTTATTTATTTGCTTTACTTTTTTGCTATCTGTCTCTTGTTGTTAGGCAATGTTAATTTTCCTCAAAAACTGACTAATTTATCATGAATTGAAATGGATAATTTCCTCTGTAAAGTCATTCTGTAAGACGTCTGAGTATTTATTTTGTAAGCCGATTGCTGAGGAATTAATTTCTATGGGAGGGATTGGATATTAACAAAGAAACCAAAACACTGGTCAATTTATTTTATTATCTTATGTCTAATTATTATGCTAATCTAGCAATACTTACAGTGAACACATTCAGAAAACCCAGCATGTGTCCAAAGCAAGACATTGGGTGCTTTCACATCTTGAGTGCACTATAGACTAGACACTAGAGCGTCGCAGTCCCTCCCCCTTTCAGAACAACGAGTGGCCCAGGAAATGAATCCCAAACCTTTTTTACCGTGGGCATTTCAAAATGTATTTATTTAAAGACCTTTTAAGCCTCGTACGAAGCCAACTCTTGTCGTGACAAATCATGACAACACACACAACCTTTCGGGCCAAACAAAGAATTAGAAAGTAGAAAAAACGGCAGGTTACAACACTTTTTTTGTTGTTTTTCTTCATTGTAATTATTTGTTTGGTCCAAAATATTGTGTGTGTTGTCATGATTTGTCACGACAAGAGTTGGCTCCGTACGACGCTTAAAAAGTATTTAAATAAATACGTTTTGAAATGCCTATGGGAAAACTGTGACGCTCTATAGCGTGAAAGCTCATGCAAACTGGTGCGAATCATGTGTTTGGTCTGACATAGGATTACTTACTGTACAGTTCAACAGGCATTTAATCCGACACCCTACCCCAAACCCTAACCTATAGCAGGGAAGCCACGAGTGAGTTTTAACCGGCAACGCATGTCAGGAGCCACGGGTGAGTCTTAACCAGCCTAAACCGACACGCATGTGTCGGACTGTTGCATGTCAGAATGTTAGTACATCGGACCAACGTAAGGGCCCCCAAATGAACTCAATTCAGCCTGAAAACCAACCAACCAAAAAACAATCAATGTGTATTGATTAGTGGTCATGTTTTAATTAAAAAATATATTCTGGTCTAACTAGAGGGTCAAAGTTTCTAGTTTTCTTTTTTTTGTGATGAAATTAATTCAACCTTGCACACAGTTTATGGTCAAAATCCATAACTGATTACCGGTATGCCCATATTAAACAATATACCAAATGCAAGTAGGACTGCTGGCAGAAACAATTTTACGTTAATGTGTAAACTAAAAACATTTTGGGGTGGAGGTTCTTCCTTGGCCTCTTGGCTGCATGCAAGAAAAGTTGGGCACTGATCGGTCCAGCATTGTACACACAACTTGGGGCAAAACATAATCTCCACCCATCATTAACAGGCTTAAGTTAAGTAAAGTTGCTGAACTGAATGCAGCTCTCAAAGAAACAGCATTCAGGGCATGCAGCATACAGTCTCAAGTTTGCCTTGTGCAGAAACATAATCCAATTATTAAACTTAATTAGACAAGAGCAGTGCCTGTTGGAGCCCCTACAGCAGTGCCCAATTGCGGAAATTGCGGAAATTGTGGAAATTGCGGAAATGGAAATTGCGGAAATTGCGGAAATGGAAATTGTGGAAATTGTGGAAATTGCGGAAATTGCAGAAATTGCGGAATTGCGGAAATGGAAATTGTGGAAATTGCGGAAATGCACCCCCTGTGGTGGGGCGGAACACGTGTGTCAAATTTGAAGTCGGTGGGGTGAACGGTTCTCGATTTACGTGGATTACAGACGTACAGATGTACACACACACACACACACACACACACACACAGAGAGACTTGGTGCATTTATAATTAGATGAGTGATTAAATGTCTCTGTCTTCATGTCTCTCTATCCCTCCTCTCCCCCTCTCTGGCACGCACGCACGCAAGTGCGTGCACGCACACACACAGAAAGCAAGTTCAAGTTCAACCCTTGGCTATTATTATATTATTATTTCATATGTTATAGTCAGTGTATAGTAAGCACAACAATCAAGAGGCTTTAGTGCTTCACTCAGTTGATGTTGTAGGATGATATCATATATATGATATATAGCCATGAGTATATATGGCTTGCAACCAACAACTCATGGCTCAAGAAGCTGACACAGATATACTCAGATGAGAATCTACAGTATACCATTCACAGTAAATAATATTAAGGGAAAGCCAAACTGTTTTGCTGCAATCCACGCACAGAGCTCCATGGAAATACAAGACGATTGGTCAGTAGACGCGAAGAAAAACCTACGGACAAATCAATCATTGACCGTAGGGTGGCGCTATAGCACTCAATTGAAAATAGCGCACCTGGCCTGGCGGAGACCTGTTTTCTAGTTTACTCATACTGAAATTCTATGAGATTAATTTAATAATTTCCCTCAGAATTAAAATTTGCTGTTTTGCAATTTGATGAAACAGTGCTATTAAGCCTTGTGTCATAAGCACCTTCCTCTGAGTGCTTGTGATATTTCTCATATGCACTTGGGTTTGTTTTTATTGAAATGTGATTGGGAGTCTCGCTGCGGGGCACAACAGTAGACTTGAGGACTCACGAGTCAATTTCCTGAAGTGGAATCCAATAATACTCCAACATAGGATTGCTGCATTTTCAGCTTTGCATCTCATTGCGAAAACAAAATGAGTACGGCAGAAAACGTGACAACATTTACTTGTACCGAGTGTGACACAACACCATGAAACAATAACAGAAGTGGGCATGTTTGTTTCTTTTCACTGTTTTCAAATGTTTTTTTTATTGTAAAGCTATAAGGAAGGAATAATTACAAGATATCATTTCTTTGATTTGCTCAGCAAAAATAAAAGACCACATATTTTTTTTCAAGCATGCGGATGTCAATCAAACCAGAAGAGATGACGCTAAAACCAACAATGACCCACTTTCTGTAAAAACTACCGTTTAACAAACTCAACCTGGGAAGGGACATGAGAGAGAAAGAGTTGTGGGAGATAGAACAGTGTTTAAAGCCAATGGAATAGTTACAGTATAGGAGGGACAGCAACGTCACCCAATGCTCAACTCATTCACTCTCTAATATAGAACCTACTTTTAGAGAATTATGGTACAATTCAGTTGTTTTTTCCTTCAGGTATTTGTTTTTTAAAAAGCTACACTTGCATGTACATAAAACTGTACAAAAAACAAGGCATCACTAGCATTGTTCCTATATAAATATAACCAATCAACAATTAGGCTACAAATGTGGACTCTCTCTGTAAAGACAAAAGTGATTTGGCAGCTGTGTCCCTTTGTTTTCTTCTTACTTCTGCTCCAGAAAGGCTCCATTTCACATCAATAGGATATCTCTTATGTTAATCTCGTTAGGGTGACGTTAGCAATGACGTTATAGGCCAGTTAACAAACATGGAGACCAAATGATTTTGTTTTCTTTTTGTCACCCAAGTCCATAACAAATTACAGATGCCTTCCCTGGTGTTTCTTAAGCAATTCCCAATTTCCCAAGAATGTTCGATTTTTCAGGCGTGTCAATTAAGCTTTGAGATGTTTGTTTAAGACGGAATAAGGAAAAAGAAAACATAGAAAACAGCCTGCCTTGTCAGAAACGTGATACATCATTTACAAAGCCAAAAATCTGCCGCTTCTGGGGAAAAAAACAGTAACGACCATTTATATTCATTATGTCTAATAGCAGTGTTGATTTCATAACATTGATAAAACAATTGCGACAACAACACAAATGTATATATTTATAAAGTTGACTTTTCATGCCCAGCTGAAGCCACTTGGCAACAGATACCCGCCTCTATCTTTTTCCATCCATTTACGCATTGTATAACAGTATGATATACGCCTACGCAACAAAATACAACACATTACCTGGAAATATCTAAATCCATTTTGGAGAGACCCTGTCATCATTTGAGACATATGTTATATTCTAATATCCTGGCTGTCATATCATGAAAATCTATTTCCCCATGTTTCATGTTTATCAAGATCAAAGCTGACACAGAAAGCATTAGTGTGGAGAGAAAATTAACATATTCTTCATGGCATGGCTGAAGGCTGAGCTGTCTAGAACAGGGTTTATCTGCATACAAACTGTACTATACAGACTGCATGCCTCCACGAAAATCATAGCTCATGCCGCTCTGTGCATGACGTTGCGAAAGAGAAATGTAAAATTCCCCGGTGGTTTCTATTGGTGTAACTCGCTGTGGCAGTGAACTGACATAAACGGCAGTGAAGAAAACTGTTTGCGAACTTAACGCTGCATTGCGATTTGCTTCGTAGCATGAACCGCACAAGTTGCTTTCGATAGCTAAAGATTGGACAGGGAGCTCATGTCATTGTTAGAGTTGGTCATGTTCAGTATAAGGCATGGTTCTGAAATCGCAGAGCAAGGGTTGAGAAAGTCTCCAGAACCGATCAGTATTTCCAGTTGTGGTGTAACATTTCACAAAGTGAAGCATACAGTATTATGTACCTTTCTTATGTATACTACTCACTGTCATCAGTTCTACTGACAGAACCATGAACACACGTATGGTGGGTTTGGATAGGAGCAAGACGACATGGTGAATTCAGGCTGCTAAAACTAATCCACCGTTCAGTTGGCTCTGAGTTTTATACCTTTAGAATGCTATGCCAGTCAGCCAGCCGGCTGTGCCAATGTCGATACACACCTGAACTAAATCACAAAGGAGAGGGAGAGGAGTCGAAATGTGCACTTTAACTCCATTTAAGGGCAACACCATCAACTATAAATCAAGGAGGAAATCCTTTTCTAAATCAGACTGACTTATAGCTACCCATAGCAATTACATTTAATTCAATACAGTGAACTGTCATTTATGAGAAAATCACACTTGTAATCTGTACACTTTTTTCATGAGAACCAATGTGTGACTTTGGGGGAGAACATGTAAATTAAACATCGCTGGGCATACTGTAGGAAAGATACAGGCATATGGGCAGAAATATGCAGAAGGTGTGGTGAATAAATTCTATGCTAGGCCTATCAGCATTACTCTATAGTCTGTGTTTTGTGACCAAGTAGAAGCCGACTCATAGTGGTGAGAAGCCGCACATGCTTTATGCATAACAGGGAGAAAATAGCCACAAAACAGCCAATAAACAGAGCAAACATAGGCATGCTGTGCCCCAGAGTCAATATGCAGTTTCAATAGTGTTTACGCACATGTATGCACGCATGTATGCCTAGATGCACATGGGCGCCTGCACACACAACAGAAACACACACACACACACACACACACAATACCTGTCAGTCACTGTGACAGCAGCTCTCATGGGTGTATACTGCAGGATTCTCCCCCAGGATTGGGTGTTTGGGAGATTGTCAGGAGATGCCTTGAGACCAAGGACTCAGGAGCCAAGGTAGGTTTTGTGTGCTGCACCTTAATAACACCAACTTTAACAAAAGGCACATGTGCGAGCACACAGAATAACAGACCCCCCCACCCCCAACGCACGCACGCACACACACGCACAGAGAAAGATAGGAACACAGGCCCACACATAATCACACCACACTCCACACACTATAAGCTGCCCATCCACACGCTCGCTGACCCTGCTCAAATTTCACCTCTGTGCTCCGTATCACCCTAAAGGTTAAGGTAAAGCAAATAGCGCAGCATCTCAAAGGTCACCCCTATCTTTGGGGGTTAATTGGTGCCAAATAGTTGGGGTTAATTGGTGCCACATGACCTCCCCGCACAACCATTCACTCTCACTTCATATCTGTCTCGCTCAGAGGAGGATACACAGCAAATAACACATGCGCACCCTTCACGCCCCGGGGATTCAGCTTGTGTCAACAGCGGAGACGGGGACCCCGGGCCAGTGCTTCTGTGGCCTCCCCTCGCTCCGATAAGCTAAGACGGACCAGGGCAGGGGTGAGGAAGGCAGGCCACCGGGGGATCACAGGGTCTATCCAGGAGAAAAATGAGTTGTTTGCTGGTGGTGAAACACCACAAGGGGAGAAAGCCCCGTGGCTCAATGTGGGCCAGTGTGTTTGATCTACGAATTATCTATCAAAGATCTCTGTGGGTGTTAAATGGCCAGAGGAGATGTGTTGAATGTGCGAGTGTTGTACATGAACTCTAAATCTCTGTCACTTGGGGATTGTGGATTGGTTGACTGGCAGTTGAGTTACGTGCCTGGGAGAGTGCTCTGTGTGCAGGAGATCAGCCAGGCAGCGGATCAGAGGACATGATGTGGCGCCTGAGCAGGCTGGGGTGTTGATGATAAGTCAAATCATCACCGCGACTTTGAGAATATGTTATGAGGAGTTTTAAGGGGAATATATTCCGAGAAGCAACACATACAGTACGGTACCCTGCAGCACATCTAATATTTGCAACTGAAAAGCAAACATATACAACAAAATCAAACCACTTAGGCTCGATACACTTTTTCCATACGACAAATAGCGAAAATAGCCATTCTATAAGCTCACAGTGCGACATGACGTGCTTGTAGATCTGCTATTTTTGCTATTTTTCAATGTCCAAAATAGGGACGCCTGGTTGAAAGTGGTTAATTCGTGAGAGCTCTACATTAAAAAAATGCAGAGAAACTGAATGCACAAGCGTTCAAGAGCATCTATTACACATTCCAGTAGCAATTGTTTGAGTAGCCAATGACACTGCATGGCCCCTAGCTGCATGACCCTACAACAGCACCATTTTGCATTAGACTGTCAGTGAGGGAAGCCTATACCGGCCCTTTCATGTGCTCCTCTCCTCCTGATTTTGGAATAAAAACGTTTCCTTCACTGTGGCATGCCATTAGGTAGTTTCTTATACTTTTTTTCCTCCCTTATCTACTGTGCACTAATGTGTTCTCATTAGTCCAATCATTGTCAATCACAGATAAAATCCCACAGTACTGTCAGCAACTATATAAATAAGAATCTCCAAAGTATCTTCTGATGCTGGCAGAAGAGTCGGCTCATTTTTATTAGTAGAAATTATCACTGCTAATGATGCCAGCCTCCAGGTGTAATTAGGCGTTATCGTATCATGCTGCTGTGTTTTTGGGCTCGGTGCGTACAGGTTCCGGGCTTGGTGTGAACAGGTTCTGCACTGGAGGACCTATTAATTCCCACCATATCTACAAACCAAGCCACCTTTACAAGCCAGAACCCATAGTAAGGTTCTGCTAACCAGGCTACCAATTGGCTCAATTTCACACGGTTTAGTAAAGCACAGGATGCTGGTATAGGAAACTGTACCAAGGAACAAAGTAGGCCAGTGGTTCTCAAAGTGGGGTGCAGGGACCACCCGGGGATCCTTGAGGGGGTTCCAGGGGGTCACCAGCTAAATTTGTTTAAACACTCCCTTACTATATATTTTCCCCTCCAGAAATTGAAACACAACATACAAATCTTGTATGGGGGTTGCTGACACAAAATATTTTCAGATGGGCGTCTGTGGCCAAATACATGAAAAGGTTTGAGTGACCACTGAACTACGTACGCTACAGTGACCTATATGCAAAGTAACAAAGCTCCTCCTTTCCTGTTTAGTACAGTATACACTGACACGAAACAAGACAGGAACGCCCCAAAACGTCACATCCGGGACATTTACCCTGGGCAGAATTTTCTATGGCTGCCAATGCAACTTTTTCCGATCCTTAATCACATACGGACAAACATCTATGCCGATAATATCTAACCTGCGGAGGTAACGTGCCTTGTCTACGGGCAACAGATCTTTCAACCTATGTCATTGCAAATACGTTTGATAATCGCTACTCTGCGCAATATTGTTTTGGAAATGCCGCAAATTGCATTACAGTGAACGAGAGCAAATCACAACTTACCCTGGGGGTGGTGACTCCGCCCTGAATATGCGTTGTCGTGTCAGTGTATATAAGAGCCTGTTTCAGCCATAATATCCCCCAGTTTGAGGTCATACTGGGGGAATGTAGAGTAGTAGCCTGGGACCCGACAAACTGCAGAGAAAGGTGACATTCACCGGAACCAACGGTTAAACTAACAGCATTTTCTTCCCCCAGTATATATTTTTTCTTCTAAATTCAACAATGTTGTAAATGCAAATAAAACAAGAAAAATACAGAAAACAAAAAGAAAAAAGTTGTTTAAATCTGTCAACAGTGTCAACATCCTCTGCGTGTTACACACAGTATTGTCCCCCTGTATATTTTGAGGATGTCCATCAAAGGTTCCACATTGTCTTAAGGGCTTGATAATTATGACTCCAATAACTGTTCCATAGTTCTATACATCCAAATAAAGGAGAACGTACTGCAAGAGTTCACATGGTCATTGTTCGTAGTATTTACAGCTCTGTACAATGAGGGGGAAAAAACTCACAGCAAAAAGAGAGAGAGAGAAAAAATTAAAACTCACTATTCTAGAGTAGAGACTGGGAAACAAATGTATTTCTGTGAATGTCTCTTGTTGACTGCACACTGTTCCCAGCAGATTGGGACTTGTTGTATAGCCACAACATTTGCCCAAACTATATACCCAGATCCTGTTGATCATAAAAAGTGACCTTTGAAAAACTAAAAAGTCAAAAATAATAATAATAATAATAATAATCAAATAAAACCAGAAGAAATGTATGATGGATATAGCAATACACAGTATATCATAGGATTTACAAGATTCTTCTTACACCTGCAAATGTTATTTTTATCAGGTCCAACACAGCAACAAACTCCTAAAACACACAAAACTCCAACTCAAAGACATAAAAGTAGCTAAATAGTTTCCCATTAAATTACCACAATGTCCAAACAATAGTGATGTTTACATTCCTGTTACAGCAGTTCGTCCTGCTGTGTATTTTCTTCAATTGATTTATTTTAAACTGATTCTATTTTACATTTTGATTGGTTTCTAGTGGCAGGAGGGGAGGGGCAGGGAGGAGGGGGAGGAGGGGGACAGGGAGTTCTAAGCCTCGCACGGTGGATGCAGATATAAAAAGGAAAGGGGGGGGGGGGGTGTCACTGTGGCACTTGTGAGACAACACAGCGGCTAGGCACAGGGGCAGTGAAGGAGGGAAGGCCTGACCGCTATCCTTGGACAGGAGCAGGGTCAGCAACGGTGTAGCTCATGTATAAGGAGAAAAAGTGGCTGGGCGCTTTAAGGTTGGGGCCTGGGGAGGAAGGACTGGGCTAATGCCATCACAGGTAGATTTCCCTCTTGGAGCTCTGGGTGCTGGGGGTCGTGGCAGAGTGATATTCAACGGCCTGGCTCAGCGGGATCTCCTCCAGGGCACAGTCTCTGCTGGAGGAGTCGCCGCCCCCGGAGTAGGCACTGGAGTACGGGGGCATGAAGCGCATGTTGGCCCCCTTGGGGCCTCCGCTGCCGCCTCCTCCTCCTCCCATGCTCCCGCTGCCGCTGCGCTCCTCCGCCATGGGCCTTGGGCTGCCGTTGGCCATGAGGTGATCCTGCCCCTCCATCTCTTGGTAAGGCACAAAGGTGGAGAGCTTGGGGGCGTTCTGGGGGATCTTGCCGTTGGGGGAGGGCTGCCCAGGCATCCAGCAGGTGTCAGAGTGGCCGAACTCCGTGCACTCGTGTGTGCAGTTCCCGGTCATCGCCACATCGGGCAGAGGCCTGAGGTCTGAGGTCAGAAACAACAAGCAAAGAACAGCAAGATGGTTGAAATAAAGTGGGGCATTACACAAGTTGTTGCACAAAAATAGTGATCTCTGACACAATTTCACAATTTGTCTTAATCAATGTGTGTATGCATTGATTAAGCATGCATGCGTGTTCCAGTATCTAGAAAAGGTTTTCCTTTAAATTTACTCTAAATTTGGTTTGAGTGAGATACTGTATAAGGTTTTCCTCTGACAGTAACGCATGATATTTGGACTAATACATTATTCATTATAAAGTTATTATTTGTGTGCTTCTGAATAATACATTCATATTTGGGTGTATGTCCCAAATACAGTAGCCTACTGTTTTGAAGTAGTGTTTTCAGTTGGATTCCACATTTCCATTATAGGGTGATTTGGTATGATGTGATAAATTGGGGAAATACAGTATGTCTAGTTTGCAAACGTTGTTGTTTTGTGTTTATGCGTTCTACATTTACCAAAGGAAAAACATGCAGGACAAATATGTGATACCAGCCGGAGAAAATCAATTATGTTGAACAGATGCAAAGTAATCTTTGTAGAATTTTCAGGTCCAGTGTTGTGCAAGTTCTCACTTCACTGTCAAGAACTAGCGTAAAGTTAACTTCACACAGATTAAAATGAACTAGTTTGCGTTGACATGATGACACCATTTTGAGTTTTGAACTAAGCCCTAGGGGAATAGTCATATTCCCCAATGAACTGGTTCACGTTAATTTATTGCTTTTTTAATGAACTGCTCCAAACTATTATTTGACAACAGAACTTCCTCTGTATAGTAGTAGCCAACCCATCCCCAGCCCCCAATCATTGCCACTGTTCAAACTGTGTTATGCAGAAAGGGAAAAGGGAGCAGTAAAGGTACAGTATACTGAAAATGCAATGGAAATTCTATTAAAGATGTCATGGAATGGCTTTATTGCTGACGTTTTTTTGCTAAACGTGCATTAAACAGGGGTGTGGTTTTCGTGTGTCAGCTGAGGGTCACGTTCCATCACATCACATTACAATTGCCATTGTATCGTGCAAGCACAGACTGTACTTGGGTGGGGGGGGGGGCATGGCGGGTTGTAGGTCTGGGCAACAATACAAAAACACTACCCACAGTCACGCAACCCTTCTTGGAGGGGTTAAAACACTACCCACACACAACCCTTCTGGATGGAGGGGTTAAAACACTACCCACAGTCAACCCTTCTGGATGGAGGGGTTAAAACACTACCCACACACAACCCTTCTGGATGGAGGGGTTAAAACACTACCCACACACAACCCTTCTGGATGGAGGGGTTAAAACACTACCCACACACAACCCTTCTGGATGGAGGGGTTAAAACACTACCCACACACAACCCTTCTGGATGGAGGGGTTAAAACACTACCCACACACAACCCTTCTGGATGGAGGGGTTAAAACACTACCCACAGTCACGCAACCCTTCTGGATGGAGGGGTTAAAACACTACCCACACACAACCCTTCTGGATGGAGGGGTTAAAACACTACCCACACACAACCCTTCTGGATGGAGGGGTTAAAACACTACCCACACGCAACCCTTCTGGATGGAGGGGTTAAAACACTACCCACACACAACCCTTCTGGATGGAGGGGTTAAAACACTACCCACACACAACCCTTCTGGATGGAGGGGTTAAAACACTACCCACACACAACCCTTCTGGATGGAGGGGTTAAAACACTACCCACACACAACCCTTCTGGATGGAGGGGTTAAAACACTACCCACAGTCACACAACCCTTCTGGATGGAGGGGTTAAAACACTACCCACACACAACCCTTCTGGATGGAGGGGTTAAAACACTACCCACACGCAACCCTTCTGGATGGAGGGGTTAAAACACTACCCACACACAACCCTTCTGGATGGAGGGGTTAAAACACTACCCACACACAACCCTTCTGGATGGAGGGGTTAAAACACTACCCACACACAACCCTTCTGGATGGAGGGGTTAAAACACTACCCACAGTCACACAACCCTTCTGGATGGAGGGGTTAAAACACTACCCACACACAACCCTTCTGGGTGGAGGGGTTAACACTACCCACACACAACCCTTCTGGATGGAGGGGTTAAAACACTACCCACACACAACCCTTGTGGATGGAGGGGTTAAAACACTACCCACAGTCACACAACCCTTCTGGATGGAGGGGTTAAAACACTACCCACACACAACCCTTCTGGATGGAGGGGTTAAAACACTACCCACAGTCACACAACCCTTCTGGATGGAGGGGTTAAAACACTACCCACACACAACCCTTCTGGATGGAGGGGTTAAAACACTACCCACACACAACCCTTCTGGATGGAGGGGTTAAAACACTACCCACACGCAACCCTTCTGGATGGAGGGGTTAACACTACCCACACACAACCCTTCTGGATGGAGGGGTTAAAACACTACCCACACACAACCCTTCTGGATGGAGGGGCTAAAACACTACCCACACACAACCCTTCTGGATGGAGGGGTTAAAACACTACCCACACACAACCCTTCAGGATGGAGGGGTTAAAACACTACCCACACACAACCCTTCTGGATGGAGGGGTTAAAACACTACCCACACGCAGCCCTTCTGGATGGAGGGGCTAAAACACTACCCACACACAACCCTTCTGGATGGAGGGGTTAAAACACTACCCACACACAACCCTTCTGGATGGAGGGGTTAAAACACTACCCACACGCAGCCCTTCTGGATGGAGGGGTTAAAACACTACCCACAGTCACACAACCCTTCTGGATGGAGGGGTTAAAACACTACCCACACACAACCCTTCTGGATGGAGGGGTTAAAACACTACCCACACACAACCCTTCTGGATGGAGGGGTTAAAACACTACCCACACACAACCCTTCTGAATGGAGGGGTTAAAACACTACCCACACACAACCCTTCTGGATGGAGGGGTTAAAACACTACCCACACACAACCCTTCTGGATGGAGGGGTTAAAACACTACCCACACACAACCCTTCTGAATGGAGGGGTTAAAACACTACCCACAGTCACACAACCCTTCTGGATGGAGGAGTTAAAACACTACCCACACACAACCCTTCTGGATGGAGGGGTTAAAACACTACCCACACACAACCCTTCTGGATGGAGGGGTTAAAACACTACCCACACACAACCCTTCTGGATGGAGGGGTTAAAACACTACCCACACACAACCCTTCTGGATGGAGGGGTTAAAACACTACCCACACACAACCCTTCTGGTTGGAGGGGTTAAAACACTACCCACACACAACCCTTCTGGATGGAGGGGTTAAAACACTACCCACACACAACCCTTCTGGATGGAGGGGCGGCGTGCGACGCGCACACGGAGGAATAAAGTGGAAGCACAGCCGGGACAGCAGGGGGAGGGGCGGTTTAATTATTTTTTGGCGGGTGAATTTTAGTTTTGGTGAATATTAAGTAGTTCCGTTCATTTTGTGGAGGCACAGGGGGCCACGCATTAAAAGTAGCATATATATACATTCACAAAACTATAGCGTCATTTGTATTGTTGACCTATTTCTACCATATAGTGCAACTTTCGTTAATGTTTGACCACTCTATCACACGGAACTATGTTTTTTGTGTCCATACGTATCACTACTATATATATATATATATTTCTTTCTTTCTTTGAGGATGCAATTAGATTCCATCAATTTCAAACATCCATTAACCGTGCTAGATAGTAACGCATGCACGATTATATCAAATAGTGTGTGAAACAGGATTAAATTGATTAAAGGCAAAAGGTACTCATGGTTGAATACAATGTAATTACAACCTTCTTTTTTTTTTACAAATGGCATAACGCGAGCTAATATAACAGACTGGCGCAGGGCCCTGCTGAGACATCTGTGTTCACGTTTAATAAAAATCACAGTTTAATCGAAAAGGTCAGAGATTGGAGCAGAAATATCAACGTGTATGCAGAAAAGTAACCTTTCTTCTGTGCATGACATTAGATTATTCTTTGATACTCAAGGCCAGAGGAGGGGGGGAGAGGGCTGTGCACTGTGCACTTCTACCAGCTTATTTCCCAAAATGCCTCTGCGTCATGCATAATTGACATTCATTGTCCCTTTTTAAAAAGGAGCTACAGTACGATTTTCTGTCTTTTTGTTGGTTCGTATGCATCCAAACCCTTAGCTACAGTATACATAAGAGAGTGCTGCTGAGTAGTGACCCTGTGCACGCACGGCTGCACGCACACACACGCACGCACGCACGCACACACGCACGCACGCACGCACGCACGCACGCACGCACGCACGCACGCACGCACGCACGCACGCACACACGCAAGCACGCTTTGCATTTTTTACGCCCTTCCCAAACAAGTGCAAGGAGCTTCACGTGGAAGTAGTTC
This sequence comes from Protomyctophum bolini, assembly GCF_963924005.1. Taxonomy (NCBI): domain Eukaryota; kingdom Metazoa; phylum Chordata; class Actinopteri; order Myctophiformes; family Myctophidae; genus Protomyctophum; species Protomyctophum bolini. Next base: position 38,457,953 of record NC_137871.1, read on the forward strand.
AGTGTCAAATGTGTCTTTTAAAGGGGAATTCCACTCATTTTCAACATTTTCTTTTTTAGAAAGAAATGTTAGAAAATGAGTGGTATTCCCCTTTAAGTGCTTTTCTCCCAAGAGTATTACAGTATTACATAGAGTTTGACCAGCATGTACAGTATAGGCCATCATAACTGCTTGGTAGAATACACCGATACCTCGGGAAGAAAAATGTGTGGCCAATCAGAGCATGACCCCCAGTTCAAGGACCTAAGTAGCAGTGAGTAGTACTAATCACAGAATTTAGCAAGGGGTTGGAGGGGTCATGTTGCTCCTAATCAAGCACAGGAATTAATTGCCACTCATTTGAGGTGGACTAATTGGCCAACCCGATGGAAGGAAACATTTAGGCCGGGTGAGGAGATGGTGGTGGTGGTGGTCGTGGTGGCGAGGCACACTTCATGTCTGAGATCTAGCTTTTCGCTAATAACGGCTTCCCGTGGTTGACACACAGGCAGGGTCACTGCTCCGTAGATCACACTCATATCAAAGCCAGCAGGGAAGGCAGCGTGTGATCAAAAGTGATGATATGGAAACCTTCACCGTGTTAAGTTCATCAGTTTTACAGTATGCTGCAGAGAATGCTGCTGCTGCTGCAATGTCAGAGGAACCATGCAGACACAAGTAACTTTTTACCTGTACACAAAATGTGACAACCCTGACAGAGTTATATTTACAAACTCATTATAGTGACTATAGTTATAGTTAATGTTGACAATGTCCACTTTAAAACAGTTTCACTATAACTACAGTATATGAGATGATTCTATATGCAAGACTTGTGGGAAAATTCTGAAAGTTATGGGTCCTTATACGTATGCTCATGGAGGAATTCCTATCTCTCTCTCCTCTGCTGTACTGTACAGTGATGTTCATGAGGCCTGTGCGCTGTCAGAGGGCCAGAACACTGAATTCAAGGTTGCCTCTATTAGACAAGGCTATTTAAAATGGAGTAGATCTCCTGAGTTTTCCTTGCAGCTGCCTTATCTGCGCTCCTGAGTTCTAGTTAACCCCTGGGACCCTCTCCAGCCCTCTGCCAAGTCCCTAGGAGCGCTTCCCTTGGCTCTCCCCTCTCACTACATAATACGCTCTCCTACCTTGGCCACCATTTTCTTGCCAAACTAATTAGATTTCACAGTCGCTGCTCAGGAAGATGTCAGCCTAATAAAATGGAAATAATTTCCAGATGAGTATCTGACATTCTGTGCCATCTACCAGAGTAAAGAAAGGAGACGTATGGGGACATTGGGGACCCCTCTCTTCTCCGCTCACCCTTTTTCTCTTTTTTCCCCCTGCTCCATCATTTCACTCCTAGAGAGATATGCTAACACGGCTAGCTGAGGAAATCCCCTGCTTCCCCCTTACACACACCACTGTCCTGCAGGATGAATGGAATCTAAAGTACACAAAGGAACTCTTCACTTGAAATATGAATATCTTTAATTACTTTGAAGTTCAAATGTGCAGTTAGAACGTACCGTATATGGGAGAGGACAGATTTCTTGGCAATTTAAAGTTAGGATAAGTGATTTTTCTTTGATTAAAATGAGTGTTAAATATAGCTCTATATTTTAGGATTCATTGATAGAGTATTTGTTCAGTCACAGGAGTGTCCATGTCTCTCCAGCTTAAACAGAAAATGTATTTCTTCTTTTTGCAATTTCATGCAATCAGGATAGAGAACTCAGACAGGATACAGATTAAACAAGTGAAATTGGAGGCGATGACACGGAGAAATGAGCAGACAAAATTGGAACTGGAACACTGAAGCTGATAAATGGCTACTCTGATTTATGTATTGTGAATCTGATAACTATGTTGAGTATCTAAAATAACAGGATAGGATTATAGGCACTTATAATAAGCTTTTAGCTTCAGCCTATTGCTTTTGATCACCTTTACGTAACAGTTTCCGGTTTCTCAGTTTTATGTTGATGTATAATTTGTACTTGATACTGTGTGATCAAATAAACTAAAATTTCAAATGTAAAAATAAAATAAAAGGGTCTATTCTGACTGGCTGAAGGTTTGCCACCTATACCTGAAAATGTACTTCCTGCTTATTAAATTAAAGAGCTGGAGAGATGGGGAGACTCCTTATCACCACAGCGTAACGTCATGTTCCTCAAGCTGCAGGTCTACAAACCGCCTCTGTATGCATACGTATATAGATCAAACTGAAGGTCTTAACACAGACACACACACACACACACACACACACACACACACACACACACACACACACACACACACACACACACACACACACACACACACACACACACACACACTCTCTCTCTCTCACCTTCAACAATAATTGTCATCCATGTGATGGTGCGTTCCCCTCTGGGGCCAGCATAATGCATGCAGCCACCTCAATGTATACACCACTGTAATACTCACAGGCAATTGATTTTCAACCAGAACCTCATTTATAGCCACAAGGGGGACACCCTGCATAGTGGCCCTGGACCCTGACTCTCAGGCGTGGGTGCGTACTACTGTATATTTATAGAATTGTGTGTAATACTGTATTGTTCATTGTGTGTTAATTTATCCCAAGTCCTATATAGCCTTGAATAGCCAGACAATCAGAGATCTCTGCCTAGTACCAACACGCCTGGGGACATCTTAATTCATGTGACATGCGTGGAAGCAATTTGGAAATGTAAAAAAAAAAAAAAAAGGCTACAGGGCAATCCTTCATATTGGGAGTCGGGGACGGTATCAGGATTGGTTTTCAAAGCAGTAGGATATAGGCGTAAGTTTGTTAATGGCTGCTGTTCTAGCCCCCATGCTGAACGTAGATGTCAACAGATATTTTGGTAGACAGTGACCTCCAGTTGTCTCAAGAGACTATAGTCACGTCCCAAATACTTCAACTTAATCCATTAAAACCTGAGGCCGATATTACAAATGCCTTCTAAATCAATAGTTCACGTTTTTGTAATTCAAACACTTTAAAAAACATTTCTGAAATGTTAAAAAATAGCAGATGTACAAGCTCGCATGAGCGCAGCACTATTCCGGTTTTAATGTTAAAAATGTATTGTCACATCACAGGTGTAAATAAGTGGGTCAAATTATTTTCCATAATAATAATAACCCTATAAAAACACTGCACCATGAGCGTTGGTGGCAGGTACTATCAAACGAAAACATGAACCTCTCCGTGCAAGAAATACCACTAGGGGGAGGGGGGAGGGGGATTGAACAAATGGATGAATACATTGCATAATTATGGAGTATGAATTAATTGTGGAGTGATTCTCCTTGTGCATTCTGGCTCACTGTGGACGACGTGCAAAGCTGTCCGCTTCTCTCTTTCCTGTTCTCCGTCCGTCTTCCCTCTATCAATCTACTGGCTCTGTCCCCCGTTTGTGCGGTTCCCCGTACCTCGCCAACCTCCTACACCCCCCCCCCCAACCCCGCCCCCAGCAGACCCCGTCTGGATGTGAAAGAGCCTCGACGGCTCTAATTAAACTTTGGGCAGATTAGAACTTTGCCTTGTCAGTCTTTATTCATACTTAAACAAGTTATTACTTTTTGTGGAATTAAATTAGGCGGCAATTAATTAATCGACACAAGCGCGGAAGGAGGACGATGGGAGGGAGAGAGAGGGAGAGAGAGAGAGAGAGAGGGCAGGGGAGGAGAGGGAGAGAGAGGGAGCGAGAGAGAGAGGGCGGGGGCGGGGGAGGACAGGGAGGTGGAGATGAAAGAGAGAAAGACAGAACGGGAAAAGTAGGAGGAAGAGGCGGAGGTGGTGCGTGTGCGTATGCGTGTGTGCGCGTGCATGCGGGTGCTTGGCAAAAATCTCACTTGTTTATCTCACATGAAAGATAGACTATATGTCGTTATATAACTCAAGTGGCTTTCTAACTTTTTCACTCATCCAATGGGCAAGTCGAAATATCAAGGCACACATGTATTCATTGCAAAGATATCTGATCTACAAGCTAACGACGGGTCACGACGCAACCCGTTGTGGGTTTGTAGATAACAATTTTTGCTACATTTGTAGGGTGAACAAGAATGAGGCCTTTATGGGGCAAAAAGGACCGATACAGCCATGGAGGACCTCTTGGTCACGTATTGTATGTACAGGGTTTAAATGGTAAAAAACAAAAATTATACTTTTGCCTATAATGACATGTTAGGGTATAGAATTTGTCTCCGTATTGGGAAATCAGTGCGCACAATACAGTATAATAGTAAGTAACTTTTTGTATATATATTTGTATACACCGCAATAATTGACACAAAATACCAAGGTACATCTGTGCAGGCCGGCACAGCATTTGGGAATACCTAAGTGCAGTTTCACTAACTGGAAAGAGAATACAGAGCAGTTTACGGAGACACAAACATCCGACTCTTTATCTCCCTGAAACAAACGGTATTCCGAAGACATGCTGCGAAGATACAAAAATGAACAAACAGCATTTTGGCAGCAAACCTGAAACCCCCTCCCTACCTCCGAGAAAACCCAAAATTAATTTACCCTCCGACACTTTGCGAAGGCACAAAGGAAAACCACCCGCTGAAATAAAAGAAACGGACGTGAGAAATAGATCTGTACTTTTATACTGTCCTTGTTTTCTTCTTGCTTGATTTGGTTTTCTCTGTGTCTGCGTGCTTATTTAACAGCGTCTCGCCTCTGCTCCTGCCTGTGAGGCTGTGACATCAATGTATTGACTGACAAGTTTAAAATTAGTCCCACTCCCCCCTGATCCAAATCCATTTCCTACTAAGCCCCCTGGTGCCGAACCAATGAAGGAGGAGAGAGTCAATATGTGTATGTAGCCCAGGCAAAATAACAGAAACGTAACGGCTGGCCCCAATCTATGAGGTTATCTAGACCTGTCTATAACTGTCCAAGTGATGTAAGAATCGCGTCAACGAAGAGACCCAAAATGTGCTTCTCAGCGTCATTCTCACCGGTTTCCAATACTTGGCCTGTAACAAGCTACTTTATACACTGCCTTACATTTGGCTGCATTCATAGAGTACGTTCTTGTCCTACAGTAGGTGTGTTTTGTTGCGTTGTTCTTTTGAATAGTGTGTGTGTGTGTGTGTGTGTGTGTGTGTGTGTGTGTGTGTGTGTGTGTGTGTGTGTGTGTGTGTGTGTGTGTGTGTGCGCGTGCGTGCATGCGTGTGTGTGTGCGTGAACACTGGTCTGCATCCTAGCAAACATATGTATTGATTCTCACACACACACACACACACACACACACACACACACACACACACACACATTCCCTTACTCGCCGTGCTCACTAGTAGAACCACTCAATATTGGTCAAATCTTTCTTTCGTATCAACTTCTCAGTTGATCAATGACCTGCTGCCGAATCGATAAGGTCACTCTAGTCAATAGTGCAGGAGTCCCAGAGATAACAGAGTGATAGGCTACACAACCAATTTTCACCCTGTATGGATTGGTTTTGGAAACGGCTGCAGGTGACAAGTCCTTGCTTATTGAATCTGTTGAGCGGGTGCGATGC